>NC_137971.1:33392030-33921867 GCF_963924665.1 Micromys minutus | reverse complement strand
GTTATGAAGCAATTTGTTGAAAGAGAGTTAACTTCATGTTAGTTTTCTGTGAAGCTGATCTGAGTAGTCATGGGGGACTGCAAAGCCCCAAAGGGAACAAGAATCAGTCAAGATTATAAGCAATTGCTAAGGCAAACTTGGATTCCATTTAGAACATCGAGATCAAAGGAAACACGAGCCACAACCCCTTCCTTGCATCAGATCAGATACGGAAGTCTGTAACAAGCTTTGAGCATTGCATGGTAAATGTAGTTATTGATGGGTTTGGCAATGAAGGTGGTGAAAGGACGTCTAAGTTTTGTCTAATCATGAGCTTCAGGATGTTGCAGATGTGGCCCTGAGCAGATCGATCTCAAGGGAGAAAGCTTATTTTGCTGAGAGGAAATGTTGTCATCCTGAGACGGGGGAGTTAAGTTCCCTTAAAGTCTCCAGAAGAAACTAGATTGGCTAAGAAGAGGACATGGAGGGGTCAGGGGGACACAACGGAAGGATGGCCTCCTTCAGGTTTGGCTTGTCTGTGCATGAAAGTATATCTGCAGTTCTTTACGAGGAACAGGGTCGGGGGGCACCCTACACTATACACTGGACTCCATTGACAAGCATAGGCTGCTCTAGACAGAGTCCTACTGCACACACGGGCACAGGAGCAGCACAGAGAACTGTCATGAATTTCAGGGCAGCTTGGGCTAGAGAGTAAGACTTTTTTTTAAAACAGAAAAGTGTTTATTGAATAAGACTTTTTTTTTCAATTCTGGTACTTCATAATTTTATGACAACCATCTATGAGAAGGATGATTAGCAATCTTTAGAATTTTTTAGAATAAATTAAAAATTTGTCTTTAAATAGAGTACTCTCTTGCTTTGTATATAATATTTAAGATAAACATAATGCCTTGAAATGCTTATATATGATCAAGCAAATTAACACTATACTCTGATATAGATCATATATATATATATATATATATATATATGGAATATATAACTATATCAAATATATAAAAATAGAGACTGGACAGGTCATTTAAGTGAGTAGAGAAAGAGGCATGTAAAATAAGAAGTTGCGAAGGTATAATAATCACGGCTGATACTACTTGACTGCACATCAGAAATCTGCTGAGAGTAGTTTTAGGTATTTTTATCATAAAATTTACTCTGATGATTTGGAAGAGGGCATCAAGAAACCACCCACATTGCTTCTCTGCCTTTGGCTAAGATTAAGTGTAGAAACCACTCACTTAAGATCGGAGATCAAACATCACTGTGGATAAGAACATTGCACCTCGGTTGCAGGTACGTGTAACTGAATAATATTCCCCATCTCAAGTACCTGGGTGGACAAATGCCTTATTACACTTGCTAATTTTTTCTATTGAGATATTCTTTGGGGTTTAGTAGTTCGTAACATACATATATACAATCAGTTGATTTGCTTTAGGATAAAATTAATTTTATCTGTGAATTCTTGGGGTTGATTAGAGTAATTTTTAATACAATAAACAGGGAATTCTGAAAATGGTGCTATTGGCTTAGACAACTTAATAGCTGATTAATTTTGATTGAGAAATGAGATTCACTATGGCTTAAGTTAATATAGATTTAATTGACAAGTATTAAGATAAAATATGACTCTATTCACGTTTAGTAAAGTTGAGCTTTGGTTTTGTTTTCAATTTAGTTAAATCTGTAAATCTGATTCTTTACAGACTGCTGCAAAGAATTACTAAAGTCATTGAGCTCTATCAGTGTTTGTTAAGCTCATTCTATAGGCTGGACAATGTTGGGCTATGAGAGAAGTCATCAGTTAAGACATGGCTTCCAAAGATGTACAGTCTGGGGTGGTGAGATAGCATCACTGGTAGAGTGCTTGCCGTCCAGGCACAAGGACCTGAGGTGAATCTCAGCACCTGTGGCAAGTGTTATAGTTGGTGCTTCTAATCCGGGCACTGGAGCTAGACATGGGCAGATCCCAGCAACCCACTGGCCAGCCAGTTTAGCCTAATTGGCAAGTTTCAGGTCCTGGGGGTGGGGGAGATCCTGTCTCAGAAAACAAGGTGGATGGCTCATGAGGAATGATACAGGAAATTTTCTCGGGCTCCTATGCATGCATGTGCACACCGATCCTCAAGCAAAAATGTGTTGTCAGAAAGTCTAGCATATCACATTGATTATGTTTCTTTCCACATATTCTGTAAACACAGGCGACCATTTTTCTCTGCAGGTCACATGACAAAAGTCCACGATTATTTACTGTTACTTCAGGCATGGAGTACTTGGACAGGACTCAGCTTTCTTCCGATTTCCTCTGCACACTTTACTATGACCAGGGCTTTAAAAAAAATGAGACCTGTAGGTTCAGGCACTTCACATAGGGAAGAAGGATTTTTTGCCTCAGTTTCCCCAAATATTGCTATGATATTCAAGGATGGGGACTATAACTATAAAACCAATAAAGAACAAATTATTTTTTTAAGTGTGTGTGTGTGTGTGTGTGTGTGTGTGTGTGTACGCATGCCTGGGCATGTTCACATGTGAGTGTGAATACCATAGTGTGTGTGAGAGGTCAAAGGACACAAGGAACAACCTAGGGTGTCTGCAGGGGTCAGTCACCTCTCTTCCTACCTTATTTGAGACAAGATCTCCTGTTGTTCATTGTTGCACGTACCAGGATACTGCTCTTCAAGCTTTAGGAGGAGAATCTCCTCTCTTTGGCTTTACCCAAGGAGCCATCTTTCCACCCCCAGTGTTACTTTAACCCCCCACACTAAAGCCACTTGGGACCCAGGGCAGTCCGCACACCAGAAAGCATTTAAAGCCTGATGATAACTATGGTTTTTATATGCAGCATTTGCAAAGTCCTAGTGGAAAATAGCTCCAAGCCCTCAGCACAATGAGGTACAAGTGGAAGGCTCAAGGCAGACAGAGAGTAGTCTTGGATAAGCAACAGAGCTGTGTGAGCGTTCCCGTAAAATTCAGTTCAATTTAATGAGTATAGTTAAAGCTCACTTTAAAATTTTATGTACGTATATGTTCTGCCTGCATGGATGTCTGTGTACTAAATGTGTACAGTGCCCAGAGAGTCCAGGAGAGAGCACCTGATCCCATGAATTGAAGTAACAACTGTTAATCCCATGTGGATGCTGGGAATACAGTGCCTGGTCTTTCTGAAGAGCAGCCAGTGCTAACTTACTGTTGAGCCATCTCTCCAATCCCAGTCCAATGAGTATTTAATACGAGCCTTTTATGTACCTGCTAATATGCTCCAAATTGGATTTATGTGTGACTTTTTTTGTTGTTGTTGGCTTGTTTTTTGAGACAGGGTTTCTTTGTGTAACAGCTCTGGCTATCCTGGGATTCATTCTGTAAACAAGATTGGCATTAAGTTCACAGAGGTCTGTTGGCCTCCTGCCTCCCAAGAGCTGGGATTAATGACGTATGTTACCATGGCTGGCTGATTGTGTTTCTTTTAAGTAGAAAAAAGTCAGAAGCTAATGCCAGTCATTTAACAAACAAACACCCTACTGAATTTATTTAAATTCTAACACTAGAATAGGGAATGGGACATATCAGTACTCAGCAGGCCTCCCAGGTACCAGGCTTAGCCTGGATATGAAAAGGTGGCTCAACTTGGGTTTGGCCACTTTTCTTCCTTCCTGTTCCCTTAGCTTCCTCTAGTGAGAGTACCAGAAACTGCTCATTGCCTCTTCATGTCTGTCCCATCTGTTGGTAAAAGAGCTTTAAGACTGGCTTTGTGCCCAGGCAAAAGGCAACACCTCCTAGGCTAGTTTGCATTTGCATCAAGGTGTGGCTACTGAGGTGCAGCTGAGTTGTTCATGGAACGTCAGGACAGGCTCTCTAAAATGATCCGAACAGAAAGGATGGACACCTTTTGGTGTTTTACTTCTCTCTCTATCTCTTTCTGGAATTTGGACCTATACCAGCATCTTTTGACCTGAAGGTTGACAGCTATGGTTTAAAAAGGCCAATATGGAAAAACCAAAAGATGCTGAATGCTTGTATACGTTGAGGATCTGCAAAACTGGCTCTGGATTGTGTTTCTCATTCCACATTCATGTTTTGTTGGAGATAAGTTATTTACATAATAAGCCACTGTCATAGGTCCTGGTTACAAGCAGCCAAATAATAATAATCAAGGGGACGCTATTGACCAGAACCACCTTCCTCGTGGTCCCCACTGATTCCTTTTTGACCTGAAGTTTCATAATTTTCTTTGTGTGCATCCTTTTGCCTTCTGTTTCTACAACTGATTGTGTTCTGATGCTGTAAACCCTTCATTCAAATCTAATAGAGTGATCTAATGGGTTCAGTTAATTCCTGCAGTCTGTGCTAAGACCATTTCTAAGTACCTGGCCAATAATTAAACTCCTCTGCCCACTACTGACCCTATGGTCTTCCCCTTAACTATTTTCTTTTTACATACTGCCAATAACTTTACTTTGGAGATGGTCTTGCTTTAATAATTAAGTATTTTTTTTGGGGGGGGTCAGCCTTTTTACCACAGAACTGGTACTTACATCATCTAAATTTTAAACATTAAAACAAATATATGTTTATCATATATTACACGAAGGTGGGACTGCTTTGCAATAAACACACAGGTCTATTTTCTAGATTAAAAAAATTTAAAGGTGAATCTTACATCTGGTAAAAGGCTACATACTATATTTTGAGTACAGTTAAGTGTTCTTCATATACTTGGAACGACATCTGCAGAAGCCAAACCCTCATGCATCTCCCTGACCCATAGAAACATGTAAGCACAACCAGCCTTGTCTTTCTATGTGACTTGAATGGGAGCATGCACTGAGTTAAGCTCTGCTTCTTGTTTTTTTCTTACCCACTGGTATGTCTTGAAGAACATTCCACATTAGTGTCTGTCTTAGTGGTTAGGAGGCTGTGATAAAATATTATTACCAAAAATGACTTGGCGAGGAAAGTATTTCAGCCTTTAACACTCAGGTCACACAGTATCACTGAGGGAGGTCAGGATAGGAATTCAAGGCAGGAACCTGGAGACAGATGCTGAAGCAAAAGCTATGGAGGAGTGCTGCCTACTGGCTTGCTCCTCATGGCTTGCTCAGCATTCTTCTTATACAACTCTGGACCACCAGCCCAGGGGTGGCAATATCCACATCAATAACAAACCAAGAAAATGTCCCCCAGTTCTTTCCACAGGGTAGTATAGTGGAGCTCATTTTTTCCTCTCTTCCCAAATGGCTCTAGCTTATGTCAAGTTGACCAAAACAAACAGAGAGACAAACAAACAAACACAAAACAAAAATCCCTAAAAAACAAAGCACAAAAACCAAAAAAACTAGTCAAACTAATGCCTGTAAGTTGTTTTAACGTGAAGTGTTTGCTTCATAATGTAGAGGTCCTTAGGATAATTTCAATACAATTTTTCATTGCCAAGATGAGAGAGCACTGTGTTCCTTCAAGGAGTTATGATTTGCTTGATGTTTCAGGTCCCTTGATTTTTATTCTGAGGCTTTCCATGTCAGCATGCTACATAGGAATGTACATGTGAGTACACACTAATATATTTGAGCATCTTGGGCCCACAAGTTAGCTGATAGCTCATAGCATACCAGGTTTCATTTTGAAGGCCTAAGTAATGGAGTTATGGGGAACCGTCAAGAATAAAATAATTTGCTAAATTTCTATTCCCTGAGTCTAGAACAGTTGCCCTTGTCTGGATTGAAAGGTACTTTGTGGAATGTTTGGAGTGAGGCAAGCAAACTGAGAAGGTTAGTTACTGGGCTGTCATGCATAGCTGCCTCAGAGGTGGTAGAACATGTGACTGTGTGTACAGTCATATAGGCTCTTTAGTGTCACAGCACCTGGACTTGCATCTGTGAGGACCAAACTTGTCAGGCAGCCTGGTTGGCAATTCACTCCCAGATTTAAACTATACCATAGGCTCCTTTAATCTCACCGTGGCTTCTTTACCTATTGAAATCTGTTTCCCTCTCATCTGGAAAGAACTCAGTTTATCTGACCATGGAACATGAAGTCATCGGAGCCACCTTCATTGTGCAGTGGCACTGATCTGAGGAAAGCACGCTCCAGCGTCTCATCTATATTGAGAAGATGGTCTCTCTTCCTTAACTTTGCTGTCACTGATAACCTTGAATCACAGGTAGAAGACAATATCAGGAAGCTGGGGACTGGTGGGCTTGTTCTTGAGGGCAACTGTAAGCCTCAGACAAACAGGATCATTCACAGGGACCTTGTCTATGGTTAAGGTTGAATCTTTTCTCTGTCCTAGAAGAACCTGGGTTCTTGTTGCTTTCCTTCTGCCTCTGTGTAGCAAATGATCTATCTTAGTAGGGAATCCCAGTTTGTCCTGTGCAGAATGGGAGGTGTGCTTCCAGCTGGATATTCTGGAGGTAGGCTAAAGAGTTCTAGAGTCAGTCTTGTTACATCCTCTGATAAATATAAGAATTGAGGCTAGCTCTGAGGAAGGGCATGTCTTGGTCATGTAGTGTTCTTCCGTTCAAGCTTGGCTATTTGGGGAAGCACTGAGAAGGTCAAACTTATCTTTAACTTTTGTCCTTATCTCTCTGGTGGATTCCTGAACTTCTGCCTCTAGCTTTTGTATAATGTCAGCATCCTTAGAAAAAGTAAACCATGCCAGTCCTGGGAAGACTATATTATCAGAGACAGTATCATGTGCTTAAAGAACATTTGAAATGAGACACTAACAAGCTGAACCAACCCAGAGGAGACTAGAACATCTGGCAAGAGAACACAGCAGTATTCTGCTTATAACTGAAGGGCCCCTGAGAGCAGAATGAACTTCTCATTTCATAATGTTACAGAATGAGATTTGAAGGTATTGGTAGAGGTTATAAAGAAAATCTTTCTGACCACAATACTTTCCAAAATGGGAATGGATGGGCCAACCAAAGTGACCTACTATAAATGCATATTGGGTTGCAATTCCTGCCCTGGAAAAGAAGTTGGTCAGTCGTCAAAAACTGTAGGTCATCAGAGCTGCCTAGGAAACTTTTCAAGGCTCTTCTCTATGGGACTGACTTCTGGAAATTCTGATCCAATAGCTTGGGGAGTTGAGACATAGTGTTTCTGGAGACATCTCCAGTTGATTCTGGTAAGTTTCCAATTTATGTATGCCTCAGTCTATGAAATCCTGTCGCAACTTGTATGGTTTGGGTCCTGGAATTCTGACTAGGGGCAGCAAGGGCATAGAGAAATGACACACAGTTATACATACAGAAAAGCTGGGATCAGGAGCTAGGGGGTGTGCGCTTTGATGAAGGGGCATACTATAGTCTACAACCTGCAATGTCAGCATGTTTATTATGTACAGCATAGTGGGAGGGGTTAGTTAGCTTCAGGTAGGTGACTGCAGGTCAGCAGTCTGAGGCTGCAAACATCTAGGAGGAGGATGCTGCAGTTGGTAGTTTTGGACACAGGGCCCCTGAGGAAGGCTTTGCAATCTTTGTTGATCCAGGTTTGCCAATAGTCTATGGTTCCAAGGCCTTGGAGTCCTTGGCGTGGCCATGTTCATGTGAAAAATACACATTCCCTCAGGTCTCTATTGCCTCTGTCCCCTACATATCCCCCTTATTTCTTAGATGTTTGAGTGCTATCTCCGTGACTGGTCCAGAGACAGTTTGCTGCTATGCTCAAGACAAGACTGTCAAGATGGGAAGGAAGAATATAGCAGCTACTACGTCCAACGGAAACTAAAGGAATGCTTTAACAAGTCAAAGGAATTAGAGCCCTGAAGCTCCTCAAGGGTCATTATTGCAATATTAGAAGGAGAAATTGTCTGATCACATAGGAAAAGGAAGAAAGTTGAGAGCCAGGGTCTCTTGGGAGGTAGATATGATGCCAAGAGGAGAAAAGTGAGCCAGTTTAGGCATTGGCCTTGGATCTTTCTCAGAACTGAATATAAATTGAATTATGAATTCATGTAAAAAATACACACTCAGGTCACTAGCCTGTATGAAAGACACACAATACAGGTATTTTATTTACAAGTCGTAAGCCTAGAATGGGTAGGTTTGGAGCTATTCTAGCATATATCCCAGCCATATGTCCCTTGTTACTTGCTTTTTCTCCTGGTCATGTGTTCATGATCCATCTCCTCTCATGGAGGCATCCTCCTTCCTTGGTTTCCTCTCTTCTTCCTGCAATCCCCAGTCTGGTAACTGAAAACCCACCAACCTCTATCTATTGCCCAGTCACAGGCTTCAGCCTTTTATTGACCAATTAACTTGGAAAACACAGTTACATAGAATCACTGTGTAGGAAAGTAGCTCCTTAACGGGGGCAACCAGGTCTAGGGGTCAGGGTTTAGCATTAGAATACATGGCAGCAGCAGGCCAACCCCGACAGCTGAGGAAGGAGCTGTTTCAGTATTGAAGCTGAGGAAGCATGCTTGCTGTAAAATAGAGGAGGAAAATTGGCTTATTCTAAAATAACTCAGGAGATAAAATAGCTCAGTAATAGACCAAAGTGAGTGCAAACCATGAGTGTTCTTTGTGACTGTGTTACCTCACTCAGGATGATAGCTTTTAGTTCTATCCATTTGCCTAAGAATTTCATCAAGTCATTGTTTCTAATAATTGAGTAGTACTCCATTGTGTAAATGTACCACAATTTCTGTATCCATTCCTCTGTTGAAGGACATCTGGGTTCTTTCCAGCTTATAGCTATTATAAATAAAGCTGCTATAAACATGGTGGAGCATGTGTCCTTGTTAGATGTTGGAGAATCTTTGGGGTATATGCCCAGGAGTGGTATAGCTGGGTCTTCAGGTAGTACTATGTCCAATTTTCTGAGGAACCACCAGACTGATTTTCAGAGTGGTTGTACCAGTTTACAACCCTACCAACAGTGGAGGAGTGTTCCTCTTTCTCTACATCCTTGCCAGCATCTGCTGTTTTCTGGGTTTTTGATCTTAGCTATTTTGAATGGTGTGAGGTAGAATCTCACGATTGTTTTGATTTTCATTTTCCTGATGACTAGGAATATTGAGCATTTCTTTAGGTGTTTCTTGGCTATTCAGTATTCCTCAGTTGAGAATTTTTTGTTTATCTCTATACTTCATTTTTAATAGGATTATTTGATTCTCCAGAATCTAACTTCTTGAGTTCTTTGTATATATTGGATATTAGCTCTTTATCAAATGTAGGATTAGTAAAGATACTTCCTCAATCTGTTGGTCTCTGTTTTGTCCTCCTGACAGGGTCCTTAGCCTTACGGAAGCTTTGCAATTTCATAAGGTCTCATTTGTTGATTCTTGTTCTTAGAGCATAAGCCATTGGTGTTCTGTTCAGAAAGTTTTCCCCCTGCCTATCTGTTCTAAGCTCTTCCCCACTTTCTGTTCTATTAGTTTCAGTGTACCTGGTTTTATGTGGAGGTTTTTGATACACTTGGACTTGAGCTTTGTACAAGGAGATAAGAAAGGATTGATTTGCATTCTTCTGCATGGTGAGTGCCAGTTGAACCAGCACCATTTGTTGAAGAGGCTGTCCTTTTTTCATGGAATGTTATTTAGCTCCTTTGTTAAAGATTAAGTGACCATAGGTAAAGCTAATCTTCAAATTGTGGTCATGTCATACTTTCTTAGTCCAGTGTGACATTCTCTCTCACCATTGTGTAAACACTTGTGCACTATCAGAACCAGAAGGGCCTTTGGATTGTCTTGTGCATCAAATCATACTGTCAAGGTTGCCAAACTTATTAATAGCAGTGTTAGAAGTAGAACTGAGGATCAAGATGACTTAAGTTCTGTTTGATGACATTAGGAGCTATTTTCACTATTGCCTAAAGCAAGTCATGGCCAAGTCATTCTTTGTCAGTGGTAGAGGTCGAGTTCAGAGGTGGGGGCAGGGCTAGGAGTGGAGGATGAGCCTCCAGAGGTTGTGGGAAATGGACAGGAAGAGATAATATTTGGTAAGGTTATTTGCTACCATTGGCTAATGTCTGTCAATGTAATATGTCTCATGCTCAGCTAAATTGTTTCTCATTCCATATCATAAATAAGGTTAATACTGAACTCCACCTGTATTATTACCAGTTCTTTAATTTTTGTGATTTTTAGAAACAATTAGAGTAAACTTAATTATAAAATACCAAGGATAGCAAAGTGCCGAGTAGCATTAATCATAAAGGTAAAGTACTTTAAAAATTCATACTATCTCTATCAGTCACTTTGTTTCATCACTGGGACAAAATGCACAGAAGCAACCTAAAAGAGGGAAGATTTGTCATGGCTCATGGTTTTGGAGGATTTCAGTTGATCACGGTGTAGGTGTAATGACATAAGTGGATAGGTGGACACAGAAGAATTGATGAACAAGAGAGCAGCGAGGGGTAATGAGGCTGCCCTCAGGGATGTTCTTCTTGCTGGGTCTTTCCGAATGTTTCCACAGCCTCTAAAAAAAGTGCCCACTAGTTGGAGATCAGATGTTCAAACACAGGATGGACATGTAAAATGGGGGACATTTTAGAACCAAACCATATAGCACTGCACTCTTGTCTTCCACAGGCTCATGGTGGCTCAGAAGGCAAAACGGTTTTAGTCTAGCTTCAAATGTTTCTGTAGCAGCAGCTTTCAACCTACCTGTTACCACGCCTTTGGGGATCAACCAATCCTTTCACTGGTGTGGCCTTAGACCAGCAGAAAGATCAGATATCTACATTACTATTCATGACAGCAACAAAATTACAGTTGTTAAGAACAAAGAAAATGATTTTGTGGTTGGGGGTCACCACAACACAAGAAACATATAGTAAAGTGTTGTGACACTAGGAAGGTTAAGAACCACTGCCCTTCAGTCTTAATTGTATCAACACCATTCAGAAGTTGAAGCCTCTGCTGCTACTGAAGAAAAACCCTTAACTATTGAGCCCCTGTAAAACAAAAAGGCCAGTTGCACGCTTCCAGTACTTTATGGTGCCAAATAAACATCTAAAGGTGGACTAAAGTCACACAAAAACCCAGCAGGACAAACATACCCTCAAACACATCCAGGGCAGGTAGTGAACTTTAATAGGCTTGGGTAGCCCCAGCCTTATGTGCTTTCTCCTGTGGGTTGGCTCTGTTTGGTGCCTTCTTGTTGGCTGATACCCTGAGTTTATGTCATCTCCAACAGCCTGTGTCTCCACTGAAGCTTAGGCTTTATCCCAAAGCATCACATACTGAACTCTCAGGGACTCTCTGGAGAGAACCCAGCCTTGCCTCACTTCTCAAGTGTTTTTCTGGATGTTTTTATAAGCTTTCTGAACTGCACCACTCTTGCATTTTATATTCCTGCAAAACCGAGACCAAGTGGGTGATTTCTATTGCAGTCTATGTATTTATTTATATCCCAAATGTTGCTCTCTTTTTACTCCTCCTTGCAGGGTTCCTTTCTCCTCCCCTTTGCCTCTGAGAGGGTAGCACCTTTCCCTCCATTGCAGCCTTAAGATGTAGCTGGGACCTCTTGGACCAGTATTACAGCATTCTCTGAGTTTCTGTGCAGATTAACCAGGAAAGACTTCCTTAAGTTACCCCGTTAGAGTAGGATGCTCTGAAAGCTCTCTTCTTTCAGGCACTCAATTTGAGTTTGCATTTTTATACCTTGAAAACTGATGAATGGGGTCTTGAGGTCCAGACACCTCTCTATTGTTCCGTTCAAGTGTCTATCTTTTCTTTAATATCCCTAAGCTTTTAAATAACTACAGCTATATTGTCTATATGCAGTGCTTTGTCCACAACCTTAAAAATGTCTATGATCTTTTTTTTTGCACCAAACTGCACATGCTCTGCTTTTTGTTCTGGGGTTTCATTATAAATTTAGCTAAAGGCAGCTGATGATAACCACACTATAGACTACATCTGATGCTGTGAAATTTTCTCCAACTGATAAGTTAGCCCATTACATTTTTATCTAAGTTTGAGGACATAGTCCAAAGATAGAGTCTTTGACAGAATGTAATACAAAGGCCATTAGTTCATTTCTTAAGAGAGCCCTTGCTCTTGTCTGCAGCCTCATTTGCTAGACCATTGCTGTCTGTATTACTGAACTCTCGTCACAATTGTAAATCCGGGGAAATCATTGATTGGTCAGGCTATTAACAAGACAGAGGCAAGGGTACTGGAGACCAGAAGCTTCTCTCATGCCAGGTACCTCTTCATTTGCTGCCCATCACAATGTGCCATGATAACTTTTTCCAGATATCCTGGTATCTTTTTTTCATTTCCCACCCAAAAAACCCCCAAACCCACAAACTCCAAACCAAGCCAACCAACTAAACACACAGCAGCGTTTCTGGGTTGATTGTTCAGAGGAGAGGCTTGGAGGAACTTTGGGTGTTCTATCTTCAGTCTATATGTAAGGCCTAGAAGACCTAGATCTTTTAGGTCTGGCCCAGAAGAAAAGATGCAGTTGTCCAAAGGAGAAAGTGTGGGAAAAGGCATGGAAAGATTCTTATAGCATAAATAGGAAGACACACATAGTTTTGGAGTCAAAGAGGGAGGTGAAGACAAGAGTACTCTGACGTTTTCTTTAGGAAAGATGAGTCAGTCCAATAACGCATACATCTGCCCTCAGAGCAGTATCATCTCATTTCTCCATCTTTCTGATGCTGGGTAGAGACACTGACACTGTTCTTTTGGATGAAAGTGTTTGCTGAGGCAGCAGATTTCCCTGATGGATTCTTTATTTGCATATTAAAATGTAATAGGTCCACAGTCTTCATCTTGGACCAAAAGGAACATAAAAGGCGTTTGATCTTTGGCTAATGTTGTAGCTCCTGGGGTCTTGGATAGATTATTTCTGAGTAGGTGCCCTTTGCCCAGAATTCCAGTGAGTACTCCAGGGTCAAAGATAAACTGTGTATCCAGAGATGAAAGGACAGTTGTTTCCCCAAAAAACCTCATAAATCAGTTTAGATATCTTTCCCGTTTTATTTTTTTTTTTTCTGGCACCACAATATTGGGGGCTGTTTGATGCATTTAACTGAAACTATTTGTAAAGGGCCTTTCCTTTTTCTCTTGTGATGAAAAGCATCGCCTCAAAAAAAAAAATCGAGCTGATAAACTGAGCATCCACTCTGTGTCAGGCTGAGGGTCCAACATCTGATTGTACTTAGCAAGGAGGAAACTTAAAAAAAAAAAAAACCAACTCAATCCAACTTTCATTTCTTGCTTCTTTTATCCTTAAGCTCAGCAATAAACTAGCACTCTTTGGTTAAAAAGTCAAGAGAACAGATGTATGATTCTGGTGCTTCAGCATCTAGATTTCAAATAGAGCATGTAAATTATGAGAACCTGTCTCAGCTCCACTGGGAAAGTTGCAGAAGCACGTGCCCTGCTGCTGTCTGTCAGTTTGCTTCCCGCCACCTTGGGAATAGCTCCTCCTCCATGCTGGCTTGGCCTTTCTTCGAAGCTAATGAAAAGGAACCCTCTAAGCAGGCCATGCTGTTTCACAGGGAAGAGGTAAGTGGTTGCACCGTGGAGAACTTTACCACTAAAACCTGGCAGCAAACGGGTCACAGTGACAGCTTGGGACGAGTACTGCTTATAATTAGGAACACACTTCAGGGTCAGCAAAGCAAAGGCAAACTTTTTCTTCCTGAAGGTCTGGGCTGAGTTCCATCTGCCCTTTCGACCTCAGGGAAGGTATGCCATGATTTCTGCTCCGAATCCTGAGGATAAAAGAGCCTTTAGAAGGCTCTTGAGAAGGACTGAGAAAAAGAATGTGTGAATAATGTTTAGTTTAGTGTTTCCATTTCTTGAAAAAAAATGGTAGGACCCATTACGGCTTTTCAAGAAACTAGTATTAAGTGGCCATGAACAAATGAAACTCAGAAGCTGTAAGGACCTTTGGAACCTTGTGCCAATGGATGTTCTTTGAGATGGATGGTATTTTTTCAGCATGTGGCATGCCCGACTTAGCTCAACCCTCCTAAGAACCTAGTGGCAGCCAGCACAGAACCGTAAGGTGTTTCCTGTACTGGTACTAGTGTCTGCCTCTCAAATTTGTCCTGCAGGGAATAAAACCAAAGTATGCTATCAGACTAGAATTTTTTTCTCTTTGTGTTTCAGCTTTTAAGTACTTCCAGGGAGTTAATGAGCATAGCGTTACAACTGTTTAATGCATGACACAGGTTGTTAAACAGCTTAATATGGTGAGTAAGTGAAAAAATTGGTACATTAAGGAAAATCACTAATCCATGTGTGAAAATACAGTTGGAACTCCATTTATTCTATAGTGGGCAGAAAGCATGCTTTCGGATGCTGACTTCATATTTTGGATTAAGTTGAGCCAATATTGAGTGGAGAGCAGTGGTTACAGAATTATGGGCTGCCAGGAAGCCCACAGAGATGTCCTCAGGTAGACAATCTCCTGATATTCCCAAACTGCCTTCCAGATTTATAGCCTCTACTTCCTTTTCTTAGTAATTAGGTCTTAAAAAGGCGCTGGTGAGTCAGGCATGATAGCACACATCTGTGATTCTAGTGATTGAGAAAGTGGATGGGTGCAGATCAGAAGTTCAAGGTCACTGTTGGTCACTTAGTGAGTTTCTTGTCATCTTGCGCTACATGACACCTTGTTTTAAAAACACCCCATCATCCCCTCAAATCCAGTGCTCCTTTCTCCAAAATGCCCTTTTAAAGGGCGATGGACAGACTCTTGGATTTTGGGATGGCCGGCCAGCAGCGTTGTTCCCTTAGCAGATGGAACTCACAGTGACCGTTATCCACCATTTCTACCCCTTCCAACCCACTAAAGTAGGATGATCAGAGGAAGGGCATACACTAAACACCTGCCACAGGGACTCACAGGTATCAACACTGAGAAATGAAGGAACTTCTGAAATGTTGTCTTTTCTTACTGGGAGGCAGAACCAGATAGGAGCAGATGACTTACTGGTGGGGGGTTAGTCTTGAACATCTGCACACACATTCCATGTTTGTTTAGGCCACATCTAGGAAAAGCAAACAGTTCATTATCTCTCTCACCCTTTTGGTTTTCCTTCCTGAACTTTTCTGGCATCTTAAAGATGAACAACAAGAGGATTGCACTGTGATCGCACGGATTAAGTTGGGTATTTGTTTACTGACATTGTTAAGGCTTTTTATACAGGGCCACCATGGATGGCTGACATAACTCTGAATTGTGTCCTGTGGCCTTGAGTGTTAAAAGCATCTCTTTTAATATTATTCATACATTTCCCTGGGAGAGGAGCCACACACAGTCCCACCCCCCATACAATTTATTACCAGATTCTTTCTGCCCTCACAAAGTGCTTACTGTAATAAGAGTGCTAGGAAAAATAATTTTTCCATCTTGCTGTAATTCTAGTGATACTTTTCGCACCTCTTAAATAGTTGCACCCTTGGTAACTCTTGTCTGACCCACCCCTTAATGCAGCTCCATATGGAATGGAAGAAAAAAAGAGAAAAAAAAGAAATGTGTGGTAATGAGGGATCACGGGAGATGTTTAAAAGCTCGTAAAACACAGATGAATTCGCGATGTGTGCAGCCAGAGTGTAAACCACCATTTGTCAGAGCACACCAAAGATCCAGAATGCCAAGAATAAAATCTTCTTTAGCTCATTTCACTCCACCTCTAATGAAGGAAATAACAAACCATAAACTGCAGACTTCATACTCTTTCAGAGGGGTTAGTTTTTATGGCGGGAGGCAATTTCTTTTCCGTTGAAAGTGAAAACTTCTCAGTTCATAATACTTTGTTGTCATTCATTATTGGTCCAGAGAATGCCTTTCTCTTTTTGCTATTATTCCTCCTTATCCTTCAATCTCTATTCCTGGTCCCTGGCCGCAATAAGTCTCCAAGCTAGTGTTCTCATAACACGTCTTTTGAAATGTGTTCTGTAAAATATCAAATATTGTTCGGAACGTTCTTCATTCATTGTTCAAACTCATTTTTAAGATTAGTGATGCTATAACTACAATTAGTGTTCTATTGTAAGTTACTCTATAGGATGGACACACTTTATTTTCTAAAAATTTTTTAAAATTGTGGTAAAATAGTCACAATAAAGATCTTACAATATAAGCTGAATGTGGTTGCACATGTCTTTAATTCCAGGACTTGGAAGTCTGAAGCAAATGGGTTTCTGTGAATTTTAGGCAAACCTGGTCTATATGCAGAGTTGCAGGCCATCCAGAGGTACCTAGTGAGACTCTGTTTCAGAAAACCGCCTAAAACAAAAACTAACCAAACAAAAACCCAATCTTACCACGTTTACCTGTGTGTGTGTGTGTGTGTGTGTGTGTACAGGTTTTGGCATGAGACATGTTCACATTCTTCTGCATCCATATATCCATCTGGCTCCAGAATTTACATCTTTCCAAGCTGGACCTCTATCTTTTAGACACTGACTTTCCAGTCCCCCTGAACCCCAGCCATTTTATCCACTGTGTTTTATTGTTCCCCCATGGATGGACACATAGCTTGTCCTTAAGACATGTATTTTACTGTAGCCAGTGACCTTTGCTTTTAAGAAATGTGCAAGAATTTCTGTGTCACTTAAATTCAGAAGAGACTTGAGAGACAAAGAGGATGCATTGCATTCTACAAAGGCTGTGACAATGAACTGTGCCCTCGTAAGCATACCAGACTTCCTGGCTCCTTGTAACACGTTGTCCCTGAAATGATCTCAACTTATTATTTTTTTTACACCCTAACAGTATTATTTTATTTCATTATTATTTTTTGTTTATGGAAGAGTCTGAGCATTTCATAATGTTCTCAGCAGTTATTTGGGAACTGTCTGCTTCATATTTTTCTCCTTTAAAAATTTGAGGTTTGCTCTGAACACCCCAGAAACAACTCACAGGCCTTATGAAGCTCAAGAAAAACAAAGGCCAAAAAGTGAAAGCCTCAGTCCTTCTTAGAAAAAAAAATATAGTACCCTCTCAAAGTGTGGTACACCTGGACCTTAAAACATTAATAATCCAAGAGCTAAGAATATAGCCTTGTGGCAATTTTTGGTATTCAAAGATCATTATGCTTAATCTATACACACCAAGAAAACTGACTGTTTCCATGTTATGTTCTGTCCTACATGTACTTTATGCTTAAGGTAACTGGTGGGATTTCAGTCCATGGAATCAAACCTCTAAAAGAATTAAGTACTGACAAAAATATATTCATATAGTGTTATGCCAAAATGCTTTTAAAAATTTATACATGTATCCCTCTTTTTTAAAAAAATAAAGTTGTAAAAGAAAAAAAAACTTGAGGTTCATGATTTATTTCTTGATGATTTTCTGGAGTCTTTTTTTGGTATATTACATATGGTAAATTCTCTCTTTTTTATGTTATAAATATTTCATTCCAAATGCGTAGATTTTTTTTTGTTTTTAGAAATCTGTTCCAGGAGTCTTCCTCAATGCCCATGTAAAAATGTCCTGCATTTCCTTTAAATTTTACTTTACAGCTATTCTATCTTTCTACAGTTCTTCATTCTCTCAGTACTTGGGCTCCTCACGTTCATGTCTCTAGGTGATGTGTAAAGCTTTTTTTTTTTTTTTTTTTTTTTACAGGTCCACATGTTTAATGTTATCATGACTTGTTTTCTACTGAAATTTTCATTTTTTTTGATAATGTACTTAAGTGACCCCCAAAAATTCCACCAGAGAACTACTATAGCTGATAAACAACTTCATCAAAGTGGCTGCATATAAAATTAACTCAAAGAAATTAGTAGCCTTCCTCTACTCAAAGGATAAATAGACTGAGAAAGAAATTAGGGAAAAGATTCCCTTCACAATAGTCACAAATAATATAAAATACCTTGGTGTGACCCTAAGCATGTAAGTGAAAGATCTATATGACAAAAACTTCAAGTCTCTGAAAAAGAAAATTAAAGAAGATCTCAGAAGATGAAAAGGTCTCCCATGCTCATGGATTGGAAGGATCAACATAGTAAAAATGGCCATCTTGTCAAAAGCAATCTACAGATTCAGTGCAATCCCTATCAAAATTCCAACTCAATTCTTTGTATAGTCAGAAAGAGCAATTCTCAAATTCATTTGGAACAACAAAAAGCCCAGGATAGAAAAAAATATTCTCAACACTAAAACAAAACCTGGAGGAATCACCATCCTTGACCTCAAACTGTACTACAGAGCAACAGTGATTAAAAACTGCATGGTATTGGTACAGAGATAGACAGGTAGATTAGTGGAATAGAACCAAAGACCCAGAACTGAACCTGTACAACTCTGGTCACTTGATAAAAGCATTCAATGGAAAAAGGACAGTCTCTTCAATGGTGCTGGTCCAACTGGCACTCAGCATGCAGAAGAATGCAAAATGATCCTTTCTTATCTACTTGTACAAAGCTTAAGTGCAAGTAGATCTAAGACCTCCACATAAAACCAGGTACACTGAAACTAATAGAACAGAAAGTGGGGAAGAGCTTAGAA
Source organism: Micromys minutus (assembly GCF_963924665.1). Lineage (NCBI taxonomy): Eukaryota > Metazoa > Chordata > Mammalia > Rodentia > Muridae > Micromys > Micromys minutus. The sequence goes on along the minus strand of NC_137971.1, from coordinate 33,903,424 downwards.
CACATAGGCAGGGGGAAAACTTTCTGAACAGAACACCAATGGCTATGCTCTAAGAACAAGAATCAACAAATGAGACCTTATGAAATTGCAAAGCTGTAAGGCTAAGGACCCTGTCAGGAGGACAAAACAGAGACCAACAGATTGGGGAAGTATCTTTACTAATCCTACATCTGATAAAGAGGTAATATCCAATATATACAAAGAACTCAAGAAGTTAGATTCTGGGGAATCAAATAATCCTATTAAAAATGGGGTACAGAGCTAAACAAAGAATTCTCAACTGAGAAATACTGAATGGTCAAGAAGCACCTAAAGAAATGCTCAACATCTCTAGTCATGAGGGAAATGCAAATCAAAACAACCCTGAGATTTCACCTCACATCTGTCAGAATGGCTAAGATCAAAAACCCAGGTGACAGCAGATGCTGATCAGTATATGGAGAAAGAGGAACACTCCTTCATTGTTGGTGGGGTTGTAAACTGGTAAAACCACTCTGGAAATCAGTCTGTTGGTTCTTCAGAAAATTGGACATAGTACTACCTGAAGACCCAGCTATACCACTCCTCGGCATATACCCAAAAGACGTACCAACATCTAACAAGGACACATGCTCCACCATGCCAATAGCAACCTTATTTATAACAGTCAGAAAGAACCCAGATGTTCATTGACAGAGGAATGGATACAGAAATTGTGGTACATTCACACAATGGAGTACTACTCAGCTATAAGAATCAACGACTTCATGAAATTCTTAGGCAAATGGACAGAACTAGTAGCTATCATCCTTAGTGTTGTAACCCACTCACAAAAAAATACACATGGTTTGCACTTACTGATAAGTGGATACTAGCCCAAAAAGTTCTTAAATAACCAAGAAACAATTCACAGACCTTAAGAAGCTCAAAAAGAAGGAAGGCTATAATGTGAATGTTTCAGTCTTCCTTAGAAGGTAGAACAAAGCACTCTTGGGAGTAAATACAGGGACAAATAGAGGAGCAGGGATTAAAGAAAAGATCATTCAGAGACTGCCTCACCTGGGGATCTACCCCATATACAGCCACCAAACCCAAGCAATATTCCTGATGCCAAAAAGTGCTTATTGGCAGGAACCAAATATGGATGTCTCTTTGGTGGCTCTGCCAGAATCATACAGATCAGTTGAGTATGCTTGCAGCTAACCATAAAACTGAACACGGGGTCCTCAACGAAGGAGCTAGAGAAAGAACCGAAGGAACAGAAAGGGTCTGCAACCCTATGGGAAGAACAACATTATCAACCAACCAAACCCTCCAGAGCTCCAAGGGACTAAAACACCAATCAATGAGAACACATTGAGAGACCCATGGCTCCATTGAATATGTAGTGGAGGACAGCATTGTCTAGCATCAATGGGAGAAGAGGCCTTTGGTCCAGTGAAGTCTTGTTTGCCCAGTGTAGGTGAGTGCCAAGGTGCTGAGATGGAGAGAGTGGTTGGGAGAGGAAGCACCTTCATGGAATTAAGTGGAGGTGGAGAGGGGTTGGGAGTAGGAGAAAAGGGGATAACATTTGAAATGTAAATACAGTAAGTGTCCAATAAAAAAATTAAAAAAAGATAAGCTTCACTACGCAGTCCTGGTTGGTCTGTCTCTTACCTCTAGGGTACTGGATGAAAGGCATAGAGCACCATGCTTGGCTCCTCTCAGTTTTCAGGCCACCATTTTCTCATGGCACTGGCCTTCCATGAAATTCTTGTTTCTGAGTTACGTTGTTCTGATTGTGAGAACTGCTTTGTCCGGTTGGCTGATGGTTCCGTTCCTGATTCTGAAACCGCATTGTTTTCTTAGCTCTGTCATGTCTCCACAGATGGTGGGGTGAGTCTCTACTTAGTGCTGTTCTATTTCAGAATGGCTTTAGCTATTTTCTATATAAATATTAGAATGGGGAACTGGGCAGATGGCTCAGTGGTTAAGAGCACTCAGTGAGAAGACTGAGGTTTGAGTCCCAGGACCCACATGGCAGTTAACAACTGTCTGTTAAGTCCAGTTCCAGGAAGTTTGTTGCCCTCTGCTGGCCTCCACAGGTACTGAGCATGGTTATGGTTCCAGACATGCATTCAGGCAAAACAAATATAGACATAAAATTAAAAAAAATATTAGAATGGGTTAGAGGCATTACCTATAAAATTCCACCTTGGATATTTGATAAGGTTCTGTGAACATGTAGATTAATTTGGAGAGCCCTGATATCTTTTCTCTGAAAGGTCATTCTGTGTAGGTTATTCTTTCAGAGGTCAAACCAATGGGAGCTTTCCATTCAAACCAATCTGCTTTTATGTTCTTCAATAGAATACTGCAATTTTTAATATGATAAAGGTCATATACATTCTCATAGGGAAGTATGTATTCTACATATACTACTTTGTTACTATTATAAGTGACATCTTATTTTCAACATTATCATTGCTAATATATAGCAATATTAGTTTTGTTAAATTTACAATACTGCAACTTTTGTTAAACTTTACATTTGAACACTTCTGCTGATTTTCTATGTGGATAGTACTATTATTTGAAAAGAATAAGTTTTACCTCTTTTAACAAATCCTAATGTTTCACTTACTCTTTTGGGAAATAGGATTTAAAAGTTTTTGAACTGTTTTAAATGGAGAAGTGATAACAGGATTTTTGTGTCCAGTATTTGGAATACATTTCTCCTTTAATATAAAATGTTTGATGTGGAACTTTGGTAGAAAGCAGGAATTTATAGCCAGTGAATATACTGTATAATGCACAATTCTCTGGCTGGGGCCAAGCCCTGTTAAATGCTTAGATAAGTGCCTTTTATCCTTCATATTGGAAAGAAAGGAAGGGAGGAGAAAGTGGAATTGTGAAATATCTCTCCCATACCAGCACATCCTGGTATGCTAAGCTAGAAGTGGAAATTAGGGTAAAGGAGTTAGAGGGTCATAGGTAACCAAAAAAAGAGGAGGGCTCCCTGAAACAGAGGCTTCTTGTTCACAGATGATATTTTAAGAAGAAATGGCGGGAACATGTGGGGATTGGTTTCTAAATAGGGCAAGTAGGAAAGAATGGAGGACCCAAGTCCCTGTAAAATACTCAAGCTAGTGTTTGTGCATTGGATTTCCAATCACAGACCTCGCCCATCCTGAAGGAATGATGTTGTTATTTTCCTTCTCTCTGCAGCTTGTTCTTGTGTTCAGTGTTTGGTTGGTGCCAGAGAATGAACTTGGCAATCCCCTACATGATCACCAGCACCCCTGTTACAATGGGTAGACTTCGATGAACAGTACGGTTTGTGAGGTTTATTATTTTTTTTTTTTTTGAATTTTAAGAAAGCAGATGAAGGGCTACAAGTAGGAAAATCATGGGGGCTGGAGAGATGGCTCAGCAGTTAAGAGTACTGACTGCTCTTCCAGAGGTCCTGAGTTCAATTTCCAGCAACCACATGGTGGCTCACAACCATCTGTAATGGGATCTGATGCCCTCTTCTGGTGTGCCTGAAGACAGCTACAGTGTACTCATATACAAAATAAATAAATCTATTAAAAAAGGGAAATTATATTAAAACTGCATAATGCTTTGATTAGAAGGAAAAATGTAATATAGATTTCTTGAGTATTTATTATTTGTCAGGATCTGAGTTGGGAGATTTTAAAATGATGTTCCAGGTCACATAGCAAACCTTTGATGCTTATATCATAGTATGAGATATAATATAAGATTTATAGTATAACAAACACCAAAGAACATGACACTGTGTCCAAGTTCTCATGTCTTATATGTGTAAGTTTTTTCAGTAGAACCTGAATTGAAGCTCATGTCTCTTCTCAAAGCTTGTGTCTTTCCCCCACTGTGTACTCTGTGTCTCAGCAGATGTCTCATGATGATGACCCCTACTTAATCTTCAAAGACAAAACATAAGAGTTTTTTCTCTCAAATAAAGAGAAAGAACCAAAACAGAAAAGGAAGAGTTAGGCTGCAGTGGTCCCTGTGGCTTGGCCAATCATACAGAAGGAATGATAAAGCCAATAATTAGCCCTATTAAAAATGGGGTACAGACTTAAACAAAAAGTTCTCAATCGAGGAATATCGAATAGCTGAGAAACATCTAAGGAAGTGCTCAACATCCTTATCCATCAGGGAAATGCAAATCAAAACAACCCTGAGATTCCACCTCACACCAGTCAGATTGGCCAAGATCCAAAACTCAGATGACAACAGATGCTGGCAAGGCTGCGGAGAAAGAGGAACACTTCTTCACTGTTGGTGGGGTTGCAAACTAATACAACCACTCTGGAAATCAGTCTGGTGGTTCCTCAGAAAATTGGACATAGTACTACCTGAAGACCCAGCTATTCCACTTCTGGGCATTCACCCCAGAGACACTCCAACATACAACAAAGATACATACACCACAATGTTCATAGCAGCTCTATTTATAATAGCCAGAAGCTGGAAAAAACCCAGATGTCCTTCAGTAGATGAATGGATACAAAAATTGTGGTACATTTACACAATGGATTACTACTCAGGTATCAGAAACAATGACTTAACAAAATTCTTAAGAAAATGGATGCATCTAAAGAATATCATCCTGAGTGAGATAACCCAGTCACAAAAGAACAGACATAATATGCAGTCACTGATAATGGGATACTAACCCCAGAAAGCTCTGAACACCCCAGAAACAACTCACAGACTGTGTGAAGCTCAACAACAACAGAAAAGAATATATTTTAATTAAAATAGAACTGTATCACATCCCCCTTTCCTCCCTACAGCTCTTCCTAGTCTCTCTCCTATCCCCTCAAATTAATAGCCTCTTTTTCTATATTATTGTTACATATATATATATATATATATATGTATATGTACCCACAAATACCTAATTACAACCTTAAAAAATGTACCCAAAATAAATTAAAAAAGCCAATAATTAGTGGTTTGAATGCTATAAACAAACATTTTTATGGAGAAGGGCCTTATTTTTATTGTCAGAATAGGGAGATTATATAAATACACATAATCATAGAAATGACAGTTCCTTTATTTAAAAACAAATATAAGACGATCTGTAATAAGCTATGAAGTATGCTTTACACAAAAATGTTTCAAAGTATGACTTCCAGCTTACTGGAAGTGGAGAATTTTTATAATTTGAATACATTTTGATTCAAACACTGAAAAAGATGTTAGTGGGATACACTGCTATGGCAGAAAGTAAAGGTGCTCTCATAAAAAGTGACTGAGCCCTGTCAAAAGGATGATAGGAACCAGCTGGAAGGGCTTCCAGCTTGCCACATCTGGGAAAATTTGATCAAAGAAAGAAGCAACCCAGTGAACAAAATAAGACCTCAGGAATCTATACTGAAGGTAATGAAGTAAACAAGAAGAAGAGAAAAAGTAGACAAATGAGGGAGAGGTACAGGTAAGCAATAGGTAACTGAAAGCCATTATAAGGTGGGAAGAAGGCTCAGTTGGAGATGTACTTGGCACACACTATGAAGATCTCAGTTTAAGTTTATAGAATCCACATAATAAGCATGTGTCTGTGGCATTAGCACTGGACGGAGAGTGGTGGTGGCTGATCCATATGAATCCCTGAGGCTTGCTGTACAACGACTCTAGCTCAATCCAGCCCAATCAATGAACTCCAAGTTCAATGAGATGCCCTGTATCAAAAAGTAATATGGATAGAGATGAGAAAGACATCCAGTGCAGGCCTCTGTCCTTCACACGGACATCTACATATATACACATACATCCATACACACATGCACAAATAAAAGCATGCAAACATACACACAGACACACACACACACACATACACACATACACACTATTACAAAGATAGTCCTGGCTTTAAGTCCTCAATGGACGTTCCACATGAGTGTAAATTATATGTAACACTTCATAGGTTCAGATTCTCATAATGTTCCTCCATAAATTATGTACTAGGTGCAAAGAGAAAAAGCAGCAGATATGAGTGGAGACACTGGGTAACACTTTCTCATGTTCACAGATGTTATGCTGGCCATGATGGCCTCCTCTGCCTCCAGATGCACAGCTCTAAGAAGACACTGTAACTTCATGTGTCCCCTGGTTGAGCCTGTGTAACTGGAAGCCAACTGAAAGGAAACATCTTCCAAGCCCAGACGGAGAAACATTCTGTAGTAGAGATGATCTCTACTGAAAGGCTGTGGAACTGTCTCAGATTTAAAAACAACAAAAACCATCTACAATTGAATGTAGGGTCCTTGACAGGTTCTCATCATTTCCCTTGGTAAGGAAAATGTGTTCAAAGGTGCTGTTGAAAACACTGGATTATGAACAGTAGACTAGGTTGTGGTGTTCTGATTTGGAGAACCACTTTAGCACTGTGAAAGCTCACCCCCCCCTTTTTAAGGATTCATTCTGTTTTTATTTATGTGAACACTTGTATGTGTTTCTGTGTGGAAGCATGTGCATGTGAGTGGAGTGCCCTTAGAGGTTCAAAGCATGTGTGTAAAATTAGTGATATCGATGATGCAGAGGTGATGTGGTTTATTAAGTCAAAGAGGGAGCTAGCTCATGAGAGAGGACTGGAAGACGTCATGACATTGGGTTTGAAACTGGAAAGAGGGCCAGCCGAGGAGTGAGTGCAGAGGTAAACCTGGAAGCTAAATGTGGAAGGAAGCATATTTTCTACACCCCCAGAGGGTCATAACCCTGAGAATACCTCGATTTTAGCCCAGTGAAAGCGGTTTTTGATGAATGTATAGCAGAGCTACAAGGCAATGCATTTTCGAAGCCACTGAGCATGCGTCAATCTGTAACAGTGATTCCGAGGGGCAAGCACTGAATGGTACAGTTGGGCTAAGAAGCACGAGGCCAAGATCTGACTCTAATCTTTACCTGACTGTCATCCCCATGGCCCAAGTTGGTGATCCATTTCCCCGTTAATGTGCGGGGGAAATCATGGGGAGAAAATTCCCCAAATGAGGAATCTGATGGGCAACCCTGAGCTAATCCTCAGTGCCTACATGTCTAAAAGGTTCCCAGGTGAGGAGAGGCAGGTCTGGAGGCTGCATGTTGTTTCATCAAAATCCAGTGTGTATGTCTGTTACAGGCTTGGGGACCTAGAAACATCAAATGAGTTTGCTTGTTCTGATGGCAGAAGGTTATGGTTTGGGGCATAAAATGATGCTCGGAAGCAACGTCTGGGTCTAAAACATAAAGGTCCGAGACTTACGAGTGGTTAGAAACTGGTGGTACAGCTTTCTTTTTTTTCTTCTTCTTTTTTGCTTTATGGAAAATTTATTACAACTCTCCAACTGTGCATTACTTTTTTTTTTCAACACCTTGTTCTGCAGCTTCCTACGCCCTTTTTGCCCGGATGCCAAAGAGCCGGGCATTGGCACCGGCCATGCAAACACTGGCAAAAGCTTTAAAGTTCTTCTCTGTAATAACTCTGGCCTTTTCCTTTTTATACACATTCCGGATGGGCATCACAGTTCCTGTTAGCTGAGTGGCCAGTTTAAGTTCTTCAGCAGAACTGTCTCCCTTCTTTGGAGCTGAAGGCTTCCTGGGGAAGAGTATGAACTTGGAATGGTACTCCTTCGGGCGCTGCACGTTGGCTTGCAGTGATTCCGTGGATTTGCTTCGTCTCCTAGGGTCCACAGAGATGCCGATGGTGCGAGCCATTCTCTTGTGGATACCAGCCACCCTGAGTTCCTCCAGGCTGAAGCCCCTGCCAGCATGGACCTTGGTGAGGTATCTAACTGTAGGACACCTCACAATAGGCCTGATGGGACCAGACGCAGGACGAGGGGCAATGCGGCGCTCTTTAACCCACCGGACTTTGCGTCTGCAGATCTTGTGTGCCGGCTGGTTGAACCAAGTGTCCACTCGCCGCTGCCAATCCTTGTGAAAGTGGGGCTTCAGGATTATGGTATTCTGGCTGGGCGCCATGGCTGCCTCCTGTACTGGAGAACGACCGAGCGGAAAGGCGTGGTCCAGCTTGCTTAAAATGTTTGTTTTTGGTGATGAAAGCAGAGGCCTCAGTGACAACAGCGCGTTCTTGAAAAGCACCATGTCCACACACTGAAGCTCCCTGTCTAGATGCTGGGAGAATGGGTAAGAAGCACATATCAGCAGAACACTTCCCTCTCCTGCTAGATTGAAGTAAAGTCCTTGACAAAAAGAAATAACTTAAAACTTTTCTCTCGAATCCTCTATTTGTTACATGCATTATTTGTATGTAGAGTAGATCATTTCGAAGCCTCAATGACATGCTTAAGGCAAACAGCTATCTGCAACCCAGTAATGGAAAGATTCTCAGATTTCCCGGAGTGTGTGTTAAGTTGGCATTCTTCTCTTTCCTTGAGTATTACAGAAGAGTACACCTTTAAGACCTTGTGTTGTATATCACCTGTCTGTCTGTCTGTCTGTCTATCTATCTATCTATCTATCTATTATCTATCTACCTATCTATCCATCTTCTCTCATCTATCGATCTATCTACTATCTATCATCTACCTATCTAATCTATCATGTATGTATGTGTACATGTATGTATGTATGTATGTATATATGTATCTACCTATCATTCATAATAATGCTAGTCATAGCAGGAAACACTTTATCCTAAAATTGTAGTGGTCAAAAGGGGATGATTTTTGTCCCTCATAGGTCATATCACAATGTTGGGAGACTTGAAAGAAATTATTATGTCTAGAGGGAAGTGCCTATTAGCATGAGGTGAATAGAAGTCAGAGAAGCCATCAGACATGCTGCATATACAAGATATTACCCACAATGCCTCACTGCCAGTCAAGACTTAGAAACTGTGTAACAGAGCAGTGGATTGAGTTTAGCAGTCATCAAAATCTTTTGTAAAGCTCGCTAGTAAGAAAGATTCACTGTTTGTTTCCTCCCGCCTTCTCTCTCCTTTTGCTCTAACTGAGCAAGTCTGGAAGGAGGCTGAATCCTTGCCATTTAGCAGGTCCTGAGGTAGTGGCGAGGCAGTGAGCGTGGCAGCCGTCCTGAGAACACTTACAGATGAACGGCTTCACATCACTGGCACCTCCCGAGTCTACGCTTTCACTCATAAGTACCCAGGCTGCTCCTGTGTCTCCGCTGTGTTGCAAAACTCTCTGTGGCTTAGGCTGGGCTTCCCCTTCCCTTAGCTGGTAATGCCATGATGAAAACACGACTCTTACTGTAGACCAGATGGTTCCCTTTGACTGTGTGGATTTGGCATCATTTAAATGACTCGAAGGACTTACAAGAGAGTTGTAGGTCTGGCAAGTGAGGGTGTAAAGAAAAGAAACTGCCATTTTTGTTGTATTTAATGCCCTCCAAACCCCCGACCTCGGAGACTCAGCACCCCTGTGCAGCGCAGTGTACTTTTTGAAAAGAAAAAATAGAAGAGTGTTCTATTTAAGATGACCATCAACTCAGATGAACTATTCACTGTTGCTGCAACTGCAGGCTCCAAAGCAGTGGTTCCCAACCTTCCTGATGCTTTGACCTGTTAATACAGTTCCTCATGTATTAACCCCCTACCATAAAATTATTTTATTGCTACCTCAGAGCTGTCATTTTGCTACTGTTATGAATCGTAATGCAGACATCTGATATGCAGGATATCTGATATGTGGGGTTGCAGCACACAGGTTGAGAACCACTTCTCTAAAGGTTTTTTCTCAGGCCCTGGATTGTAACCTTCATTTTCTCTCCAGGGATTGTCTCCAACTCCTGCTCATTGACCCCAAGGGCATAGCTTGTTCACCTCCAACAGACCCATGAGTAAGTTGGGCCAGGGAGTGCTCAGAACTGTTGGTCAGAAAACACTGGCTAGTGAGCTCAAAATGAATATCCAGGTCAAAGGTCAGGAGAACAGGGTAGTGTCTAGGAATGGGAGAGCTCAACACTGAAGTGAGGCCTGGTGCTGCCTCCTCCTATGTGGCCTTCGCTGGGTAGATGGGTAGAGCAGGTCCTTACTTTGGAATATGGAGCTGGTTAGTCTGAAGAAGTGGGTGCACTCAGGGTGGAGAAGAAATCTTGCTACTGGGGAGTAAACGTGGAGTAGAGAAGGTGACAAAGGACATTTCAGAAGTCCTGATAATACTATGAAGACATGTTTGTCTTATCGTTTAGATACTCATAATAGATAATCTGTATTATTTTCTAATCAACAACTCACCAAAGCCAGCTCCAGTCACCAACAGCAATGGAGGGAAGGGATTCTCCCTTAGTATTAGAAAAAGGAAGAGGGAATCTACACTCAGCTGCATTGTCTTTAAGACCTTTGCTCTTTAAATAAAGTAGGAGACATTTTGGGTCACAGGTTGTTAAGTTCTTTGAGGAGTTATTTTTTCCATAGAAGGAGGCTTATGGTACTTAAGCTCCCAAGATGAGGTTGAATATCTAATCTTATAGCCTGTTAAAATATAGCCACTCTCTCAGGAGAGGCTTGGTTTTTTAAACATTGTTTCCCTTTCAAATATTTGAAATTTACTAGTATATGAAGATAAGATGCCCATTCTCCGTTTTAATTTGTAACTCTAGGAAGGAAGAGTGGACTTTTCATTTTGATATACTAGACACCATCTGTGTAATGTCCATGACATAAATGACAGTGTCCGGCCATTGAGTAGTCCTCAAAAGCATGCTGGCCCCTCAGGTGTACATCTTAGCCTCAGGGGCACCAGGTCACCTTTGTGTGAGTCTCCCCTCCCCCATGAGCTACACATAAAGTGGTATTGCATTTCCCAAGAATAGGGTTGAGTTGTCCTTGGCGTGCTGAAGAGCCAGGAAAAGTTGGGCAGCAGCTGGAGCAAGCAACGGACCCAGATGAAGGCTCAGTGTGGTTTAGGGGTCACAGGGCTTAGCGTTCATCTGCTGTCACCTGTATCAGAACCCTGTCTCAGCATCCTAAAACATTAAGGACAAAAGCTGTCAGTGTGGCGGTTCTAACAGGAGATTGAGGACCTAAAGCCAGCACTGTCATTTGGCTACAGCCAGGCCAGAGACTGCTTGTCCCGAAGGCCAGGGTGTGATGAACGTCTTAGACTTTGTGTTAAAACAGGATATTTGAAACACAGCGTTTTATCTACGCTCTTCTTTTAGTTCCCCCTTTCTCTTCCTAGAATCCCTCTGTAGCCTCCCTGGCCTGTGCTCTGCGCCTCTGCCCTCCTGCAGTTTTTCTCTATACCAACGTGCGCTCTGTGCCTGCAGTGCCTGTGTTGGGAGTGTGGCGGCAGCATCTCCGCAGCGCCCACTAGGTGCCGCCTGAGCATGGAGTGGGCTCTCCACCCTGTGAGCTGCGTTCTTTCTCCCCTCAGGCCCACATCCTAAGAATGCCAGGAGAGTAGCTTCCTCACTTTCCTTTCATAAGAAAGAAGGCATTGATCTTTCTGCTCAGTTGAATTTTGAAAGCAGACAACACTCCAACCTCCTCATAAACCCAGCGCCTTTAGGTTTCTGGGTAGGATCCTCACAGGTTTACAAATGTAAACCCACCTCCGACCCCCCACCCCACACAACTCCTGGTAAAACTGAACTCTCTGGAAAGAAGACTGGAGACAGGGTGAGATGTCGCCTCTCATGCCCGGGTGGCTTGTGGAATTGAGTCGGGGTCAGGATCACCTGGGAGCAGTGGTGAGCACACCGATTTCTGAGTTGTGCTCACACTTTCTGGTTTAGGTAGTGGGAGGAGGGCTTTCTGCCTCTAACACCTTTCAAACAAGGCTACTGCGAGTCTGGAGACCCTGCTTAAGCAACAACAACCCCCCAAGTTACAGCCCAGCAGGCTCAGTTGTATGTAGAAGAGAGAAAACAGTGAGACAGAGACCACTTTGTAATTGGTATAAACAGATTCCCTCTTGAGCTGTAGACAAAGGGACTTTACCTCTTTTTGATTAGGTTCTCCAGCATTCTCTTCTCTGGAAAGAATGGCATCAGTCCAATGTGCTTTTTGTTAGATAAATGCAATAGCAATTCAGGGACAAATAACTGGGTAGCTGGTCCATTGCAGGAGATACACGGAGGTGATTTATTTGATTAAATTTGGTTGATTGTTTTTCTAATAGGGAAATAAAACGTTCTCCCTGTATTGCAGGTGTTCAAGTGTCTTTTAAATGGCTGAATACTTAAAGTGACAGTCATTGTTAATAAAGTTATGTGAATCTTCTCCCCCCCCCAATCAGGGCTTCCTGAGCATCCTGAATTTTTAAAATAAAGAGAAGATGGTATCTGATGTGTGTATGGAAATATAATTATTCCAGTTACACTCAATGTGCTTCCTAAATGTTAGCACTGTTCTGAGCCTGATGTGTGACTTAGCCTCTTTCTGTAGCTTATAGGATGCTGACATCTTTCTCTTCAACTATTCTGTGTACCGGAAGACAGGTTCTGTGACGTTCTCTGCAGTATAAGTGAAAGCTATGGTCCCGGGAAGTCAACTGGTAGGCGGTTACTGACTTGGCATCCAAACTGGGAACAGGAGGTCCTCTATTTTGAGTTTCTAGGCTGTCTCTAGTTCTCACCTTCACCTTTCAACCTTAACTCTGTTAAAGCAACTATCCCCCAAATTCCCACTAAGATTTCTGCAGTTCAATCTTGTCCACACTAGTGATAGTGACCCCCTAAAGAGGTGGTACCTTCCCCACACTGAAATGCTCATTTCTCTGGTTGAAGGCATGGCAGGCAGGCAGGCAGGCAGGCAGGCAGGCAGGCAGGCAGGCAGACATTAGCCATTCACAGAATGACTGTGAAATCCCTTCCATGAGAAGGTAAAGGTTTTGTTCTCTTCTGGTCCTAATCTCAGAACAATACACCTGCAATGCACCACCACCCACTGGAAAAAGACCACAGAGTGACTGACAAGGTGAGGTCTTTGTTTGGTTGTATTTCAAATCTTTCGCTCTCCGAAATCCTCACCACTTTGGCTATAAATCACTAAAAGGTGGATGTTCTCTGAAATGAATTTTGCATGAAATGTCAGCCAGAGTCTTGGGGACAGCTACAATATTTACGACTGGTGGTATTTCTTAGGGGAGGTAAAAGAAAATGAGGCCAATGTAGTTTAGTTTAGTTCTCTGGGGTGGGGGCTAGAGGAGAAGAAAGGGAAATTTGAAGGACAAATCTTTTTCATTCACAGTGTTTTCTTTCTGCTGTTTTCAGTGCAAATAAAAATTGGTATTTTCAAAGCAGAGGGGTTGGGAGCGTTTATCCATATGGGCAAAACACAGGTTTTTAGAGGAGTTTAGGCAGCTGCACAAGGAGGGGGCCAATAAACAAAGTTGAAACTATGGGATGTACTTGTTAAGCTGGGATTGTGGTGATGGTGATGTTGTTGGTTTTACCAAGTGCTCTTTCCAAAGGACAGCTCTGTCCTGATCACAGCTCCTGGTAGATTTGGAGAGAAAATTGCTGTGTTTATCTGGAGAAGAATGGTGCAGAATGAAGGTAACATCCCCTTGTCTGTCGTCACTGGCAGCAGAATACACATCTCTGCCTGCCATTTGGGGTCTGATATTAAGTTAGGTTTCCAACTTTCTGCCAATGTCCTTACTGTCTATGTTCCCATGCCATGGACCATTTTTACAGTTTCTGTTTCATTGGGGCTTGACAATGGTTGTGTTGAGTCTGCAGTCTGGTGTCACTGAGCATTTTCTATTGGTGGCAAGCCTCTCCTGTTCTCTCTGCCCCCTTGGTTCTTGTTACAAACAAACAAACTTATTATTAAAATAACACACACACACACACACACACACACACACACACACACACACTACCAGTTTACACGTACAGTTCAAGGGCTCCTCTGCTCTATAGAAGATGTACAACAATCACTGTAATCTAAGTCTAGGGGATTTTTGTCATTCCTGAATGAAACTCCATATTAAAATTCCATATTGAGAGACACCATTGTCTAGATAGGTATTTTTTTTCTATATTTTTTTTTTAAATTAAGATTTTTGTTAGCACAGAAAGTAATGAGTCTCACAGTGGGATCTTCATAGTTTGGTTACTGAATTTTGTTCTCATCAGTTTCCCTCCTTGTCGCTTTCTTCACCCAGTTTGTCTTGCCTTCTGCTCTTCTACCTGTTTTCTTTCTTTTTATTTTTTTCTTAGAACTTTATTAAAAAAAGGAAGATACATATACAGATTTTAATAACATTTTGACATAAAACTATATGAATATATTTTTTTTCAGTACTTAATTCTTTTAGAGGTTTGATAGTATGCATTGAAATCTTACTAGTTACCATAAGCATAAAGTACATGTAGAACAAAATGTAACAGAAATAGTCAGAGTTTTCTTGGTGTATATAGATTAAACATAATGATTTTTGAATACTAAAAATTGCCACAAGGCTATATTCTTAGCTTTTGGATTATTAATGATTTAAGGTCCAGGTGTACCACACTCTGAGAGGGTGCTATATACTTATTTTTTTTCTAAGAAGGACTGAGGCTTTCACTTTTTGGGCTTTGGTTTTTTTAAGCTTCATTTGGCCTGTGAGTTGTTTCTGGGGGTACTCAGAGCTTTCTGGGGCTAGTATTCAATTATCAGTGACTGCATATTTGTCTATTCCTTTTCGACTGGGTTACCTCACTCAGGATGATATTCTCTAGATGCATCCATTTTCCTAGGAATTTTATAAAGTCATTGTTTCTAATAGCTGTGTAATTCCATTGTGTAAATATACCACATTTTTGTATCCGTTCATCTACTGAAGGACATCTCGGTTATTTCCACCTTCTGGCTTTTATAAATAGGGCTGCTATGAACATTATGGTACATGTGTCCTTATTGTATGTTGGAGCAACTCTGGGGTATATGCCCAGAAGTGGACTAACTGGATCTTTAGGTAGGAATATATCTAATTTTCTGAGGAACCACCAGACTGATTTCTAGAGTGGTTGTACCAGCTTACAACCCCACCAACAGTGGAGGAGTATTCCTCTTTCTCTTCATCCTCACCAGTATCTTGTGTCATCTGAGTTTTTGATCTTAGCCATTCTGACTGGTGTGAGGTGGAATCTCAGAGTTGTTTTGATTTGCATTTTCCTGATGACTAAGGATGTCGAGCACTTCCTTAGATGCTTTTCAGCCATTTGATATTCCTCAATTGAAAATTTTTTTGTTTAGTTCTGCACCCCATTTTAAAAATAGAATTGTTTGATTCTCTGGACTCTAACTTCTTGAGTTCTTTGTATATATTGGATATTAGACCTCTATCAGATACTGTGTTGGTAAAGATCTTTTCCAAATTTGTTAGCTGCTGTTTTGTTTTCTTGACAGTGTCCTTAGCCTTACAAAAACTTTGCAATCTCATTAAGTCCCATTTCTCAATCCTTGGTCTTAGAGCACAAGTCCTTGGTGTTCTGTTCAGCCAAATTTCCCCTGTGCCTATGTGTTCTAAGGTTTTCCCTACTTTTTCTTCTAATAGTTTCAGTGTATCTGGTTTAATGTGGAGATCTTTGATCCACTTGCACTTGAGCTTTGTACAAGGAGATAAGAAAGGTCCTATTTTCATTCTTCTGCATGCTGACTGCCAGTTGAGCGAACACCATCTGTTGAAGAAACTGTCCTTTTTTCATTGAATGTTTTCAGCTCCTTTGTCAAAAATCAAGTAACCATATGTGTGAGGGCTCATTTCTCGATCTTCTATTCTGTTCCATTTATCAACCTGCCTATCTCTGTACCAGTACCATGCAGTTTTAAACACAATTGCCTTGTAATATAGCTTGAGGTCAGTGATGGTGATTCTCGCAGAGATGTTTTCTTGTTGAGAATGGATTTTGATATTCTATGTTTTTTGTTACTCCAGATGAATTTGCAAATCGCTATTTCCAACTCTATGAAGAATTAAGTTGGAATTTTGATGGGGATTGCATTGAATCTGTAGATGGTCATTTTTACAATGTTGATCCTTCCAATCCATGAGCATGTGAGATTTTTCCAACTTCTGAGATCTTCTTCAATTTCCTTCTTCAGAGATTTGAAGTGTTTGTCATACAGGCCTTTCACTTGCTTAGTTAGAGTCACACCAAGGTATTTTATATTGTTTGTAACTATTGTGAAGGTTATCTTTTCTCTAATTTCTGTCTCAGTATGTTTTTCCTTTGATTAGAGCAAGGCTACTTATTTGTTTGAGTTAATTTTATATCCAGTCACTTTGCTGAAGTTGTTTATTAGCTGTAAAAGTTCTCTTGTAGAATTTTTGGGGTCACTTAAGTATACTATTATGTTATCTGCAAATAGTGATATTTTTACTTCTTCCTTTCTGATTTGTATCCCTTTGACTTCCTTTTGCTGTCTAATTGCTCCGGCCACCTTTCTGTTTTCTTATCAGGTATCATCTATTCCTGTATTCCTCACTTTTTAAAGCTGGATTCCTCTCTTCTCATGATCACTTTCTAGTTTGGGGGCCTCCTTTTACACATAGAAACACATAAATACATACCTATAATTTAAAATTTAGGTTTGTATGTATGTAGTATTTGTTTGGCTTATATCAGTTAACGTTATGATTTCTGGTTTCATCCAGCTTCCTGCAAATGGAGCTCATGGTTCCATTGTCTTTTCTGATTGCATAAAGTTTCATCTTGTGTACATGGCATATCTTACCCATTTGTCTGTGAATGGACCTCCAGGATGGTTCCATTTCCTTAATTTCTTGTCCATATAGTAGTAAATATAGATGTGCAATAGTATTGTGCTTAGTTTATTTAGAGTCTTTTGAGAACATAATATGCCTACAAGGACTATAGCTGGTCCTATGGAGGTTCTGCTTTTAGTTCCTTCTTTTAAACATCCATACTGGTTTCTATAGTGGCCACACATTTACATTCCTATCAGCAGAGTGAGTATATGGGTTCTAGTTGCCTGGAAACTTGACATACACTGCTCTTGTTTGTTGATGGGAGCAGTTCTAACTGTGTGTGTGTGTGTGTGTGTGTGTGTGTGTGTGTGTGTATGTGTGTGAAAAGTCTGTGCAGTTTTAAATTGCATTTCCCTGAAGTCTAAGGATGTTGAACGCACTTTCAAGTATTTATTGATTATATGTATATTTTTCAGATTGAGAATCATCCATTCTTTTGTGAACTTATTTGTTAGTTTGATGATTTCATTGCTTTGATATTTAATTTTTAGTTCTTTCTATATCCTAGATAATAATGTGGCCTGATGTACATTTGAAAATGTACTGTAGCCAATCTCGTCCCTCTGATAATTGCTTCTTTTGCTACACAGAGCTTCTAAATTTCATGTAGTTCCAATTCAAGGTCTCTCTTTCTCTCATACTCTGAGAGTGTTTCTAAATTAAATGGCTGCGTGGTGTCTTCTTGCTGCTGGGGATTAAACAAGAATAAAAACTGACTCCAGAGAAGCACGGGACATTTTAATTCGGTGGGACAAAGATTAATATGACAGACTCGAAGCAAAGACGGAAGAGGAACATGTGACAGTCAGAGCGTGAGCAGGCTGGGGGCTCTGTGGGGTGGGGCAAGTGAGGAGAAACACTGAAACGTCAACAGGGAGGGCATGTCGGGAAATTGTTGTCTGGAAGCTTTGCAGAAGGAACTGCCACCGGGAGAGTTGGGTGGCCTTGGGGGTGTTTGGGAGAACAATGAACACTGTCTTTGGCTGGAATAAGGTGTCATATGGTATAAAGATGGAAGCAGGGGTTGAAATTATAGGACTCCAAGAACGGCGTCTTATCCTGTGAGTAAAGGAGAACCAGAGGCTGAGACCTCCTGGGTCAGATGAACACTTTGGGGCTGACTTTCTGCTTGTGATGTTGGCAGTCATGGGAAGCTTCATGCCCTCCCTTGAGATAATATTTTGGGTTGCTAAATGACCTGAATTTGCTCTTTCAGGAGTCAAAACTAAACCTCTAAAGCCCTGAAGGTGGAGAGGTTTCATGGGATGAGATACTTAAGACCTGTTGGCATGGGTTCATATTTTACTGTCTTGATGTGGAGCCGAGGCTAAGAGACACAAATGAAAGAATCAAATGTTATAATGAACCCATGGATTAATTTGTCTAAAGGTGACATTTTTCTTCTTCATGAGCTAATGGTATATTCTTTTAAAAATTAGCAACTTTACCTAGAGGTTTCTTAAGGCTTCAGAAGATGCTCACATTCATATGGTCAGAGTGACAAAAGACAGGCTTTCTAATCGGAATGCGGTGACACCTTAAAAGGCTTCTATTGTTATATTTAAACTCACATGTCAAAAAATTATTCTCAGCACACAGTTTGTTCTCTATCCAGTGTTACCGCGCAGCAATGTTGATAGGGAATGAGATAGCACTTTCACGTTCTAAATTATAAATGTTGGACAAGAATCTTGACAATTGTCAGACAAATCTCTTGTTCGGTGCTGTATTGAGGCAGGCTGGCAACATAAGCCCACGCTTCAAGGTTCCATCCATCACCTGTCACGGGAAACATATTATCTAAGGCTTTATGAACAGAGAATCCATTTACATTCATGTTTCAAAGTGAGTTTTCCAAAGAGTGTTGAGTTCTTCAGTTTGCCACCCACCTCTTCCTGAGGAGGAATCACCTCAGGACACAGCGAAGTTAAAGGAGCAGAGACACATTTCTTTCTTTCGTTCTTTTTTTTTTTTTTTTTCTTTTTATTTTTTTAAAGTTATTTATTACATATAAATACACTGTAGCTGTCTTCAGACACACCAGAAAAGAACATCAGATTTCATTACAGATGGTTGTGAGCCACCATGTGGTTGCTGGGGATTTGAACTCAGGAGCTCTGGAAGAGCAGTCAGTGCTCTAAACCACTGAGCCATCTCTCCAGCCCCAGAGACACATTTCTAACATGTCCTTGCTTTCCCTCAGCACCACACATGCCCTTGTCTTTCAAACCTGGTCTTTGCATTGTGCGTTTTATCACTAAATCCTCATCCTGTGGGTGATGGGGCTTAGATAAAAGTCTTTACAACCTGCTTTTCAGCAGAATAATAGTTATCCTCTCATCCAGTCCTCAGTTTCCCAATCATGATGGACAAAGGACAGGCACCTCCATGTGTCCTGTTAGAGATCCTGACCCCTAGAACTCACCAAGTCAGTCCACAGGGAGTAATTTCTTTTAGTATTTAGATACTTAGTATTTCTTTTTTTTCTTTTATTGACTATTCTCTGTATTTACATTTCAGATCGTTTTTCCACAATCCCATCCCTCCTCTCCCTCCCATTGCCTCCATGAAGGTGCTCCCTCTCCCAACATCCCTCTCCCACATCAGTGCCTTGGCATTCACCTACACTGGGAAAACGAACCTTCACTGGACCAAAGTCCTCTCTTTTCATTGATGCCAGAGAATGATATCCTCTGCCGCATGTGCACCTGGGGCCATGGATCTCTTCCTGCAAACTCGTTGGTTGGTGTTTTAGTCCACAGGGAGTAATTTTATGCAGCAGAATATAACCAGAGCAGTTACTATGACTATGACTGACACATGGTTTTAATAACTGAATTATTAAAATTCAGTTTCCTTGTCTTTGAGGCTGATGAGACTCATGTTGGTAGTCAGGTAACTGTCTACTACCCTGCTATACATACATGCTCTTGAATACATTATATGTAAATATCTATACATGTATGCACACTTGGTTCCTGTTATCACAGTAATTATGTTTCATAAGGTTTCCAGAAACACTCAGTCAAGTATTAGAGGATTGTTTCAACACTGGAGAGATGACAGGTGAACAGTTAGTTAACAGTGCTTGCTGTTCTTGCAAGTAGTCATTCTCGCCAACCAATCTTGGTTCGCTGTCTTTTGAAAGCCACCTTAGTGCCCATTATTGATTCACTACCATTGAACTCACTGTCAACAGTACACCAACTCTTACTGGATAAAATTTTCTAACATTTGGCCAGGCATGTATGAACCTTTGGCTTTCTTGTGCTTAAGAATCTTAGACAGGACTTCAGCTATGGTGGGGTTTATTTAAACAGCTAACCCCTCAACCAAAAGAAAAACTCAGATGAGTGTGTCACTAAGTAAGCCATGGGAAGCCACTTGTTTTTAGCCTGAAAGCCAATAAAGGCTGAATAAAAAAGGTGGTACGTGTGCTTGCTTGATCTCAGTTGAGGAGGATGTGTTTTCTGTATGACTTGAGTGGTCACTACTTCTAATCCCTCTAGATAATAAATATTAATGTTGATTGTCAAATGGATTCGACTGAGAAATGGATGCCCCAGGAATTAGAAAAACAACTTCTGGGTGTGTCTGTCAGGCTGGTTCCAGAGATGATTGACTCCGGGAGCAGCAACTGAAGGAAGACTCACCCTGAAAGTGGGCAGCTGTCAGCAGCCTGGGAGCCCAGAACAGGCAGTAACAAAGGAAAGGGTCTGTCAGTGCAGGATCATTCTCTGCTGGCTCTCTGCTTCTTAGATGCTACAGGATAAGCTGTTCGTCCCAGCTATTCCCTGCAGACAATAACATTCTGCCCCCTGACAGTACCCCAAACACAGAGCAAGTGACCTTGGAAGAAACCTGCCTATGACCAAATCATGATTTCTTCCTTCTAGCTGATTCTCTTAGGTCTTTATTACAAATAAAAAGAAACAGACACAACTGTCAAGATACCCGTGGATGTGGCCACAGATGCATTTTAAAGAGAGAAGACATTTGCAAATGTGGATTCTGTAAATAATGAGCTCTGACTCCATGTCTAATCTCATTTACTGCTCTGTAGCCAACGAAGATGGAGTAGACCCTAATGTTCCTCACCAGTCTCCTTGTAACACTAACCCCACTGCCAAGCATTAGCTACATTTTTGCTATTTTCCCTTTAACTTGTTATTTTCTTCTAAGCTTTTGGGTGTTAAATGAGATTATACCAGAACATAATCAAAAGTGTCCAGAATGTGAAATCCCCACTATTTAGCTAGTAGTGTGTTCTCCTGAGGGCATTAGCTAGTATTATAGTGAAAGGGTATTAATTCGATATTTAATTATATGAAGTTGGAAGACAAAAGAACTAGGTAGATACCAAATTAAAATTATTTTTCTCATTATTTGTGGAGTAGTAAAAAGCATCTATATCTATATCTATAACTATATCTATCTATCTATTTTTATATATATCCCCCAGAGAAATTTGTAGGTCTTAGAATGGATGTTAGGAGAAAGAGTGTGTCACATGTAGCAGAGGGCTGCCTTGTCCTGCCTCAGCAGAAGAGGATGAGCCCAGTCCTACAGAGACTTGATGCACCAGGGTGGGGGGGATACTCAGGGATGTTCCACCCTCTTAGATGCAAAGGGGGTGGGGATGGGGGATAGAGTCAGTGAGGGAGGGACCAAGAGGGAGGTCAGCATTTGGGACGTAAATAAATAAAAAACAAATTTATAATAAAAAAAGAGAGATGTAAATAAATAAAAGTTTATAATTAAAAAAGAGCATGACAGTAGTTACTGTGCATACTGCAAGGAGCTTTCAATGCCTGATATATGTTTATCCTGTCTTCCTGAAGCCCACCCGTGAGAGAAGACAGGAGTCTTAGCAGTCTGGCCAGAGTCTCCTGATTTCCCTTATGGTTTAGGGTGGCCTTCAGTCATCAGTTAAAAGTTTAAATTACTATTTGTTTGTTTGTCCATTTGGTGTGTGTGTCATGCACAGGCATGGTGTGTGTCACAGCATACACAAGAAGGGGACACCTCACAGGAGCCTGCCTCTCATGTAGGTCCTGGGGATGGAACTCAGGTGGCCAGGCTTGGCAGCAAGTGTCTTTTCCTGCCAATTTATCTTGACAGCTTGGCCCGAAAGTCAGGTTTTAACGACTAGAGGAAGAGGCTATTAGTCACTGACAATGGAACATGTTTAATTGGACAGAAGAAATTTCTCAGTGTCAATACTTCTTCATCAGATGCTAAATCTGATGAGGGTTTCCTTCGTGCTACAGAAAGGTTGTTGTTCCCTTAATTAATTTCTTAATATTAAGGAAAAGGTTTAATGTTTTCCATAAGAAATGGGATGTGGTGTCCAAGTGGACTTAATTGGCATTAGGTAGCTATGAATATTTTAAGGATTATGTAGGTTTTTAATCTCATATAGAAGGGCATTTTGTATCTTTGTCCATTGGATGTAATCTTACTGTGTAGAGGGTTTGTGAATTGAGAATTAAATATATAAACTTGTATGAAAGTACTGGGCAATGGAGTAATGTTTGTGATGGGCAGTGGAGGAAAGAAAATGCTGGGACGGTAACCACCACTTGGGGCAGAAGCACCAGGGCAGGCAGAGTGATCCGCCTGGGAAGGGTATCTCCGGGAGAGTGTAGCTCATGAACGGAACGAGAGGAATGAGAGTCTGTGCACTCAGCTCCACACTAGAGTGGCATCCACGGAGTGAGACCGAGGGTACAGATAAAAAAAATAAGCCATCCAACTTTTAATATTTACTGCAACACTGAGGTACAGTGAATATGCTGGATCTTCAATGCTCTGTGCTTGTAGCTAGACAATCCTTAGAAATTTTACCTCGGTACTGAGAAAGAGACCAAGAGAGACATATACATGCTCGCACAGAGGGGGAAGGTGAAAGCAAAAAGAGAGGGAGAGAGAGAGAGAAAGAGAAGGGAAAGAGATAGATAGATTAGATAGGTATAGATAGATAGATAGAGAGAAGAGAGGGAGGGAGGCAGGGAGAGAGAGAGAGAGAGAGAGAGAGAGAGAGAGAGAGAGAGAGAGAGAGAGAGAGAGAGAGGAGAGAGCGCTTACTATAACCTGCCTGCCTTCCTTGGTTGCCTGCTTCTTTTTTTTTTACCTCTACTCCACTCTGGGAACTTTAGCCCCTACCTACTCTTCTTCCTGTCTTTCCACTTCCCCTTTACATACACGGCAGGGACAGGGTCAGGGACAGGGTCAGGGACAGGGACAATGCTGTTCTCTGCTCCAGTAGGTGCCTGAGTATGTGCTTGAGTAGGGCTGGAAAGAATTTTGTGGGTCCTGCAAATGTCAGGGTAGGTGTGTCACTGCTATCCCTGCCCTAGCTGTTAGCACACTGGTATATTCTGCAGGTTACTTGGTGACTGATTGTCCCTGTCGACTGGCACTCCCACTGTGCCTGGTGCAGAGGTGGCAGGAGCATTAGGGACACAGATCTACCATGGATCGGGGTAGCAGGTTGTGGGAAGAAGAAGGGCAAGCTTGCCACAGAGGGCCTGGCTGGCAGTCAGAGGTGCCCATGTGCCAAGCAGAACCTTTTAGTATTTGAACTCGCTCTGCTGGTGTCCCTGTGCTGAGGGAGTCCAGTGTTAAAAGAGCAGATAAGTAATTCCATGGCAGGTTACAAAGAAGGCTGGGAAATATTTTCAATTTCAGAGCTCTCCTCTGCCCACTGAGGCATTTTAATTTTTCATTACGTAACCTGTCCTGAGTGTGGGGACAAGGGTGAGTGTCAGACCAAGGGACTGAGTGGGAGGGCAGACTCCAGGCCATTATATTGTCCCATGCTTCATTTGCATAATTTTCAATCAGTTAGCTCCTGATTTACACATAAGGCTCAGATCACGACTCCATTTTGCCTGAAACATTAGTCAGGGAATCAGGGCGTCTGTCTAGGCTCCAAGCACCAGGATTTGCCCTGGTGTTTATCCAGATGGACCTGCTCTTTCATAATTCTCCATGGCTAGAGACATGTAAAAACCCTGCAAGGTTTGTTCAGGGAAGGGAGAACGGCTGATTTATCACCCCAGAAAGTGTTAAACGGTACCTCAGTGGCCTCAGAGAGTTAATGCATTGTCCAAAGCAGGTAATTTACTCTCCACTGACTGAGAAAAGAATATAGGATCAAAAGGTTGTGGTGTGGGGGAGGGGTTCCCTGGAAATGATAAGGCCTGGTTCTTCTTATTTCTTCCTCACACATTGCTGGTTTTCTTGAAAGCAGAAACACACACATACACAGACACACACACACACACACACACATACACACACACATGAGAGGGGGGGAAGGCAGAGGGGGAGGGGAAGAGGGAGAGAGAGCAATAAAAAAAAATCAGGTTCCCCCAGTGGGGAGGGGGATCTGACCAGAATGTGAGTTTGTTGGAGCCCAGGTCTTACCTGGAGATCTGACTACAGCTCAGGACATGAAGCGGCCCCTTTACAGCTGTAATGTCCTCCTTCCAGGGCTGGGCTTGATCTAGGTCCTCTGAGCACATGGCCAATGCCTGTCTAATTTCTCTGCTTTTTTCTCTTTTTTCTCTGTAGCAAAGAGTTCATTTGGCACTTGCATGAACTTGTAGAGTGATAGTTTTCCCATGGCAAGAGATGTCGATGATTTCTTTTTCTTTTTCTTTTTTTCTTTTTTTGAGGCTAAAACTTATGATGTTTGTATAATTGGCGTCCACTAGTAGGCCTTCCTAAACACCAGCCCATAAGAAAACAGGTCTCTCTATCTTTAAGCAAGTGTGACTGCCTTCCTTTTGCTGAGTCAGCAGCAACACAAGCCACTTTGCTTTTATTTGCTTGAAGTCGGATGCCAAGGGCTTGCAGGTGTGCTCGGCTGAGAGCTGAGGCATCCCAATGGCTTCCTGAAATAGCAATGCAAAGAAGAAAGTGGTCTAGTAGAATCCCATTCCCATACTGCGTCTTTATTCTAATCCAGGTTAGTTTAATGCTTACGATTGGTGTTCTCCCACTACGTCAGTTATTAGAGTTACAGGAATAACTTCAGACATCCCAGCTACAGAGAACGGATGTGTTATGCTAACTCAGCATGCTGGACAGATGCTGAGGTGAGAAGCAGGCTGGGTTATTTTCCCAAAAGAACCATATTTGTGTTGGTAGGTAAGACTATCCAGAATAGAAGTAGAATACACTCTAGAGTTGTTAGCCTTAACTCTGAGATGCCTCTTTGAAACACGTGTACATGCCTTGGTACTTTGTGTTGGCTGCTTCCAGACTTAGCCCCACTAGCCCTTCTCCAGGTTCTCCCAACAGCCCTCAGTCACTACCTGGCATAAACTGCCCCCAACCCTGAGCTTTCCAGCTCAGGGGCTGGGCTGCCCTTCTCCCCAGAGGCTCCTCTCTACATAATCCAGACATTTAGATTTTTTTTCACCTCTCTCTCTCTCTCTCTCTCTCTCTCTCTCTCTCTCTCTCTTTCTCTCTCTCTCTCTCTCTCACTCTCTGACCTTCTTCCTTGGGACCAGTGAACTTACTTCTATTATTTAATCTAATCTAATCTGGTTTGAATTGCCTTATTTCATCGGCGGAGAAATAACTTGTGTTGACTTAGTATCCTGTGTTCTAAAGAGAACTATAGGATGCTATAGTGTGAGGAGGAGACTTTGGATCCTGGAAATCAGGTTCTTGTTGCATAGACAATGAATCTGGGAGCTAGAATTTAGTCACTTATTGCAGGAGACCCTAGAGAGTTAGGAATTGGCTTGGGAGCAAATGCCATGTTTTCTTGCATTGTACCTTGTGCTTGCAATATAAATTATGTCAGGAGAGGCTCTCAGGAATGGAGCGCCATATGATGTCACAGGAAAGCTGTTTCTAATCATTTTATACCTAGTAGTCCAGTGCCCTTAATCCATGTTATAGGATGGCTGTGGATGTGAAGAGGACGGACAACCAGGCGTCCCGGTTCTTCAGTTAACATGGAGAATTACCTACCTGAAGCAGGACCTTGTCTTAGTCCATGTTACCCAAGTGTTTCCTGTGTACAGGAAGCTCCTCAGAGGCTTAGACATTACAAGTTACTTTTACCAGTGATTGTTCTTACCATATATAGTGTGTTATTGTAAGAAAAGGTACCGTTTTATTTTTACAAAACCTTTTTATTTAACAAAAAAGGGGAAATGTAGGAGGTTGGTCTGATGTTGCCATGTAATCAAATGCTAAATACTGGCCCCCAAGATCTGGTTCCCCTACCCTCACCCCAAAGAGATCCTCATGTACACTAAGTCTTGCTATGTAACCTTGATCCCAACGTTAACTGGTCAATAAAAGGCTGAAGGCTGTGATTGAGCAGTAGATAGAGGTAGGTGGGTTTTCAGTTACCTCACTGGGGGTCCCAGGGAGAGATGGGAGAAGAAGAAAAGACAAGAAAGGAGGAATACTCCATGATAGACCATGATCATGTGACCAGGAGAAACAGCAAGAAACATTAGAATAGCTTACAGAATACGTTAGAATAGCTCCAAACTCTGCCCAGTCTAGATCACAGCTTGTTAACAAAATACCTGGATTCTGTGTCTTTTATATGGGCTAGCAAGAATTCTCAATTCAATTTACACTTCTGGACCCAAGTTCCTAATCAAACAAGGAAATTAGACTAGATAGTTTTCTTTCCAGTGCTAACAGTGTACAGGCAAGAAAACGAAACAAAACAAAACCAACAAGCAAAAATCCCAAAGCGTGGACTTTTCATTAATAGAATTATTTTATTAAGACATTGGATGTGTGTGTGTGTGTGTGTGTGTGTGTGTGTGCACATGCACACATATGTGTACTTGTGTGCATGCATACTTGGCTTGTTCTAGAGACATAATATATGAAAGGTGGTTTTATAGTTTTGAAAATCAAATGCATATGGTCTAAATGACTTCTCAATTGAAAATGGACTCACTATTTCTTCTTTGTTCTACTGGACAACAGTAACAATAACCACTATAAAATCAGAAACTTTTTAGTGGTTTATAGAGGAAAAAAAACCTTAAAATTTATCCTCAGTTAAATTAAAATGAAATCTGAGGAAAGCATTTGTTTAATTTGAAAGGTATATTGCAGCATGTACTTGGAAACCGTACAATTCATTCCTCTAACTGTGATAAAACACTGTGCCCTGACAACCAGGAGACCGCAGTGTGTATTGTGTTAAAACTGAAGATGCTGTAACTCACATTCAGGTTGCTGGATTGAGCTTGGGCTCCAGATTTTGATTTATAACTTGAGGTGAAACCATGAAACCACATGAACTGTTGTCTGAGAATAAGTATGACCAATTGCACCTGTATTCCTCAAAGCTAATGCTACTCAAATCACCATTCAGCATACCTTTAGTCTGGATAGTGTTCAGAGGATATTAATCATTGACCGTTCTATGGAAAGAATTTACTTATGGGGAATTAACAACATTTTCATATATTTCTTCAGGGTTCAAGCTGAATGGGACCACAGAATGAGACTTTTAAGAGTAAAAAGAAGTTACTTAATTCAACCTTCTTATTTTAGAGATAAGAAAATTGAGACAGGAAGGTTAAGGGACTCATTATAGTCACAGACCTAGTTCCAAGTCCTCACAGGAATGAAAACACATGTCTTGTTTCTCCTTGTCCAGTGTTCTATGCTCCACCTCCTCTTACAGCCAGCACTCTTGCCCTTTATTGTCCAGATCTACTAGTGTGACCAGTATTTAAATGCTAAGGCTCGCCTACCGGGCATTGTTTCCCATGTGCTAAGAATTTTACATGCCTCAGGTCTACTAATCCTCAAAACAATTCATTTATCATCAAGGGAACTTATTTGGGGTTTCCAATATATTAAGGCCACATAGTAACTAAGACAGGAGACTTGGACAGAAATTAAGGCAAGTTAAGTTGGAACCAAGCTAGGGTATGTAGGATACTCAGTTCCATTTGGATTTCACATGAGGAATGCATGCTTTTTTTTTTTTTTGGTGTATAACAACCTTATTAGGATTCAACTTATATATAATAAAATTTAACCAGTGTATACAGTAGTACCCAATTATTGCTACTTGATTTGACCCTGGCAGTGGCAGTGTGTTCCTCACTATCCAAACAGTGTTCTGGGTTCCCAAATGAACACACACATAGCCTTTACATTTTGATATATCTTAAATAGCTCAATGGCTGGGCCACTTCCTAGCCTCCATGTGGCTGATCCACCCTTTCCATATTCCTGAGTTATTACTAACCAATCCTATTTTCTCTCTTTGCCTCCCTAGACCCAGTCAGGGCCTCCTGGGGCTGCCTTTCTCCCCCTCCTACATGGCAGTTATGCCCTCTGACCTGTGGCATCTTTCTTCTCCTGCATCTTTATTGGCATGGGTATCTCTGTCTTCCTGCTCCTTCCTTGGTCTCCTACCCAGGAACACTAAAGTCTTCCTACCCAGCCATTGGCCACTGTCAACTTTATTTACCAATCAAAACCAACTGGGGGCCAGGGCTCCTTCAGGAATGTGCAGATTGTGCAATTTTGGAGACCCAAATTAATCTAATACAAGCAGCAGTAGATTGAACCCACAACAAATATACAATTAAGAGATTTTGATATACTCAGAGGGTAAAGCTACTCTTACCACCATTTATTTTTGGCACACTTTTATTAACTTCCAAAGCAACATGCAGAGAATTAGAAATCTGCCTTATTTATAAATGATTTTAAAGATCACAAGCATGGACCAGACACTACAGGAGACAGATGTAGTGAATAATGCTGTATTTGCATTTGTCAATTATGACAAATTTAGAATGGGCTAGCTCAGGCTCATTTTTTCTCAGGTTGTTTCATGTCCTCGGTTTTTAGGACCATCTTTCTTCTGGGAATTTATGACCTTATCACAGAAGTGATAGGCATCTGTTATTTCATTCACTTGGAGTTTTATTACAGTTCAAATCTGACCCAAGTCTTCTGGGAGTTTGATGCTGAGAAGTGATTGAATTTGGAGTAGAAGGGGCCCCAGGGCTTCTGCTACGCCATTGTACTGAATATGGTGTGCGAGCCAAGGATGCAACCAGATGGTGGGTATGATTTCTGCCACCCTCTTTTCCTCTGGCTTGTGACATCTCCATTTTTCCTTAGAAAGTATTATTTGTTAGTAAACTGGTCAGGTGACTTAGTTTTAGTGACTGGGCATGTGACCAGTGTAATTCCTGGAACACTGGACACAATCAGTGTAACTCTAGTAAACTAACATTTTTGTGTCCCGAGGAAGGTGTTTTCTCAAGTGCAGTTTTTGTCCCTTCTCAAGTTAATTCTGTTATAACATGTGTTGATTCAGAAGGTGATGCAAACATATATCAGAAAGATAAGGAAGGGGCTCTTACTCTTAGGAAACCTCATAATATAATTCACCATGTTTCCCACCACAGGCAGTTAAGTGGACGTTACTTAAGCTGTGGTCAAATCTAACACATATTCTCATTAAAATCAGTATGCAGTAATGTAGGGATAAGAGCACATTTTCTTAATTTGGAAAATGAATATACAAGAAATCTATGGTTGATTCCATACTTAATGATGGATTAAACATCTTTTCCAGGGGCAAGGGATGGCTCAGTATGTATACGAATGATTGAATAAAATATCCAATATCAATTTTGAATTCCCACATGCATCTTCACACATCTGTATCTATATTATATATTGACATGTATACACATTTATGCATAGCATACTCACATATAAAATGAAGAAAGAAAGCATTTCCAATCACACCAAGAAAGAAACAAGGAGTGAACAATATCTGGATGCAGTAGCCCATGTAATGGGTAAAAAAGAAATAACGAGGAAGAGAAAAAAACTATATTTACTAATAAATGAGGTCATAGACTGTCATCCAGAAATGATTAGGACTAATGAATAGAGTTTAGCAATGTGACTAGTAATGAGCAATATGTATAAGCTGTTAGACACATATTTAAACTGTAGTAAGTTGAGTAGAAAAACATCGAAAACAGCGACATATAGAAACTAGAATACTCTATAGATACAGATGTTCATCCTGTTCAGAAGAAGTTTTAAAATCCCAAGAGAGTTCTTTGTGTAATACAGTGACATGACATATGGAATTCTGGTAAACCAGTGAGAGAGAAGGCAGCTCAGGAGAGATCTAAAGCAGAAGCTGCAGCCAGGTACCCATCAAACATATCTCAGAGGGTGGCAGTTGGCAGGAATGGAGAAATGTACACACTTACTTAGTTGTAAATTGGTACATATGCTTTCTGGAGTTCAACTTGGATGGGGCTGTTAAGATTTAAAAACCATTTCAGGAGATTTATTGTATGGAGACGTTTACGTTAGGACCACATATGTGGATAGAAACATATGCAGAAAGAGTATTCATATTTTGCAGTTTGTGAAAGATGGTGTGTGTCAAGTACTGAACGGAAATACTTAAATTAAGGGACATGTGACCTTTGGGTTTCAGTGTGGTGATGAAAAGATAGAAGTGGTTCTTGATGTGCAGAGGGAGAAAAGTTAAGAAGGCATTGTTAAATGAAAACAAAACAGCAAGTTCTGGTATGATCCAGTTAATGCGAAAGATGTCTATGAATTACCAGAAGGATGGGGAGTTTATGCTTCCTGTTTTCACATTAGTTACTTCTTGGAGTGGAATAAGTTATGGGGAAGAGAGTTGAAGGGAGGTAACCACCCCCTTAACTCAACTATTTCTTCATTAGAATTTTTCACAACAGTTTATATGTGTATTTTTGTAGTTCTTTTACAATTTAAAAAGGACTCTTAGGTAGGGTCTAAATTAGTAGTGAGTAGTTGCAATGGGAAAGAAAAAAGAGAAACAAATGTATAGGATAACAACACTTGAAAAATGTTTATGAAAATGTATATGCATACAAGTAGGGTTGCAGAACAAATTTGGAAGAAAACCTCATGACTATGGTGTTAGGAGCCAAGAGCTTGGGCTCCAGTTTTTCTTCTTTTATATTTGGTATATATATTGAACATGTTTGTCATAAGACAGCGAAATTCAGGGTATAGCTGTGCTTCATTTTAACTCTCCTGGTTTCAAGGATTGGCATGGGGTGAAATCGGGAGAAGTGACAGAAGGTTGTTGCCAGAGCCAGCTGAACAAACAGGGGCTTCGGGGGATCCTCTGAAACTGAAAGAAGAAAGATCAAAGTTTACCACAAACTCTGGGTGAACCTTGTAAAACAGTGGCACTTCTGCAGCTGAGGAAGATGTGACTTCCATCTGTCTCCCATGTTCTTAATAGTCGCAGTGATTTAGCACATTCATTGCTCTCTTTCCCTGTCATGGAAATGAGGGAAACACACTTCAATAGCACTTCCCTGAGTACACTTGCCTCTAGCTATTGCTGTAAATACATGGATCGGGTTCTTCCATTGTCCCATAAATCAAGATCTCCAGCCAGGACTTCACTTATTCCTGTGACATCCTCTCCTCCTCAAATTATGTTATGAATTCCATAGTATTTTCCTTCCCTAGAGAAAGAAAGTAACCAAAAGAAACTGTGAGTTTAAATAATGTCAATTTCATGGCTTGATTTATAACAGGCTGTGGAACAGCTGTGTGACCTGGTACCAGGCTGGTGTGATGATGTTTGAGAGTCTCTCACAGAGTCCCAATTATGATTTTGGTGTAATGACTCAAAGAAAAGGAGGTCATGGTCTCTTTTGTCAGGAGTTTAGAGTCAGCTGAGTGCTGATGGTTTGGCTTAAAAGGAAAGACCAGCTGACAAAAAACATGGAGATTTGACTCTGAAGTTTGAGTGTTTCATGCCTTTTTGTCCCCAATTAAAAATAGAGAATAAATTGACCACTAATGATACCTCAGTTTTTTTTTTTTTTGAGGAATTTTACTGATTTGAAATCTAGGCATGTAACAATAATTTTTAATATTGATGGATCATGAAGGTGGGTTGTTATCATTCTAGAACTCAATATGGTAATTTCCTTTTAGTCCACCCTAAAATTTCCTTATGACAACACATGAAACCTTGAATTACAAGGAAACAGAGCATTTGGAGTAGGCTGATGCTTATGTCAACTTCTGTGGCCATAATACTTGCCAGGAACAACCTGTGGGAGCAAAGACTTATGTTATGATTATATTTTATCATTACTGCAGATTGAATTCAGTGCTTGTTACATGCTAGCCTAAATAATATCCCTGTCACCAAATGTCTATTTTTAACCCATGATTACAGTCTATCATAACATGGATACGTTCTAGTTCATGGATATAGAAAAATGGTGTATCACAAGGGATCAGGAAGAAAGAATGGTGAGAGGTTCTTAGATTTATAATATCAGTCATGAGTTTCCTCCTGTAGAACCTACATCCAATCAGAAAGATATTGGTTATCTTCATAACATTAGAACCACTATTGCACACATGGGTATATCTTGCCACACTGTTTTTACTGTAGCATGCTGGGTTTACAATTATTCCCCCAACAGCCTGCATAGCACTTTATAGTACTATAAAAACTAGCCAGCAGAGAGAAAGTATCCTGTTCAGTACCAACTTGATTTCTCCATGTCCTATGACCAAAGAATGTGATGTCTCCAGGAATAGGGCCTTAACATCGTTATACTGAACAACCTGTACTGTTTTGAAAGTCTCCAAGATACCCCTTGCCAAAAACTGGGGGGAAAGAATGCCACATCTGGCATTAGGGCTTTTGCTAGACAACCCATGGCTCTTTTATATCAGTGTGTTTTTTTTTTTGTTGTTCATGTATACTTTGTGTAATGATCAAATGAGCAGTTAACATGTCTTTCACTTTTAGTATTATTTACTTCTGAGATCATAAAAATCATATTATTTCTGGTTTAAAATAGTCCATTAATTCTTAGCCTTAGTCACTCCACTGTACAGTAGGACATTCAAACCTATTTTGTCTAACATTAACTTTGTACCCATTGCCAACATCCCCTGCCCCTCTATTTACCTGTTGTTTTACTTCAGCATATCAATGAAGTAGTGTAATATTTAACCCTCTGTCCCTGGCATATTTCACTTAATTTAATGTTCTCTGTCACTTACCACTTTTGAATGTCAGTGGGAGAATGAAGCCAATAAATGAGGCAGACTAAAGTCTAATGCAAAAGCGAACGTTATTCAGAGCATTGGACAACTTATACTCTGTGAGTTGAGAAGAGTCACCTGAGTAAGAAGTACAATCACAAACACAAGCTGCAAGAAGCAAAAAATTATGTTTATCCATAAAGACATAAAAACAAATAACATTAGCTAGCCACAATGAATAATCTGAAATAAACTCAAAGACTTCTATCTACTACACTGGGGAGGAGATTGAATGACTCACAATTCTCCTCACATGACTCTAGTGTTGGACTTGTGTTCCAACACTCAGTGGCTTGCTTTATTCAGTGTTCCAAATGAATTACACCAGACTATAAACTTATTCATGCCAAGTGTAACAATCCAAAGAGAAAGTACAGAAGGGAGAAAAAGTTCTTAAATTATGAATTTGATAAGGAGTTAATGTCCAGAATGCATACTGTATACAATTTAATAGCAAAACCACTATAACCATACGTAAGAAGGTGGCATGTATACATGCCCACTGGTATATTAAATGTGCTCTAAATGCATAGTGCAGAACACTTAATGAATAATACAAAGTGTTATATATACATGAAAATGTCATACCTTCTCATAATGTAAAATTAATGTACACCAATATGGAAACACCTTCAGTATCTTATGACGTCACCTAAGTCAGAATGAGTGTTATAAAGGAACAAAACAAAAAATATATAGTGAGGTTTATAGAGAAGAAGAAACCCCTGTACCTTGTTTATGTATAAGTTTGTATATTCTTTATTAAAAAAACATGTGCATAATCCTTAAAAAGTTAAAATAGAAGCACACTTTAAGTTCTAGCACTCAGGAGGCAGAAATAGGCAGATCTCAGTTCAGTGCTAAGGTGGTCTACATAGTAGCTAGCAGGCTAGCAAGGGCTACACAGTGAGATCCTGTCTCGGAAAATGAACAGATAACTTGCTAACTAACCAAAAAAGAAAAAAAGTAAAGTTAAAATAAAATGATTGTATAGTCTTACGCTGGCTAGTTTTATGTCAACTTGACACAGGATATAGTCATTTGAGAAGAGAGAACCAGGACTGAGAAAATGTATTATAAGGTGTGGCTGCAGGCAAGCCTCTAGAGCATTATCCTAATTAGTGACTGATTGGAGATGGCCAAACCAATTGTGGGTGGTGGTCCTGGGTTCTATAAGAAAGCAGGCTGAATAAGTCATGAGAGGCAAGTCAGTAAGATGCATCCCTCCCCTCCATGGCTTCTGCATTAGTTCCTGCCCTAAGTTCCTGCCCTGTTTGAGTCTGTTTCTCTGCCTCCTTTGATGATGAACTGTGATGTGGAAGTGTAAGCCAAATGAACCCTTTCCTCCCCAAGTTGTTTTGGGTCATGGCGTTTCATTACAGCAATAGTAACTCTAACTAAGATAGGTCTCAAGATAGTATTCACATGATTATTGTAGCTTCACAGTAGCAAGATGTGAAATTAATCTAACTATCCATTAGTAGATGAATAAAAATATGGGGTATGTCTTCCTTTTGTCTTTTATAAACAAAATGGAAATTCAGTCATAAAAAGAATGAAATCTCATCACTTGTAAGAACATGTTTGATACTTTTTGATATAACCTTTTCTTCGTTTACCTCTTCTAGTACTGCTAGAATCTGTGTATCGATGGTGTCTTATGATTCTTGTAGGATTTCTTTATTCTTTTCACTTTTCATTTCCATCTCGAGAATTTTAAATGACTTGTCTTTGAGCTTCCAATTTTCTTTTCTGACTGAGTCTGTTGTTAAACTATTTCATTTGTCGCTCTGGCCACTTTATTCTTTAAGTTCAGAATTTCTCTTTGGTTCTTTTTTTATACTTTGTAACTCTGTTTCGAACTTTCATTTTGCTTAAGTATACCATTTATTATCTCATTTCATGTGTTTTCTTGTATATTTATGGGACACTATTTTATATTATTTTGATTTTTTATCAGACAACTCTTGGATACTCCTTTCTTTGGTTTCATCTACTGGATATTTATTGTATCCCTTTGATGGCTTATTAGTTTCTTCATTGTTTTGACAAACTATCTTACAAAGCAACTTAAGGGAGAAAGGGCTCATCTGGGGCTCATGGTTTGATGAGATAGAGTCCATGAGGACAGAGAATTCAGGGCAGTAGGAACTTGACCACATTGTGTCTACAGTCAGGAAGAAGAGAGAAATGAATTATAGTGCTCTGCTGGCTTTTCCAGTTTTCTCCTTTGTTTCATGTGTGTTCTAGCTTGTAGGAAGGTAACACCCACATTTAGAGTGACTCCTCCTCTTCTGCTATATCTCTTTGAAACTCTCAAAGACACATCTAAAAGTGTGTCTTCTAGGTGATCCCAAATCCAGTCAAGTTGGTAAGACTAAATACACAGGTGGCACCATTTTTTTTTTTGTATCCTTGGGTTGATATCTGCATGTGAAAAATGGGCCAACTTTCCCTAACCTTGGACTGACCTTAGTAAGAGATGTTCCTTACCTAAGTAGAATGTCAGCATGCACAGGACATTGCTGAGGCTGTTTCTGGGTCTTCTGTTAGGCAAGTATCATGGTGTTCAAGAAGTGGAAGAAGTGCATAGCTCTTTGCATCATGGTGGTTAGGGGGTAGAGAGAGGAGGCACTCTATGGCTTTTAATTGGAGAATTTAATCTGTTTATATCCAAAATGATTGCACCTAGGTAGTGATTTGCCACAGGCATCTTGGTTTCTGGGCCTGTCCCCTCTCTCTTTTACCTTGTGGTTTGGTGGCTTTCTGCAGTGCACTATAGGTCTTTCCATGTGGTTATGGGAAGCTTACACAAAATGTCTTGTACGTAAAACAGGCTACTTGAAGCTGGTGGCAGCTTGACTTTGTATTCAGCTCTGTGCTTTTGCACCACATACATTTTTTAATGTCAAAATTTGCATCAGCTCAGAATTTGAAGCCCTCAGAATTGATTTTGGCCGTGTTTGTTTGAAGTGGCTTTTAAAAATTGCCTCACAGCAGCATCAAGCCCCACCGTTTTCATCACTGATTATTCTGAACCCCAGACTATGAGTTCTGTGCTTTCCTATCAGTTATTAGTCAGAATTCTTTCATTTTGGCTCGAAACAATCCTTCACTCACTTCTGTAAGTAAGTCCTATGTACTTTTAGCTTTTCTCTGACTGGAAGAATTAGTATTTACATTTCTTTCCTGAACAACATTGTGACCGAGAATGTTTTTGGTTGGCCTGAAGCTTTTGTTTATTTTATTTTATTTTATTTTTTGAGAATTCTTCTCATGGCCACATTGAAATTCCCAGCTATGTCATAGTTCCTTATCTCTCATGGCTCTCAGACATTTTTTTGTCTTTCTTTTATGTTTTTCAGTGCTAGGCGTTGAACCTTGAGCCTCATTTGTATAAAGCAAGAGCTGCTATAGCTTCACCCCTGCATCTGATTTGGGATAGCTTATATGGTTTGCTAAACTGGTGATTTGGTGGGAGAGTTTTATTCACGTCTTATGTATGGATATTGCCATTTATTCCCAAATTTGGGAAGGTTTAAGTCTTCACCCTTTTCTTTTTCACATGTAATTCTCATTGTGGGATTGTTAGTTCTCCTGGTGGTGCCTCATAATTTTTGTAGGCTTTTTCTATGATCCAAGTGTAGTTTGAGCTCCCCAAACTCACACTAAGGCTTATTTTCTTAATGTAGCTGTGACAGGAAGCAGGGCTTTGGAGAAATGATTATGACATAAAGATATTGGTTAGTGTTTTTTTTTTCTTTTTCTTTTTTAAAATAACATTTATTTATGTATTATATATAACTATACTGTAGTTGTCTTCAGACACACCAGAAGAGGGCATCAGATTTGATTACAGATGAATGTGAGTCACCATATGGTTCCTGGGATTTGAACTCAAGACCCCTGGAAGAACAATCAGTGCTCTTAACCACCGAGCCATCTCTCCAGGCCTCAGACTCAGATTCTTATTCTCAGTGTGGAAGTGAAGAGCTGCTGCTCAGGGCAACACGGAGGCAACAGGATGCAGATGTTACCTCCTGCCTGTCTCTCTGAGGAAGGCTGGCTGTGGAAGGGAGCACAGGCAGTGCAGGAACAGTGTCCTGCTGTGCAGGGGTGGACAGGCTCCACAGTTCATCACACTGAGGCCATAGGATCACAGAGAACAGCAGACACTGTTGTCTAAAGAAAACGGAGGCCTCTGGATGTCACAGGAGAGACCTGAGCACACCATCTGTCACCCAGTCCACTCCAGGCAGGCTGTCTTCATGCTTTGCAATCTGAGAGAGACATGTCAGAGTTCTGGGAGCTGTCTCTACTTGTGTTTTTCCTCATCTTTTCACAACAGCTCTAATGATGGCCACAGCTCCCAGACAACCAGAACAGCAGTGGTCACCATGTTAGAGCCAGTGCATGGAGCAGGCTTTCATTTCAGGGTGAATGGCTGAGACAGCCCCCCATATTGCACACGGCATGTGAAATTCTGCTCCTTCCCAAGAGGTACTGCCACGTCTGAAAAGTACCATTCCTTGCAGGCCTGGTCTCCACAAACTCCATATCCTGGATCAGATTCTCCCCATTCAACTGCCAGGTCAGGGTGATGTCAGCAGGGTAGAAGCCCAGGGCCCAGCACCTCAGGATGACTTCATTTTCAGATCTGAGGTGATGGGTAAACATGTGCCTTTGGGGAATTGGTGCGCAGCAGCCTCTCCTTCCCATGCTCCACATATCTGAGGAACCATTCTATGCACTTGCCCTCCAGGTAGGCCGTGTACCTTTCGGCAGCACCAGCCTGTTCCCACTTGGGTCGGGTGGTGAGCGCCGCCATGCCCACGGCCGTCCATTTTTAGGTCTTCTTTCAGGGCGATGTAAACGACCATCGTAGCCAAACTGCTCATACCTGCGGAGGAAGCTCCCATCTGACCCCACGCCATAGCCATATAGTCAGTGGTTTTCTTAAGAGGCTGGGTTAAATGTCATGAGACTTGGTTAGGTCTTGTAGGTATAAGCTTGACTTTGTTTCTGTGTGGGCAAGAGGTTACAAAGCAAGTTTACAGATGATGTTTCAACATCTTCCGCAGGCTCCTATCTACCACTCAGGCAGAAGTTCTTTCCATGAGCCCCTGTCTACCATGTTATGAAGTAGTATGAGTCCTATAGCAGCTTGAACTTGGACTTAAATAATTAAATAATGAGAGAAATTGACATTATTTTTTCTTGTCTGACTAGATAACTGCCCATTCTGGTTCTGAGTTTACTTGTTCTTACTCAAAAAAAAAAAAAAAAAAAAAAAAAAAGCTTGATTACCGTTCTGTCATTTAGTCTTTATCTCCAGGGTTTCTACTTAAGAAAATTATTTCTATTCACTTGTATATTACCCTTTGTTGTTTATTTTTTCCAAATTTTATTTCATTTCTTTTAAGGTTTGTTTTAGTGTGTGTGTGTGTGTGTGTGTGTGTGTGTGTGTGTGTGTGTGTGTTTGTATGTGAGCATCCATGGAGGCCAGAAGAGGATATTGGGTTTTCTAGAACTGAAGTTATAGATGGTTGTGAGCTTCCACATGGATGTTGGTACTAAACCTAGATCGTTTGCAAGAGCAATGTGTGTTCTTATGCACCGATTCACCTTTCCTATATCAAATTTCAAACTGTTGGAATTGTTAAAGATTATGAGGACATTTGAAGTTTGGTTGTATTTTGCATTATGAGATGAATGTGAGGCTTTGGGGACAAGGGATAGAAGGTTATTATTTAAAGGATGTGTTTGGGTGTCAGGTAGGTAAGTGTGGAGTAATGACAGCTAATCTCAGTTTTTAACTTGATGAGATCTAGTCACTTGGGAGACAGGCCTCTGGACATACCTGTTGAAATTATCTTGATTAAGTTAATTTTGGTGAAAAGGCTTGTCCACTGTGGGTTGCACCATTCTCTTGGAAATGGTCCTGGACTATAAAAACAAAAAGTGAACTGAATTCAAGTATTCTTTGTTCTCTGCTTCTTGAGTATGGTTACAATGTGACCAACTGTCTCAAGACACTGCTGTTGTTATTTTCTGTCTTACAACAGACTTAACCTTAAACTGTGAGCCAAAGTCAACATCTTCTCCCTTCTTGCCTTTGTTAAGGTATTTTTATCTCAGCAACAAAAAAGTAACTAAGACAATAACTTATGAGAATATTAATGAGATTTAATATTGAACCTTCCACTGTTGTCTAACTGTGGCTTTTGATGAGAATACTATACCAAAATCTATTGTATTTTTACAAAATTACATAATGTAAGTTTAATTAGAAAGTAACAATATGAAAAACTCAAAATGTAGGACACTCAACAAGACTTTTGCTTTATAGCTTTTAAAACTGTCAATCATGTGAGACCGTTAAAAAAAACCCCAAATCAAAACAATTAAAAATACTATGTGTGTGTATGTGTCTACCTGCACACATGCGCCTGTGTGCATGCACACACAAGGGTTCAGTATTCTATATTTAAAAAAAGACAATGAGCTTCCAGTTTCCACTTGTGCCCAGAGCAGACCCAGTCTAAGAGCTCTCTGTACCTTGACCCTACTGGGAGAAAGCTTGTCTCTCAGGAGTGCTGGTACATCTGAGAGCACAGGTGAGACCAACACTTCTGCTCAAATTCCTGGCCCAAGAGGAACCTGCCCAGAGCTCTCATAACACAGGAACCAAGTATAAGTCTGGTACTGGATCCTTCTAGTTTCTACCTGTGCCCAGAGCTGACCTTGTGCCACAGCACCCTATCCCCAGAACCTGCTGGGAGACAGCTAGTTCCCCAGTAGTACTGACAAACAAGCTTACAGAAGGGGCAAGCCACTGTCAGAGTCAGCAAGACCAGTAACACCAGAGATAAACAGATTGTGAGAGGCAAGCCCAAGAACCTAAGCAACAGAAACCAAGGCCACTTGGCATTCATCAGAACCAAGTTCCCCCACCACAGCAAGTCCTGGATACCCAACACACTGGAAAAGCAAGATTCTGATTTATAATTACAACTCATGATGATGTTAGAGGACTTTAAGAAGGTCATATATAACTCCCTTAAAGAAATACAGGACAACACAGGTAACAGGTAGAAGCCCTTAAAGAGGAAACAACCAAACAGGTAAAGAATTGAACAAACCAAGTAAGATCTAAAACAAAAATAGAAAAAAAAATCACAAAGAGGAAAACCCTGGAGAAAGAAAGCCTAGAAATGAGATCAGAACTCATAGACACAGCATAACCAACAGAATACAAGAGATTGAAGAGAAAATCTCAGGGGTAGAAGACATCATAGAAAACCTTGATACAGTCAAAGAAAATGCAAAATGCAAAAGCTTCTAACCCAAAACATATGGGAAATCCAGGACACAGTGAAAGATCAAACCTGAGGATAATAGGTATCGAAGAGTGTGAAGAGTCACAAATTAAAGGGCCAGTAAACATCTTCAACAAAATAAATTATAGAAGAAAACTTTCCTAATGTAAGAAACAACAACAACAACAACAAAACAAACAAACAAACAAACAAAAAACAAAAAAGAGACGTCCATAATCATACAAGAAGCCTACAGAACTCTCAATAGATTGGGACAGATAAGAAAGTCTTACTGTCACATAATAGTCAAAACAGCAAATGCACAAAACAAAGTAAGAATTTGAAAGCACTAAGGGAAAAAGATCAAGTAACATATGAAGGCAGACCTATGAGAATCACACCAGACTTCTTAACAGAGTCTATGAAAGCTAGAAGATCCTGGGCAGATGTCATACAGATCCTGTGAGAACCACAAATGCCAGCCCAGGTTACTATACCCAGCAAAACTTTCAATTAACGTAGATGAAGAAATCAAGATATTTCATGACAAAACCAAATTTACAGAATATCTTTCCACATATCCTAGCCCTACAAAGGAAATATATGGTAAACTCCAAAAAAAAAAAAAAAAAGGAAGAAAGCTACAGCTAAGAAAAAGCAAAAAAGCAATTTTCTTTCAACTAACCCAAAATAAGAAAGACACATAAACATAATTCCACTTCTAACAACAAAAATAACAGGAAGCAACAATCATTGGTCAACATCAACAAACTTAATTCCCTAATAAAAAGACATAGACTAAGAGATGGGAACATAAAGTGGACCCAACATTTTGCTACATATGGAAATTGCACCTCAGTGACAAAGATAGACACTACCTCAGAGTAAAAGGCTGAAAAAAATGTTTCCAAGCAAATGACCCCAAGAAAGAAGTTGGAGTAGCCATTCTAATATTGAATACAATTGACTTTCAACCAAAAGTTATCAAAAAAGATAAGGAAGGACACTTCATACTCATCAAAGAAAAAAATCCAACCAGATGAAATCTCAATTTTGAGTATATATATTCAAAATGCAAGGGCACTTAAATTCATAAAAGTAACCTTACTAAAGCTCAAAGCACACATTGCACCTCACACAATAAAAATGGGAGACTTTAACACCCCACTCTCATCAATGGACAGATCATGGAAACAGAAAAAAATCAAAGAAAACAGAAACACAGTGAAACTAACAGAAGTTATGAACCAAATGGATGAAACAGATATCTTAGAACATTTTATCTTAAAACAAAACAAAAACCCCACCTTTTTCTCTGCACCTCATGGTACCTTCTCCAAAATTGACCATAAGATAGGTCACAAAACAGGCCTGAACAGATACAAGAAGATTGAAATAATCCCATGCATCCTATCAGATAACCACAGACTAAGGCTGGTCTTCAATAAAAACAAAAACAACAGAAAGCCCACATATACATGAAAGCTGAACAACACTCGACTCAATGATAAAGAAAGAAATAAAGTAATTATAGACTTTTTAAAGAATTTTTATAAAAACAGAGGCACAACTTACCCAAACTTATGGGACACAATGAAAGCAGCACTAAGAGAAAAAAATCATAGCTCTGAATGCCTCCAAAAAAGAAACTGGAGAGAGCATACACTAGCAACTTGACAGCACATTTGAAAACTCTAGAATAAAAAGAAGTAAATACACCCAAGAAATGATCAAATTCAGGATTGAAATCAACACAAGTAGAAAAAAGAGAACTATACAAAAAAAAAAAAAAAAAAAAAAAAAAAAAAAAAAAAAAAAAAAACCCCAACAAAACCAGGAGCTGGTTCTTTGAGAATATTAATAATATAGATAAACTCTTAGTCATACTAACCATGAGGCACAGATACAGTATCAAAATTAACAAAATCAGAAATAGAAAGGGAGACATAAGAACAAAAACCAATGAAATTTGAAAAAATCATCAGATCCTACTACAAAAGTCTATACTCCATAAAAATCTGGAGAAAATGGACAATTTTCTAGACAGGTACTAGGTACCAAACTTAAATCAGGATCAGATAAATCATCTAAACAGTCCCATAATTCCTAAAGAAATAGAAACTGTCATCAAATGTTTCCAAAACATAAAAAGTCTAGGACCAGATGAGTTTAGTTCAGAATTCTATCAGACCTTCATAGAAGACCTAATAACAATACTCTCTAAATTATTCCACAAAATAGAAACAGAAGGAACACTACTCAATCCATTCTATGAAGCCACAATTATGCATATACCTAAAGCACACAAAAACCCAAAAAAGAAAGAAAACTTATGAATATGCAAAAATACTCAATAAAATTCTTGAAAACCGAACCCAAGAACACATCAACACAATCATCCATCGTGATCAAGTAGGCGTCAACCAATGGATGCAGAGATGGTTCAATATATGGAAATCCATCAACATAGTCCACTATTTAACCAAACTGAAAGAAAATATTTACATTATCATCTTAATTAGATGCTGAGAAAACATTAGGCAAAATTTA
The DNA here is from genome assembly GCF_963924665.1 of Micromys minutus. Lineage (NCBI taxonomy): Eukaryota > Metazoa > Chordata > Mammalia > Rodentia > Muridae > Micromys > Micromys minutus. Next base: position 33,860,760 of record NC_137971.1, on the reverse strand, counting down.
ACGCCCCTTCATGTTCAAAGTCTTGCAAAGATCAGGAATTCAAGGCCTATTTCTAAACACAGTAAAAACAATATAGAACAAACCAGTAGCCCACATGTAACTAAATGGAGAGAAACTTGAAGCAATTCTACTAAGATCAGGTGCTAGACAAGAAAGCCCATTCCTAGCCAGAGCAACTAGACAAAAAAAAAAAAAAAAAAAAAAAAAAAAAAAAAAAAAAAGTCAGAGATATAAATTCCAAAGGAAGAAGTCAAAATATCACTATTTGCACTATTTGTAGATGATGATAGTATACTTAAGTGACCTCAAAGATTCCACTGGAGAAATGCTACAGCTGATAAACAACTTTGGCAAACTGGTTGGATATAAAATTAACTCAAACAAATCAGTAGCTTTCCTCTACTCAAAGGATAAACAGGCTGAGAAAGAAATTAGGGAAATGACACCTTTCACAATGATACCAGATAATGTAAAATATGTTGATGTGACACTAACCAAGCAAGTGAAAGATCTATATGACAAAAATTTCAAGTCCCTGAAGAAAGAAATTGAAGAAGACCTGAGAAGATGGAAAAGTCTCTCATGCTCATGGACAGTCAGGACTAATACAGTAAAAATGGCCATCTTGCAAAAAGCAATCTACAGATTCAATGCAATCCCCTTTAATTTTCCAACTTAATTCGTCACAGAGTTAGAATGAGCAATTTAGCTCTTTCCTTTTGTGGCCATCGCTTGATCGCAAGCCACCAAGATGAAGTTTAATCTCTTCGTGACTTCTGACAGAAACAAGAACCGCAAATGGCATTTCAATGCACCTTCTCACATTCAGAGGAAGATCATATCTTCCCTTCTTTCCAAAGAACTGAGACAGAAGTATAACGTTTGGTCTATGACCATTCAAAAGGATGATGAAGTTCAGGTTGTTCACAGATTACGAAGGCCAGCAGATTGGCCAAGTGGTCCAAGTGTACAGGAAGAAATATGTCATCTTCATTGAATGAGTCCAGAGAGAGAAGGCTAATGGCACAACTGTCCATGTGGGTGTCCACCCCAGCAAGGTGGTCATCACCAGGCTAAAGCTGGACAAGGACCACAAGAAGATCCTGGAAGGGAAAGTCAGGTCCAGACAAGTAGGGAAAGAGAAGGGCAAATACAAGGAAGACATGACTGAGAAGATGAAAGAGTAGAGAGATCTCTTGCATGGCTTTCATTAAAGACTGCTTAAGTTAAAAAAAAAGAATGAGAAATTTGCAAATTTATTTGGAATAACATAAAAATACATGATAGCAAAAACAATTTTCAACAACAAGAAAACTTCTAGAGAAGTAATCATCCCAGACCTCAAGCTATATTACAAACCAATTGTGTTAAAAACAGCATGGTACTGGTACAGAGACAGGCAGGTAGATCAATGAAATAGAACTGAAGACCCAAAAATGAACCCACACACTTATGGTCTTTGACAAAGGAGCTAAAACCATTTAGTAGAAAAAATGTAGCATTTTCAACAAATGATACTGGTTCAACTGATGGTCTTCATGTAGAAGAATGCAAATTGATCCATTCTTATTGCCCTTAACAAAGCTCAAGTCCAAGTGGATCAAGGACCTCCACATAAAGCCAGATACACTAAACTAATAGAAGAGACAGTGGGGAAGAGCCTCGAACACATGGGCACTGGGTTAACTTTTCTGAACAGAACACCAATGACTTATGCTCTAAGATCAAGAATTGACAAATGGGACCTCATGAAATTGCAAAGCTTCTGTAAGGCAAAGGACACAGTCATTAGGACAAAATAGCAACTAACAGAATGGGAAAAAGTCCTTGCCAATATTACATCTAATAGAGGGCTAATATCCAATCTATACAAAGAACTCAGGAAGTTGGACTCCAGAGAATCAAATAATCTTATTAAAAATGGGGTACAGAGCTAAAAAATTCTCAGCTGAGGAATATCAAATGGCTGAGAAGCACTTAAAGAAATGTTCAACATCCCTAGTCATTAGGGAAATGCAAATCAAAACAACCCTGAGATTCTACCTTACACCAGTCAGAATGGCTAAGATAAAAAATTTAGGTAACAGGAGATTATGGTGAGGATGTAGAGAAAAGAACAGTCTTTCATTGTTGGTAAAATTGCAAGTACAACCACTCTTGAAATCTGTTTGGAGGTTTCTCAGAAAATTTGACATACTACTACCTGAGGACCTAGGTATACCACCCATTCTTGGGCATATACTCAAAAGATGCTCTAATATTTAATAAGGACACATGCTCCACCATGTATATAGCAGCCTTATTTGTAATAGCCAGAATCAGTAAAGAACCCAGATGTTGTTCAACAGAGGAATGGATATAAAATGTGGCACATTTACACAATGGAGTACTACTCAGCTACTAAAAACAATGACATTTTTAGGCAAATAAATGGAACTAGAAAATATCATCCAAAGTGAGGTAACCCAGTCACAACAAAACAAACAAAACAAAACAAAACCCACACATGCTATGCACTCACTGATAAGTGGATATTAGTTCTTAAACTTGAATTACCCAAGTAATTTAAACTTAAATCCACAGACCACATGAAACTCAAGAAGAAGGAATACCAAATTGGTGATGCTTCAGTCCTTCTTAGAAGGGGGAACAAAGATTTCACAGCAGGAAATATGGAGACAAAGTTTCAAGCAGAGATTGAAGCAAAGGCCATCCAGAGACTGGGCCACCTGGAGAGCTAGCCCATATGCATTCACCAAACCCAGATCATATAGCTGATACCAAGAAGTACATGCTGACAGAAGCCTGATCTAGCTGTCTCCTGAGCGGAGAGGCTCTGTCAGATCATGACAAATACAGAGGCAGATGCTCACAGCCAACCATTGAACTGAGAAGTGGTCCCCAATGAAGGAGTTAGAGAAAGAATCGAAGGAGCTGAAGTGGTTTGCAACCCCATAAGAACAACAATACCAACCAACCAGAGCTCCCAGGGACTAAACCACCATAGAGTACACATGGAGGGACCCATGGTTCCAGCTGCATATGTAGTAGAGGATGGCCTTGTTGGGCATCAAAAGGAAAAGAACCCTTGGTTCTGGCAAGGTTTGATGCCCCATTGTAAGAAAATATTATGGTGGGGAGGTGGGAGGGAGTAGGTGGGTGGGTTGGTACCCTCATAGAAACAGGGTGAAGGGGATGTGATAAGGAGTTCATGAAGGGGAATCCAGGAAAGGGGATACCATTTGAAATGTCAATAAAATATATCCAATAAAAACAAAAGAAGTTTAAAAAATAACCATGACAATCAAAGTCACTTTGCTATTTGTGATATGATTCAGGAGAAAAATACTAGAAAAACTTATGAATAAAATTTAGACAAATTTGAGTATGGGGCACATTAAATAATACAATAGTAACATCAAGTCTGTTTTTTATTGCACAGTGTTTTATAGGTCATTTTCATGCCAGTATATGATGTATTTTGAGCACATTCTTTCTGTTCGATGCCTCTGATTTTGCATTGTAACTTTATTCTCTCTCTCCCAGGTCGATTTGCTGATTGGTGGCCCCATTTTTTTCCACTTTAAAGTTTTGAATTGCCATATAATTGTACATATTCAATGGGTATATTGTGGTTATTCAGTGAATCTATATAGTGTTTATGGATCTTATCAGGAGAGTTAGCAGTTTGGTCGTCAAGCGGCTGTCAGTTTTAGAGCTGACTCATTCTTCTAGTTCATTGTGAAACCTATGTTGTCACAGACTAGACACCCTGATGTGCTTCAGGGCAACAGAAATTACTTATCTCATTGAAGTAAGTGTTAATCCCATTGTTCAACCTTCTTCCATGCTTCCTCTACGCAATAATGACTCTACTATCTTAACAGTGTATTAGAAGCTTTAGCTTCTGCATGTGAATGAGAATTTATACTGCTTATCTCTGCCTGGCCCCTATCACTTATCAGATAATTCGGGCTTATCCACTTTGTCACAAATGACAGGCTTTTACTAATCTTTAATGGCTAAATTGTATATAAAATGTAATTATATATTGAACCATATATGTAGTCCAAGCACCTCTTTGATGTGTTAATGTTACTTTGTCCACCCTCCACAGGTTCAGCTGCTGGAGTATATGATAGTTTATTCTACTTTATTCTTCTGAGGACCCTCATTACAGTTATACTAATAAAACAGGGCATAGGAATTTCTCTGTCCTCACACTCTACCCAGCATTTATTTTCATTTGTCCTTTTTGTTGACAACCATTCTAGCTGCTTCTCTTTAGTTGCAGTTAATTACCACTTCGGCTTTTAACTCTCTTCTTTTCAGGTGTGTTTTATGATATTAAGGAGGAAGTTTCAAGCACTCCTTGGATTTATGGATCTGGAGCTGAGAGGATGGGTCTGAGTTAGACATAAAAACATATGAATTATTTTCAAATATACATAAGTTATTTCTCTTGGCTGAATGGGATCACCAAAGAGAACACAGAGTGTGAAGGAGACAGGGTTGTATTTCAACCGTTGAGAAATAAAACATTAATTTTCTTGACAGAGGAAGATGAGCCCACGAGAGGAACAAAATTATAATATGGACAGAAGGGAAAGAGATGGTTTCCGGAAAAAATACCAAATATACATGTTGATAAATGTGGAGATGCTAGAAAGGAAAGAGAAATAAGAAACAACATTTTGGCTTAACTAGACAGAAGCCATTGATGACACAAGCCTTCACTGTTGTTGTTGTTGTTATTGTAGATTATTGAGGTTTGAGATGGTACAACATGAGTGTGTAGTGAAGGAGCAGAGGTTGTGAATATATATGTTGGAATACAGATTTTTGACTAGAGGATATGATAGATTTGATTTTAAAATAATTCAGTGGTGAGAGGCCTTCTGGAAATGCCTGCTTTAGATCAACTTGCCCCTCAAGGCAGCTAGGAACCTGAAGAAATATTTTCTATCTAATTTAATGGCCCTGTCAATCTATAAGTAGGCTCTAGAGGCGCAATAAGGTTATTCCTTGGGTGCAATAGCTCTGTGCCTTTGGGACTGACTTTTTTTTTCTTTCAAGGAATTTGCTTATTTCATTTTCTGATAATGAGATGAGCAGATATTTTTAAAAAGAGATTTATGAAAGTCCAGCAAGTGGTAACTTTTTTTTTTTTTTTTTGCAGAGTCGCATATATCTGAGTTAGAATCACTGTTTGAATAAGGGGAAGCAAAATGTATATAGGTCCATCTGAGCAAGCACTAAAGCTTAGCTTTGTCTAAACCCTGGTCTGATTGTGTTAATTTGGGATTGTTCATGACACAATGTGATTGGCCTCCAGGAAAGGGAAGCTCCCTTTAGTAAGGGAACTTATCCAGGAGTTCAAATCATCTCTTAGTTTATAAAGCAATGCTGAAAATGTAAGCAAGTCAATCGCATATTATGAAGGGAGATAAGACTTGTTTATACCCCAAGATGATAGCAACAGACTCCTAAGGCATTCAGATATAGGAAATTATCAGTTACCTGTCATTAACCATCATGAATGCAGCAGAGATAGGATTTAAAACATCAGCACAAAGTTGGCAGAAGGAACAAATGGAGATTCTGGGACTAAAACTGAATTTAAGCATGCAGTGGATGATTTTACAATAATTGACACCAAACTAAAAAAAAAGTTGAATGGAAACTACTTGAAAAATTCAACTTATTTAATAATAAAACTTCTGATGAATTCTCCAATAACTAAAAGAACCCACTGAGTAATTAAAAGTCCTCATGTAGGTGAAATACCAGGCCCAGGTGACTTTACCTTGTGTGTGAGAAAGAAACAGTAATAGTTTTTACACATCAGCTTTTAGTGAGTAGAGAAGAGAGGAGACATTCTACTTTTATTTTTAGAAGTCTAGTACATCAAGTAACAAATAAAGTATCAGTTGTTAAAAGTTTAAATCAAACTTGCAACCCAGGCTTTTTTCCTAAAGAAGTCATTAAAAATTTCATGTACTTCAAACATTTAAAGTTCTTATCAGTTCTGTTTTTTTTTGAATTTGCAAAATTAATTATTTTTTCCAAGTCAATTTAGTAGATTATAACCCTGGTATTTTCCTGTGTTTATCATCAAACTTTCATTCTTGAACAAACCATAAAAGAACTTAACGTGCTCATTACTGCTTAAGGTACAATTTCCAACTTCAGTAGGTGAATTAGGAACTGACAGTGTATATTTTAGGTAAGTTTAGTTATAACAGCTCGCTCATTTACTTAAGGATAAGGTACCTCATTGCTTAAATGAAAGAGAATACCAACATTGAAAACATTTCTTTATTCATAAGCCTGTATAAAATTTGAAGTGTTCTGTTTTTGAGCAGTGTTAAAGACACCTGCAATTTATAAATTTAGTGACTATTTCTGAGAAACACCAGTCATGCTAACAATATCAAAAATAACCTGTGGAACAGAAATCTTCAGTTTCAATTATTGGCTTGAACTTGTGAACCTTCAAAAACATATATTTATTTTATTTTATGTATATGTATGTTTGCTGAAGTGTATTAATTGCATGCATCCACATACATACAAGAGTCCATGGGAGTCAGATGACATATCACATCCTCTGGAACTGGACCTACAGCCAGTTGCAAACTGCCACATGTGTGCTGGGAACAGAACCACCTTCTCTGCAAGAGCAGCAAGCTCTCTTTACCACCGAGTCACCTCTTGCCTCCAGCCCCATGAACAGTGAACTTTCATCATATAATTAAGCCTGCTTTCAAAGACAGCTCATATTTCCAACTCTGAGGGACCTTATGGTTACCACAGAGCATTGCAAAATGAAGACTCATTTCACCTAGTCACAACCTACTTCCACTCAGGATTACAGAGGCAGGCACGGTTTTCCCCAACACAGAATAACTTCAAGATTAGTAGAGTATAATTTGCTAAATGAGCTCCACAGTGAATATAGTGACATTTTGGCAGATCACTTTGAGAGGTTTTTTTCTTTTTGAGTTTGATATTTTCATGATTTCTGCTGGAAATTTCCTTCTCAGATCTGTGCAGGCATCTGAAAACTGCATCTCTGGACTATACAGGACAAACACTGTTCTTCTATAGAGGATCAGGTGATTTCTATTTATAGCCAGAGGAGAAGAAAGACAATGCTATGCTCCGTTGTCCATGCTCAGCCAGCTTCTCTGCCGATGGATGGCACCTATCAGGGACCAGTTGGCCTGACAGTCTGTTCTCTGGAGACCTGGGCATTGCTTGGACTCCCAGGCAGCCCTGTCTTGGCAGCTTTTGGCTCCTGCATGAGAAATGACATAGCCTTGTCCTTGTCATTAGGTTAATTTGGCAGAACTGACCAGATTGAGCGTTACAGGAGAATGAAGTTGCAGTTTTATGTCTACTGAGCAGCCAGTGCAGTTCACACCTCGGAAGAACCACGGGGACTAGTGGGGTTATCTCCAAAGATGTAGGCAGCACACTCGAAACAGGAAAAACCTATTTAGTCTGACACACACTCACAAATCATTCCCAGGAAAAAGTATGCTTAATGGTGAGAAGGCATTTTCCCTTACATTATTAAGATGAATGAGTGAATTTAGTAAGATTACTGAAGCAAGATTAGTGTGCAAAATTAATTGTGTATCATATGTATATTCAAGCAACAGTTGATTAGCAAATAAAATGAAGGGTTCAGCTTTTAAATCTAGGAACTATGTAGAATGTACTGATAAAATTGAGTGAACTCTCTCAGTAGTCCAAAATAACAGGAGAAAAAGTTGTGAGTGTCTAATTCAGTGGGGGAATTAAGACTCAACATTGAAAAAAATGAATTCTGTACCAATATGCCAGGTGTGCATATGTGTGTATGTGTTCATCTGTCTGTGTTTGGTTGTTTGAGCTGATTTTAAAGAGCATATGGAATTATAGATGTCCAGGAAAACTCATGAGTTTTCTAGAAGGCTAACATGAAAGGTTAACTCCAGAGACATGAGGGTTTATTTTAGAGCCACAGTAATGAGGACATAAGATATAGTTAATGATAGAATTCCACCATGGGAGCAGATGAGAACATTCAGAAGATACACAGGTGTGGTCCTTGACTTTGTAATAAGGAAAAGACGTTGCTTTCACGAATTGATGTTTTTCTGTTTCTTTTCTCTCTTTTTTAATATGAAAAAGATGTAAACTCCTTTTTAGGTGGGTTAAAAGTCCTATGTCAGGAAGGTGAGATGAAAAAGCTACTTAAAGTTGATGTAAAGAAAAGATGTCATGGTCTTGACCTACTATATGACTTACCTTACAGGCATAGGATAACTGTTTCAGATTATGTAGTCTCTTTGCTTGTTTCTTTCCTCTTCTTTATTGGGTAGATATTTCCTTTCCTCTATTGAAAAGTTATATGTTCTAGTTTTGTCTTTCAGTGGTGGGGTGCATCTTTAATAAAACCTATGTTCATTTCTCTCAATTTATTTAAATTGTTTTATGTTGTAGTTTTAAAAATTATATATATGTACTGTATTTATATGATAGTTCTTTTTTCTCTTCTCTCCAATACCTTCCTAGATCTCCTTGCTCCATTTAAAATTCATGGCCTCTTTTGCTTTAACTATTATTACACACACACACACACACACACACACACACACACACACACACACATACACATACATACACACACATACACACACACCACCTCCACCCCCACCACCACACTACACAAGTGAAAATACAAATATTAAATGATTAGTCTGTTTAATATTATTCATGTGTATACTTAGTGAGATACACCTCACTAAGAAATTTAGTACCTTCCTACTTCCTATATCCTTCATACATCTGAATTGTCCTTACACTGGCAGAGTTTTGCTGCAAGGCTGTGGAAGCTGTGTACCCGTATACCTTTCATCTTGCTCCCAGGTTTGAATGACAGTTAAATGTTAAATATATCTTTCTTCAATAATTTAAGAATAGTTCTTCATTGATTTTTTTTTTTTAAACATGTAGTGTTAGGAGTAAGAGGCAGCTCACGATGTATCTCTTGTTTTCTTTATTAGCGGTCTGTTCTTTCTTTATAGTAGCTTTTAAAGCACTTTGCTCTGTCTTGTTTAAATCTTTAATTTGCCTCTGTAGAGCAGCCATTCTCAGCCTGTGGGTTGTGACTCCTTTGGGGCTCAAATGACCCTTTCACAGGGGTTGCATTACCGGATATCCTACATATCAGATATTCACATTATGGTTTATAACAGTAGCAAAAATACAGGTATGAAGTGGCAATGAAAGTAACGTTATGATGTGGGTCATTATGACATGAGGAACTTTATTAAAGAGTTGCAGCATTAGGAAGGTTGAGAACCACTGATGTGAAGCATACTTTTAGAAACACGTCCTCTTTCACATTTTAGAAATGTTTTGAATTTTAATATTATTTTGTTTCCTTGTACTTTTAAGAAATTGTCTTCATTATTCCTTTAAAAAAGAAAAAGACTTGTTTAATTTTGTCCATGTGTGTTCAAATGTGTTTATGTGTGGGTATGTGTGTGTGAGTATGGGTACCAGCAGAGACCAGAAGAGGACATCAGGTTTCCTGGAGTTGATGTCTCAAGCAATTATAAACTGCCCAATGTAGGTTCTAGAAAAAGGATGCAGGTTTCCTGCAGGAGCATTGAGTGCTCCTAACCACAGAGCATCCTTCCCGACCCCCTTCCCCCAGATGCGGTTCTTCTCTTTTCTAAGATGCTCATTCATCTCCTATAGTTTTTTTTTTTTTTTTTTTTTTTTTTTACTTTCTCCTCCTGCATCTTGGGAGAGTTGCTTAATTTGTAAGTTACGGTTTCATTCAGCAGCTATACTTATGAGCTAAGTTTCTCTGAGTTTATAAGATAACATTTATAAGTATTTCTTGCCTAATATATGGCTGGCAAGAGTTAAAACAGATAAAGAGGATCTTTCCCAGGACAGAGTCTTAGGCAGGGCAGAGCCAGTTCTTAACACTCTTCTCTTACAGGGTAACTCCTTATGCCAGAGTTAACTTTCAGACCCCATGGGGAGACAGTACTTGCAGGAAACAGCCTGTCTGAGCAGTGACCTGAAGCCCTGGGGGACCAGAAAGGCTGTGCCTGCTTCCCTTTTCTTGGTCACCTACTTAACCATACCCAGAAGTTCACCCTTGAAGTAAATTTTGTTTGAAAAATGTTCCAATCAAAACCTAACATTCTATATGTTAATATGAAATGAATTTAAAGGTGTTGATAAGAATGGTTCAGCGGTTAAAAGCACTGGCTGTTATCTTACCAAAAGAAATCTACAGATTCAATGCAATCCCCATCAAAATTCCAGCTCAATTCTTCATAGAATTGGAAAGAGCAATTTGCAAATTTATCTGGAATAACAAAAAACCTAGAATATCAAAATCCATCCTAAACAACAACAACAAAAAAAACATCAGTGGGAATCACCATCCCTGACCTCAAGCTATATTACAAGGCAATTGTGTTAAAAACCGCATGGTACTGGTACAGAGATAGGTATGTTGATCAGTGGAACAGAATAGAAGATCCAGAAATGACCCCTCACACATATGGTCACTTGATTTTTGACAAAGGGGCTATAAACATTCAATGGAAAAAGGACAGCCTCTTCAACAAATGGTGTTGGTTCAACTGGCACTTAGCATGCAGAAGAATGAAAATAGACCCTTTCTTATTTCCTTGTACAAAGCTCAAGTGCAAGTGGATTAAAGATCTCCACATTAAACCAGGTACAATGAAACTTTTAGAAGAGAAAGTAGGAAAACTTTAGAACACATAGGCACAGGGGAAAATTTCCTGAACAGAACACCAAGGGCTTGTGCTCTAAGACCAAGGATCGAGAAATGGGACTTAATGAGATTGCAAAGTTTCTGTAAGGCTAAGGACACTGTCAAGAAAACAGAATGGTAGCCAACAGATTGGGAAAAGATCTTTCCCAACCCTACATCTGATAGAGGACTAATATCCAGGGTATACAAAGAACTCAAGAAGCTAGACACCAGAAAATCAAACAACCCTATTAAAAACGGGGTACAGAGCTAAACACAAAATTCTCAATTGAGGAATATCGAATGGCTGAGAAGCATCTAAGGACGTGCTTGACATCATTAGCCATCAGGAAAATACAAATCAAAACAACCCTGAGATTCCACCTCATACCAGTCAGAATGGCTAAGATCAAAAACTCAGATGACAGAAGATACTGGTGAGGATGAAGAGAAAGAGGAATACTCCTCCACTGTTGGTGGGGTTGTAAGCTGGTACAACCACTCTAGAAATCAGTCTGGTGGTTCCTCAGAAAATTGGACATAGTACTACCTAAAGATCCAGTTAGTCCACTTCTGGGCATATACCCCAGAGTTGCTCCAACATACAATAAGGACACATGCACCACAATGTTCATAGCAGCCCTATTTATAGTAGCTAGAAGCTGGAACGAACCCAGATGTCCTTCAGTAGATGAATGGATACAACAATTGTGGTATATTTACACAATGGAGTCTACTCAGCTATCAGAAACAATAACTTTATGAAAGTCTTAAAAAATGGATGCATCTAGAGAATATTCTGAGTGAGGTAACCCAGTCACAAAAGTACAAACATAATATACAGTCACTGATAATTGGATACTAACCCCAGAAAGCTCTGAACACCCCATAAATAACTCACAGGCCATATGAAACTCACGAAAAACAAAGGCCAAAAAATGAAAGCCTAAGTCCTTCTTAGGAAAAAAATAAGTGTGTATCACCCTCTCAGAGTGTGGTAATCCTGGACCTTTGATCATCAATAATCCAAGAGCTAAGAATATAGCCTTGTGGCAATTTTTGGTACTCAAAGATCATTATGCTTAATCTATACACACCAAGAAAACTGTTTCCATGTTATATTCTATGCTACATGTACTTCATGCTTATGGTAACTAGTGGGATTTCAATGCATCTATCAAACCTCTGAAAGAATTAAGTACTGACAAAAATATTCACATAGTGTTATGCCAAAATGCCTTTAAATATATGCATATGTATCTCTATTTTTTAAAAATAAAGTTGTGAGAGAGAAAAAAAGAGCACTGGCTGTTCTTGCAGAGGACCTGGGTTCAGTTTCTAGCACCCACTTGGTGGCTCACAGCTGTTTATCTCCAGTTCTATGGGACCTGACAGCCTATGGAAATACCTGGCAGAGACGAAGTGCATACAGTAGGCAAAACACCCTTATGCATAAAATGAAAATAAATATATCTTCAAAATAAGGGGACGAAGAAAAATGACTTTAAAGCATACTCCAATACACAAGGTGCAGTGGTGTGTTCCTGCAACCCCAGTTCAAGGCTAGTCTGGGCTTCATACCAGTTCCGGGGCAGTTTGGGCTAAATGTGAGATCTTTTCTCAAAACAAGCAAACAAACAAACAACAGAAACCATAGGATCATATAACTAAAAAATTTAAATAAAACAAAAATTAATCATATACATATTTCTGTAATCATCTAGGCCAGCCGCAACAAGATCATCTTAAAAAAGCATGCAAGTGCAATGTCTGTGTGCATATGTGTGTATATGTTTATGTGTGCATATTTGTATATATGTGTATTTGTATGTGTGAATGTTTGTATGTGTGTGTATGCATATATGTATGCGTGTCGTGCATATTTGTGTAGGTGTACATGTGTGGAACTCAGAGGTTTGTCTTGGTTGTTGTTCCTTAGTCATTGCCTGTCTTGTTTTGTGAGAGAAGGTTTCCAACTGGCTTCACAGTGCTAACTAGGCTAGGCTGTCTAGCCAGCAGTCCCAAGATCTTCCTGCCTTGCCTCCCCAGTGCTGGAACTAGAAGTGCATGCTGCTATACTTTTTGATATGGTTCTGGGGATTGACTTCAGATGTTTATGCTTGCATGAAAAGCTCTTTACTAACTGATCTGGCATCTCTCCAGCTCAGCATCCCTTTTTTTTTTTTTTACCATAATCTGAGAGAGTGTATGTTATAAAGTTTGTGGATGGTATACAATTGCACTTTCCAGCAAGAGATATCCTTGAGTTTCTTATTCCAGTTACATCTCCAAGGCCTATAGCTGTCTGGTTTGTGGCATGGAATATGTGTTTCAGTTGCTGGAGATCATGTGACTTTGTCAGATGGGTAGCTTTTGGCACTTAGAGAATAAAAACCTATTCTAGACTGGTTAGTCTAATACTGTATTTCCACCAACTCATGAGACAAAATCATAGCCATTTACTGGTCTCCAAGTTCTAGGACAACCACATTCACAGTAGGCGTTTTAGGTCTTATATATTTGGTTCCAATTGACCTTTTCTATATTTGAAATTCATTCACATGATAAAAAAGCTTTATATTTCTATGAATGAAGGCATCAACTTACTAGATAGACTTATGAACCACAAAACACAACTTGACCAGCTCATGACAGGAGTCACGAAAATAAAAACATGAACGCCAAACAGTGTAAATTCCAAGAATGGTGCAGGTAGTGGCTCAACTGAGGCCAACATCAAAGGTCTCCTCTGAAGTTATTCAGGCCTGTGGCCCAAGATCAGACTCCATAATTTCAAGAGTCTTGAATGTATGTATGATCTTCTTCCATCTTGCAGGGAAGAGATAGAACAGGTGTGCTTTGAGCTGCCCAGATTCTCTGTGATGCTCTGTGATATAATTTGACCTGCCCTTTATGGCATAGCTGGGGAATCCCAGAGAGGAGACTGACCTAGATAGGCAATGTGGTTCACTGGAGAGGGTCATTTATCTTAAGATGTTATCTGGCCTAAGAATTTTAATGATTTACAGAGGATCCATAGGTTCAGGTACTTTATGAAAATTACCAGACTATAACTTTGTAAAAGTTAGCCTTAACTTTTGGCAGCGGTTAACCAACCTTTCCTAGCTCTGTGGGTCTTTACAACTCAACTCTGGTACTAAAACAAAAGCAATCATGAGCAACATAGAGATGATAGATAGAACTGTGCTTCAGTAAATCTTTCCTTAGAAAATAAGACCAGTATTTTGTTTCCCCTTCTAAGAAGTACTGAAGCAACCACATTTTGTTCTTCCTTCTTGAGCTTCATATGGTCTGTGAATTGTTTCTTGTGTATTCCAAGCTTTTGGGCTAATATCCACTTATCAGTTAGTGCATGCCATGTGTGTTCTTTTGTGACTGGGTTACCTCACTGAGGATGATATTTTCTAACTCCATCCATTTGCCTAAAAATTTTATAAATCATTGTTTTTAATAGTAGAGTAGTACTCCATTGTGTAAATGTACCACAATTTCTGGATCCATTCCTCTGTTGAAGGACATCTGTTTTTTTTCTAGCTTCTGACTATTATGAATAAGGCTGTTATGAACATAGTGGAGCATGTGTTTTTGTTATATGTTGGAACATATTTAGGGTATATGCCCAGGAGTGGTATACCTGGGTCCTCAGGCAGTACTATGTCCAATTTTCTGAGGAATCATCAGACTGATTTCCAGAGTGGTTGTCCCATCTTGCAATCCCTCCAACAATGGAGAAGTGTTCCTATTTCTTCACATCCTTTCCAGCGTATGCTGTCACCTGAGTTTTTGATCTTAGCCATTCTGACTGGTGTGAGGTGGAATCTCAAGGTCTTTGGTTGAACTATGTGATTTAAATAACACATCTTTTTTTTTTTTTTTTACTTTATTTTAAAAAAGAAAGATAAATGTACAAATTTTCAGTAATTTTGCATAAAAGTATATGAATACATTTTTAAAGTTGTAATTAAGTATTTGTGGGTACATATACATACACATATGTATATATGTAACAACAATATAGGAAAAGAGGCTATTAATTTGAGGGGATAGGAGAGAGACTAGGAGGGGTTGTAGGGAGGAAAGGGGGATGTGATACAGTTCTATTTTAATTAAAATATATTCTTTTTTTTGTTGAACTTCACACAGTCTGTGAGTTGTTTTTAGGGTGTTCAGAGCTTTCTGGGGTTAGTATCCCATTATCAGTGACTGCATATTATGTCTGTTCTTTTGTGACTGGTTTATCTCACTCAGGATGATATTCTCTAGATGCATCCATTTTCTTAAGAATTTCAAAAGGTCATTGTTTCTGATAGCTGAGTAGTACTCCATTGTGTAAATGTACCACAATTTTTGTATCCATTCATCTACTGAAGGACATCTGGGTTCTTTCCAGCTTCTGGCTATTATAAATAGAGCTGCAATGAACATTGTGGTACATGTATCTTTGTTGTATGTTGGAGTGTCTCTGGTGTAAATGCCCAGAAGTGGAATAACTGGGTCTTCAGGTAGTACTATGTCCATTTTTTTGAGGAACTGCCAGACTGATTTCCAGAGTGGTTGTACCAGTTTACAACCCCACCAGAATCTTATTTCTTAAGTATCTGGTCAACATTTTCCTTTTAAAGTGGTAAATACTATAACACTTCTAAAGTAGAAAACTGCATGGCTGTCCTGTCCCATTTTTATATCCAATACAATTTAAGTTTAGGGAGAGAGATTAGAAAGCTACCTTTTAGTCCCAAGTTTCACACATGCTCAGATAGTGATATTTATGTGGCAGAAAGTAATATTTTTCTGAGGCTGAAGAGATGGATCAGTGGGTAATTGGAGGCTTAAGCTATAGGAACTTGGATCCTGAGCCCTAGCACTCATCAACCTGGCATGTGTGTATGCATGGACAGGAACATGGCTGTGTGCATCTGTGATGTCTAGTTTGGATTGTCAACTTTACACCCGAAAAAGAAGTCTCAGTGAGGAATTTTCTAGATTGAGTTGGTCTGTGGGCATGCATTTGAAAGATTCTCAGGTGGGTATTTAGGTGGGAAGACCTGACTGTGGCCATCACTGAGTACAGCCTGGATGCAGTCCTTCAGCCTTTTCTCCTCCTGAGAGGTGACTGATTCTCTCAAGTGCCTGCCATTATGACTTCCCTGCCTTTGTTAGGGCATTAAACAAAACAAAACAAAACAAAACAAAAATCAAAACCACTGAAGAAGAAACCAAGATAGAGACTGTGACCCCAGCATGGGAAGGTGGAGAAATGCAGATCCTAGGGGTTCACTGGTCAGCCAGTCTAGCTATAGTGAGCTTCAGGTTCAGCGAAAAGGCCCTGCCTTAAAAAACAAGATGAAGAGTAATGGAAGAAGACACCTGAAGTCGACCTGCGGCTGTATGCATGAAAAGATGGGTGGGCCCATACGCATCTACATGATGCTCTAAGATATACATGCTTAGTCTGGGGTTGTAGCTCTGTAATAAAACACTTGGTTTAGTGTGCCCTGTTTTCAATAAAGCAAGAGCACACAGAGCTCTCAGAAAGTTATAGCAATTAGAAATGAAAATGCAAATGACAAACATTTCTTCCTGATACATTTCCCTGCAGATAAGTTGTTCACTCACTCTTGGCACAAGGCAGTGTTAGAGAAGCTGAGGCCCCAAGTGTTCAATAATGAGAAATGCAGCTCACAGATGCTGAGGGAGCCGGACAGTAGCAGAGACAGAGAAAAGCTTTGTCTTATGTAAATTGAGCAGCAGAAGCTCAGGCAAGCTCAGAGTGAAATATCATCTTTGGGCTCATGGTGCCTTCAGAGGTGACATGGAAAACTAAGCAACGATCTAGCTGCTTTGTAGTCTTAGTGTCCCTTCTAGGTAATGTCACCTGTAGGAAATAAGCATCTCTCCCTCTCTGTCTCTCTCTCTCTCTCTGTCTGTCTCTCCATCTGTCTCTCTCTCCCTCTTGCCCCCTCTTTCTCTCCTTCCCCTTCTTCCCTTTTTCTCCCTCTCTCTTCCTCTCTTCTTTCCTCCCCTTCCAACCCTGCTTTCTCTCTTTTTTTCTATCCGTCCTTCTTTCCCTTCTCTGCCCTCCTCTCCTCCCCCTCTCTTTTCTCCTATTTTCCTCTGTCTCCTCCTCTTCTCTTTCTTTTTCTCCGTCTCCTCCTTCTTTCCTTTTCTTCTTCCTTCCCTCCTTTCTTCTTTTCTTATTCCCTTCCCTCCTCTTCTCTTTCTTCTTCTTCTTCCTTCTCCTCCTCCTCTTCCTCCCCTTTCTTTTTCTTCTCCTTTGCCCGCCTTCTTCTCCTTCTTTTCCTCCTCCTTTATTCTCCTTCTTTCCGTCCATTCCTTCCCTTCCTCCTTTCTTTCCTACTTCACTTCTTTCTCTTCCTCCTTTTATTTTGTTTTTATGACCCTGGTTGTTTTATTACTTCTGCTGGATTGCCCACTCCCAGAAAACATCTGTGGTATTTTGCTACTTTTCCAGAACATTCTTTGGGACCTCTGCTTATCATGTACTTATAGTTACATCACATTTTAAACTTGTCAGCACCAGGATGCCCTTCACACTTAATGCAAACAGTTCTTGCTATTCAGTAAAAATATGGTTGGCATCAGCCCTTGTTAAAGCATGTTGATGGAGGTGGATTCTAGATTTGCAGAATGACTTATTTTCCTCTAAAAATCTGTGAAAATCATCTTTGCTAGCTGATATGATTCATTTGTTCTCTGCAGAAGTTCTGGAGGTGGTGAAGCTTTGGGGAAGAAGTGTGTTGTTCATTACTAGGCAGACTTAGTTTCTGACCCCAGCAATGATACATCAGCTATTTAATCACTAGAATAGTTATTGTTCCAAATACCAATTTTCCCTTCCTTTTCTTGAAAACAAAATAGTAGGATACTTCACTGTCCAGAATAATATCATTTCTGCTTATAGACATAAAACAATCTTAAGAAAAATACATTGCATATTTTTGTATTAAGGATATAGAAACTATAGAAGTGTTGCTGGCAGAGGCACTGGATCCTGTGGGTCACTCTGTGACAGCCATTATTGCTCTGTGGCCTCAGTGATAGCCCTATACATTAGGAAGATGATGGAATGACTGCAGCGTAGTAATTTTCAAGTCCTGTCCCTGACTATATACTCTGGCTCATTGCCAAAGCCATATCTGAAAATACATTTTGATTTTATTTACTAGTGACCTGAGTTGTTGAGTTTTGAGTGGGTAGAGTTTCAGAATAAGATTTATCTGAGGGGATGTGGGTTGGGGGGTATGTGGAGAGGTAACCAGGAAGTGGGATATCATGTGAGATGTAAACAATTGGAATGATTGATAATAAAAAGATCTATCTGAGATGTTGTTCTTGGTATGGATTTCTTCATATTTTTCATATTTACACCTCTCTCTCCATATATATATATAGATATAATGATTCTATGCCCACAGTGACTACTTGAATATTTAATAGATTCCTCTTATCTAGGAAGAAGATTGCCCTGGCACAGTGACACAGACTAGGGCCATCTTTTACCATTCACTTTAATTCTAGAACTATTTCATTGTTTTTTTCTAACTTTAATAATAACGTGTTCAGATTTCCAGGATCTCCTCGAATTGTCTCTAGAAGTACCTGGAAAAAACTTCACCATAAGTGAAATCATATGTAAACAATAGTCCTTACCAGCAGTAACAAAGAACACTATTACAATCCAGTGGATGGTCAGTGTCACTCACTGTAAGGCTGTGATGGCCACGAGAGCTGATTCAATTGGATGGGTTGCTTTAAGGGTGTCCTAGATCCATTGGTGTTCCAAAACTTCATGAGGAGCCAAAAGAATGCTTTTCCCCACTCAAATATAGAAGGCTGTGACTTGCCAACGATATGGGTGCTATAGGCAGGAAACTCAGTCCTTTCTTGGGAAGAAGTTACCTAGTTTTGTAGTTGATACTGCATCCTAACTGTTGAAAGCCATGTCTTTCTTATCGAGCAGAGATACCCCGGCTATACTTTCCACCCTGATGAAGTGTCATGTGCTTTTACAATGTTTTCTCCATATCATTCTGATAATTATTAGCTGGAAAGGGAATCTACATTCTTTAAAATATGTTTTCTTTATCAAGCAAGTGACTTACTATAGTATTGGAGCCTTAAGCAACATATTGAAAAATGTAAAAGTAGCTTTGGTGTCTATTGAAATATTTTTGTGTATTTTGAGGTTTATGAAGATTCTTATTTGAAAGAATTTAAAAACTTAAATTGAGATTAATAAATATACTTCTGCATTATGATGATTTTATATACTTAATGAACAAAAAGGTTAAGAAAGCTAAAGGCTTCAAAGATAATTTCTGGAAGCCCAAAAGAAAAATAAAGGCTATTTCTTTTTTATTTCACTACCAAAGTTTATTAAATAGATATCTTACTAAAGTTTTTCTCCTGGGTTCTTATTGTCCAACCTCATTATAAAACAGGGATATAATACTACTGCAGGGGTTTGCTGTGGAAATTAAATGGGTAACACTTGTAAACCTCTTGACATGGAATCTGGGTTATAATAAGAGCACAATAAATGTTTTATATTCTGTTAGTAATATCAGCATCATTATCATTTTATTGTCTAAAAACTCTAGGGGCTGTAAGAGGTATCTTTGCAGTGTGTGTGTGTGTGTGTCTAGTTGCTAAGGCAGGGCTTTCAAAAGCATCTGTATTTTTCCTATAATATTTGGTGGCACCTTATGAGCCATGTGGGATTTATATTTGTGGTTCTGGGTAGACCATTAACATTGAACCAGCAAAATCAGATTTTAGCCTAGTTAAGGGACCAAGAGTGCAGAAATGTGCCAAATAGGGGTCTAAGGTGAATATTCAGAAAGAAAGGATATCTGCATTTCAGAGAAAGAAACATTTCAGTGTGTGGCCCATGGAGAAAATTGAGGAAAACAAATGAACAGTTAGGTTGAGGAGAAAGACATAACTTGAAAATCTACCAGTGGCAGGATTTACCCTTCCCACCCCACGTGCTTTCTCCATTCATAGAAGTAGACATCTTGGTCCAGCCTTTGTCTTTCTGGGTCTATAAAGAAGAGGTGAATATCATCATGGAGTGATTGGAAAGGCTGTGAGGAGGAGGTAGGGGTCTAGGTAGACTTTGACAGATGGGAGGGACTTAGGCAGGAAAGAGAGAGAGAGAGAAAGAGAGAGAGAGAGAGAGAGAGAGAGAGAGAGAGAGAGAGAGAGAGAGAGAGGGAGGGACGGAGGGAGGGAGGGAGGGAGGGAGGGAGGGAGGGAGGGAGGGAGAGAGAGAGAGAGAGAGAGAGAGAGAGAGAGAGAGAGAGAGAGAAAGAGAGAGAGAGAGAGATAAACAGGAAGGAAGATAATGCAATGCATTTGGGGCCAAGAAAACAGTTTACATGAACTTGAAGAGGTTGAGTGGGAGGAGTGTGGGAGTGAGGGAGGAGTGTGGGATCTGAACTGAGCCATATTGTGGGAAACTTAGATGATTAAGTTTGGATTTTATTATTTTAGGCAGGGGAATATATTGGTGTGTGAGGATGGTTTGCCTGCTCTTTCTCTTCCTTCTCCTCTCATCCCTTTTATTTCCTTTATTCTTTTATAGTTCAGTCAGTTGCTGTATTATTTACTTTTCTTGCTTCTGTGGATAACATTTAAGAAGCAACTTAAAGAACAGTTGATTTTGGCTCAAGATTCAAGGGTATACAGTCTATCATAGCAGTGAAGGCATGACTGCACAGGGAAGACATAACAGGGAAGCGAGGGTGTGAATTACATTATATCAGCAGCCCAGAAAGCAGGTTACACAATGTATCAGCAGTCAGGAGGTAGCAGAGAGAAGTAAATATACTCTGCTACTTTCTTTTTCTAGTCAACTCATGACTCCAGTTCATGGGATATTGTCCACATTTTGGGTGTGACTCCATTAGCTTCATCTCAATAATCCCTTATTGATATACCAAGAAATTTGTTTCCATAGTTATTCTAAATCTCATCAAATTTCTAATCAAGATTAATGATCATGCTTGTCATCTGGACTATTGACCTGTTGGCAGGAGAATGTTTGTAACAATAACAGTTCCAAGACCTTTTCTTGAAGCGGTCATCTGAGGAAGGTGAAGGAATTTTCAGTTTTCATTTACCTTTGGTCTTTCAGGATATAGTCAGCTTTTATTTCTTACTCTAATATTGAACAATATTGATTTTCAACCAAAAGTTATCAAAAAAGATAAGGAAGGACACTTATAAAAGAGATGAAAGTTAATACCAAGATGAACTCTCAATTCTGAACATCTATGCTCCAAATGCAAGGAAACCCCGATCCATAAAATAACCTTACTAAAGCTCTAAACACTCACTGTACCTCACACAATCATAATGGGAAATGTCAACACCTCACTATCATCAATGGACAAATCAAAGAAACAGAAACTTAACAGAGACACAGTGAAACTAACAGAAGTTATGAACCAAATGGATTTAACAGATAACTATAGAACATGTCATCCTAAAACAAAAGAATATAACTTCTCAGCACCTCATGGTACGTTCTCCAAAACTGACCATAAGATAGGTCACAAAACAGGTCTCAACAGATACAAGAAGATTGCAATAATCCCATGCATTTTATCAGATAACCACAGACTAAGGCTGGTCTTTAATAACAACAAAAACAACAGAAAGCCCAAATACACATGGAAGCTGAAAAGTACTCTATTTAATGAGTAACTTGGTCAAGGAAGAAGTAAAGAAATTATGGACTTTTTATAATTTAAATTAAAAAAATTATAATTTAAAATGAAGGCACAACATACTGAAACTTATGGGATACAATGAATGCAGTGCTAAGAGGAAAAATCATAGTTCTGAGTGCCTCCAAAAAGAAACTGGAGAGAGCATACACTAGCAGCTTGATAACACATCTGAAAGCTCTAGAACAAAAAGAAGTAAATACACCCAAGAAGAGTAGATGGCAGAAAATGTTCAAACTCAGGGCTGAAATCAACCAAGTAAAAACAAAAAGAACTATACAAAAAAATCAACAAAACCAGAAGCTGGTTCTTTTAGAAAATCAACAAGATAAATAAACCCTTAGCCAGACTAACTATGGGGCACAGAGAGAGTATCCAAATTAACAAAATCAGAAATGAAAAGGGAGACATAACAACAGAAACCGAGGAAATATGAAAAATCATTAGATCTTACTATAAAAGCTTATACTCAACAAAACTGGAAAATTTGAATGAAATGAACAATTTTTTAGATACCAGGTGCCAAAGTTAAATCAGGATCAGGTAAACCATCTACACAATTTCCTAACCTCTATATAAATAGAAGCAGTCATTAAAAGTCTCCCAAACAACAACAACAACAACAACAACAAAAGCCCAGGACCATATGGTTTTAATGCAGAATTCTATTGGACTGTCAAAGAAGACCTAATACCAATACTCTTCAAACTATGCCACAAAACAAAACAAAAGGAACACTACTTAATTTGTTCTACGAAGCCACAATTATGCTTATACCTAAACCATACAAAGACCTAACAAAGAAAGAGAACTTCAGACCAATTTCCCTTATGAATATTAATGCAAAAATTTCTCAAATCAAATCCAAGAACACATCAAAATGATCATTCACCATGATCAAGTAGGTTTTATCCCAGGAATATAGGGCTTGTTCAATATATGGAATGGAAATCCATCAATGTAATCCACTATATATACAAACTCAAAGGGAAAAAAAAACCCCACATGATCATCTCCCTAGATACAGAGAAAAATTTGACAAAATTCACCACTCCTTCATGGTAAAAGTCCTGGAGAGATCAGAAATTCAAGGCCTATACACAAACATAGTAAAAGCAATATACAGCAAACAAGTAGAGAACATTAAACTTAACAGAAAGAAACTTGAAGCAATCCCAATAAAATCAGGGACTAGATAAGGCTGCCCACTCTCTCCTTACCTATTCAATATAGTACTTGAAGTCCTTGCCAGAGCAATTAGACAACAAAAAGAGTTCAAAGATTACAAATTGGAAAGGAAGAAGTCAAAATATCATTATTTGAAGATGATATGATAGTATACTTAATTGACCCCCAAAATTCCAAGAGAACTCCTACAGCTGTTAAACAACTTCAATGTAGCTAGATATAAAATTAAGACAAACAAATCAGTAGTCTTCCTCTACTCAAAGGGTAAACAGACTGAGAAAGAAATTAGGGAAAGCATACCCTTACCACTTGTCACAAATAATATTAAATACCTTGGTGGGACCCTAATCAAGCAAGTGAAATATCTGTATGACAAAAACTTCAAGTCTCTGAAAAAAGAAATGAAAAAAGATCTCAGAAGATGGAATAATCTCCCGTGCTCATGGATTGGCATGATTAATATAGTAAAAGTGGCCATCTTGCCAAAAAGCAATCTACAGATTCAATGCAATTTTAATCAAAATTCCAATTGAATTCTTCATAGAGTTAGAAAGAGCAATTTTAAAATTCATTTGGAATAACAAAACTCCAGGATAGTGAGAACTATTCTCAACAATAAAAGAACCTCTGGAGGAATCCCTATCCCTGACCTCAAGCTGTATTATAGAGCAATCATGATAAAAACTGTATGATACTGATAGAGAGACAGGTGGGTAGACCAGTGGAATAAAATTGAAGACACAGAAATGAATTTACACACCTATGGTCACTTGATCTTTGACAAAGGAGCTAAAACCATTCAGTGAGTAAAAGACAGCATTTTCAACAGTGGTGCTGGTTCAACTGGTGGTCAGCATGTAGAAGAATGCCTGGGCACGGGGGGGGGGGGGATTTCCTGAACAGAACACCAGTGGCTTATGCTATAAGATCAAGAATTGAGAAATGAGACTTCATAAAATTGCCAAGTTCTCTAAGGCAAAGGACACCGTCAATAGGACAAAATAGCAACCAACAGATATGGAAGAGATCTTTACTAATCCTACATCCAATAGAGGGCTAATATGTAACATATACAAAGAACTCAAGAAGTTATACTCCAGAGAACCAAATAACCCTATTAAAATGGGGTACAGAGCTAAACAAAGAATTCTCAACTGAGGAATATCGAATGGCCAAGAAGCACATACAGAAATGTTCAACATCTTTAGTTATCAGGAAAATGCAAATTAAAACAATTCTGAGATAACACCTCACACCAGTCAAAATGGTTAAGATAAAAAATTCAGGTGACAGCAGATGCTATTGAAGATATGGAGAAAGAGAAACACCCCTCCACTGTTGGTGGAATTGCAAGATGGTACAACCACTCTGAAAATCATTCTGGCAGTTCCTCAGAAAATTGGACATAGGGCTACCTGAGGACCTAGCTATACCACTCCTGAGCATATACCCAAAAGATGCTCCAACATGTAACAAGGATTCATGCTCCACTGTGTTCATAGCAGCCTTATTTATAATCGCCAGAAGCTGGAAAAACCCATATGTCCTTTAACAGAAGATTGGATACAGAAAATGTCATAATTTACACAATGCAGTACTACTCAGCTATTAAAAAAGGAGTTCATGAAACTCTTAGGCAAATGAATGGTATGCACTCACTGATAAGTGGATATTAGCCCAAAAGCTCAGACCACTGAAGATAAAATTCACAGACTATATGAAGTTCAAATAGCAGGAAGACCAAAATGTGGATGCTTCAGACTTTATTAGTAGGGGGAATAAAATACTCATGGGATATAGAGGGTGGGAGTGACTTGTGAGGAAGATTGGGGGGAGAGGGCAAAGAGGGTGGCAGGATCAGGTATATGAGGAGAGGGGGATGACCTACAGTGGGTCAGAATAGAGGTGTGTAGCAATGGGGAATGGGGAACTGGGGGAAGCTATCAGCGTACCAGATGTCAGGAGAGCAAGAGCCTCCCAGTAACCAACAGGGATGAAATTAGATGAAATGCCCAACAAAGGTGATGGAGAACCTTTAGAGATTATATCCAGAGTTTAGGCAAGGCTCCTGGATGGGGTTACCCACTCATCTCCAAATTTTTTTTACCACAGAATGGCTTCTGTCTAAAGGAAATATGGGGACAAAATATGGAGCAGAGACTGAAGGAAAGGCCATTCAGAGATCCATCTGGGGATCCATCCCATATACAGACACCCAAGCCAGACACTATTGCAGATGCCAAAAAGTGCTTGCTGACAAGAGGCTCTGCCAGAGCCTGACAACTATATAGGTGGATGATCTCAGCCATCCACTGGTCTGAGCCCCAATGGAAGAGTTAGAGAAAGAACTGAAGGAGCTGAAGGGGTTTGCAACCTCATAGGAAGAACAACAATATCAACCAACCAGACCCCCCAGAGCTCCCAGTCTCTAAACCACCAACCAAAGAATATGCACATATGCATATGCACATGGCTCCAGCTGCATATGCAGCAAAAGATGGCATTGTCTAGAATCAATAGGAGGAGAGGTCCTGTGAAGGCTTGATTTCCCAGTGTAGGGGAATGCCAGGGTGGTGAGGTGGTAGTCGGTGGGTTGGAGGTGGAGAGGGGATTGAATAGGGAGGTTCCAGAGGGGAAACCAGGAAAGGGGATAACATTTGAAATGTAAATACATAAAATACCCAATAAAAAAGATAAGAAGAGAAGGAATATATCTGGTGAAGGTGCAGTCAGGTGTGGGGGAAGGGGACACTTCTGTAGGCCCATGCTGAGGCATTCCTTCCCCCTGAGGGACCAGCCAGATGAAGACTAGACTACAGTATAGAATTGAGTTTATTCAGGGCATGGGGAGAGGAGTTGAGGGAGTAGAGACAGAGAAAGGAAAAGAGGGAGAGGGAGAGGGAGAGAGAGAGGTAGAGGTAGAGGGAGAGGGAGAGGGAAGAGGAGTAGAGGTTGGCCATGATCACATGGAGAGAGAGGGGGAAGAGGGTAAGGGAGCAAGAGCAGAAGAGTGAGGGGGCAAGCAGCCCCTTTTATTGTGAATCAGGCACACCTGGCCAGGTAACTGTGGAGTGGAGCCCTGACTAAATGCCAATTCTCTCATCTTTAGAGGAAATTTTTATTTAGGCAATTACTGTGTTATTTTCCAGAACTAAATTTCTGACACATTATTTGGAATGAAAACAGATCTCAGTGACTTGACTAAAATTTCCTATTTAGGACAAAGAGAGAAATTTGTCCAATGTAGCCAAGAGAGGAGAAGAGAGGAGAGGAGGGGATGAGGGAAGGAAGAGGGAAGATTGTTGCCATGTGGTTTGGAGAGGATGCAGAGTTAAATGCTCAAGGCTTGTGCTCCCCAGGAAGTATTAAATCTTTAGCACTGCCTGCAAAGATGGCGAACTAAACTGAGTTGCATGTCTTAGCTCTAGTGAGGCCATGTCGGAGAGGGGCTGAATGTAGGTCACTGGTAGTTGAGTGCAGACAGACTGTAGGTTACAGCCCACAGACACAACATGACAGCCTTAGTAAGGAACTGGAAACTGGTCAAGTTTAACTATACATATCCCAGGAGACAGGGACTCCAGAGCAAATCTGGATATTGCTAAGAAAGTTCTTGAAAATGTAGGAATTGACCTGGGACCCTGGAATATGAGCTGTGCTTCATGTGGATCTTAGGATGAGAAGGAGGCAATCCATGGAGAGGAATGAGTGCGATCAAAGGCACAGAGGGGGAGGACGCCGTTCTGATGGTTGTCCATGAGTCATTCTGCTGGAAGAGTGTGGAATGTATCCCCAGATGAGCCAACTAGGGTAGAGTACAGGATTGGAGGCCCTTTGCAGTTCTCCAAACATGTCACAGATCATCATCTTACGTGGCATATAGAACCTCTTTGTGGATCCCTTCCAGTGGTTAGGCAGGCTCAGAGAATCTGCTTTCTGCACACAATAGCAGAGGCAAACTGAGTGTTGGGAATGAGGTACCCACAATGGCTGGCCACACAACGCCGTGCCTCCTGGTTATGATTGAGGTGTCTTATGGCTGTGTGTGTATGTTTGTGTGAGTGTGTCTATGGACCTTTGGGGTACCCCAGGAGATGTTAAGCTCCGTAACAGCCATGGAACCAAAGCATTCATACACATGTAAAATGAAAGCAGACACATCACTGGATTGCACCCCTTGAATATGGCTGCCTGCGTCTTTGAAGGTCACAAGCCCTACTGACCATCATCTCCCACTGATTCTCCATTACAGATGCCTGTCAGCTCATGTGCAGCCTGACTCCCTTGACTTTGGGGAAAAGGCAAAGTGTAACATCCAACAAAACCTGCTGCAGGCTTGGGTCTGATGCTCTCATTCAAAGAACAAGGTTCAAGACAGCCTAGACTTAGTGAAAAGCATGTGTAATTAATGACCATCAAATGTTTTCAATAAAAATGAATGCCCCCAAAGCCACATGGAAGGAAGTCACTCGAATCTCTGAGGGCTGTTTTGTGACTGTAGGAATTGGAACTTGAACTACAGCTACGTCAGAGTCTATGTTTGATTTGCAAACATACTTTCTCCTTTGCTAAGTGACCATGCAGCTAAAGGCAAAAGTTATCTGATTACAGGATATAACTTGATTGTCCGGTTACTATGAATGTTTTGTAAGCTTCTTCCAACCAAGCAGCCACAGAAAATTTCCATGTTTTCATCTTATTGTGTGTATACAACTTGGGTAATATTCCTCCAGTAACAGAAAGAGCTGCAACTTGGAAAGATGGTGCTGAGAGCTTCAAACACTGCCCACAATTGTTCTATGCTATTAGGGCTGTATACCATTCCAGTACCACCCTGGTCTTTAAGATAAATTAGTGATGCTTACTCTGCTTAGAGGTAAGATACAGAGAAATTTCTTCATGCTAATTCCCTGCCTGTTTGTAGTCATTAGCTCTTAAAATTTCCATACATCTCTGTCAGATAGATAAAAGACCCTGAAAACTGGTGCTCAGATATTTCACACACCTGGTTTGGGATAACAAATTAAGAATAAAAACAGAGGAGGGTGTAAGAAAAAGACAAACAACAAGAAAATACTTGTAGTTTGCAACATTAGTTTTTATTTCATTGGGCTATAAATGGCCCCAATTAGTAAAACAGCCAAAGCTGCCTTTGAAAAAACAGTTGTGTGTGTTTCTCCAGGAGCAGATGGTAATTGCGTAAAGTCCTTGCGCTGTCCTTAGCACTGGAGATTTATAAGGAGGGTAGGGCCAGTTTACCAATGAAACCCGCTGATTTCCTCACCAAATCAGTTTCCAGTCAGGCTCTAGCCAGACCTTTGGAGGAGGTTAAGTGGGAGTCCAGGGGGACCACTTGACTTCAGTGTCACTTACAATGTTTTGATCTTGTTGTTTTTGACTTGTAAAGGGCAGATGGGCAGATCCACAATGACAAGTGTGTGTGTGTGTGTGTGTGTGTGTGTGTGTGTGAGAGAGAGAGAGAGAGAGAGAGAGAGAGAGAGAGAGAGAGAGAGAGAGAGAGAGAGAATAGAAACAGTTCAATGGCAACTAGTTATTTTTGAACTGGGTGTTATTAAATTATTAATATAATTTAATATATTATATTATTATATATGATATAATGTTATGAGAACAGGGGAGAAAACACCAGTGTTTCATGTCCAAATGGCCTTCATGTCCAGGAATATAAACCTTATGGATGCTTAGCCACTATTAATGGTTTAAAATGGATGGACATACAGACCAAGTCATAGACTTCACTGAGTCCCTTGGGTTGACTGAGGCTTCTGGACTGGAGAATTTTTTTGTTTGTAAGAAAAAAATACACTCATATCTGTGTGGGGAGTCTGTGTGAGGCATAGACAGACGTCTAGTGGTAGCGAGTGGTAATCATTAGCTTTGCTGTGTATGCCATCATCTTCAGTGGAAGGAAAGACGATGAATAGAAGAGATGACAGAAGCCACATAGCTGTCACCTCAGATTTGCATCATTTGTCACCAGTCACCTCAGCCTTTACCCATCCTGTTTTGGCAGCAATTGACCAGATGCCTTTCTTTGCACCCCAAAGCACTACACACCTTGGGTGTGCTAAAGGGTTGCCTTGGTCAGAAAATTTTAGTACTAACATACTGTCCTGACTCCTAACTTTGGTCCCAGATTGGGTTTTGTTTTATCTGAAAGATGACACAGCAGGCCTTGTAAAAAGCTATTGGGAAGCTGTGTCACCATAATATCCCTGGTTACCTTCATTTGAAGACAGAAGCTACGTGGGCTTGTCCCGTGCTTTAACGGGTTCTCTTGGTCCATCACATTTATCCCCAGCAGTTTTTCTCAGACATGCTCTGATCTTGGTACATCTGAGTGTTCCCAGCACAGCACTTAACTGAGGGTGTGAAGCCAGGATTCTATGTGGGGATCAGGGCCACTCGAGAGCAGGGTTTGGCAAGAGAGAGCTTAGAGGACAGGAGAGAGATGCACTATGTGAAGATGGTAGGTTCAGATTGTGCTGGGATGGAGCTGTACTGGCATTAGGAGGCAGCCCAACTCCAGCTGGTCACTAGGACTCTGGAATTTCTGCAGCATTGGAGTGGAGATCATGAAATCGGCTTGATCTCAGGCATAGGCAGAACGTGCAGCTTCCCCTGGGAGTAGGTGTTTGTGGCTAAGTAGTTTCTCACTGTATGCCAAGGAGCTCAGGCCTAGGAGAGCTGGCCAGAGGCCTCCTTAACGACAATCCCATCTATAACCAGAGATCAAAGGTTTTTGTTGTTTCATGAATTACTTTGAAAGGAGATGTGTCACACGTGGCTGCTGTTGGGTGGAGCCTGCTCAGACTACATCTTCATGATCCAGCTGCCCTGGAAATCCATCTCCAGGCCCAGGATTCTGGGTTCAGCCATCTGGAAGGGGTACAAGGCCAGGTTCCAGCTGCCCTGCATCTGCCTTTCATGTCACCTGGAGTCTGCTCAGTGAGGTCTATTGTGAGAGTTTAAAACTAATCTCCCATAGTTTATGAGCCCAAATCCATTTGCAGTGAGGAAGACCTCAGCTGACCAGAGGCTTAACACAAATACTGCCCCCACTCCATGGCATTCCATGGTGGAACTTGAGTTCCACGCACATGATGTAAGCCAGAGCTGGGACAGGCCTTTTGCCCACACATGGCTCAGAAATCGTTTACAAAGCAAACAGGAAAGAGAGCCACAGGCAGGCCATTTTCCCTTTGCTCTGGGCTGGGCCTATGCTCATAGGCCACTCCTTAGAGGGCTCATCTGATCTGAAGGTGCGATTGAAAACAGGTGTCCACCCAGGGCCTATAAAATATATACGGGCCATGGGAGAGATTTTTGGAAATTCCTCCAGCTAGTAGAAATATGGAGACAATTCCCAAATCTGACTTTACTTCAGTACTTCCAGGCCCCCAAACCTGTCTTTCTTCGAGGAGAAAACACACACATATGAACTAGCAGGGAACTGGGAGCATATGGTTCTGCAACCCCATTTTGTAGGGAGAAATGTTGAAAAGACCACGGAGGCTCCATTAGAACACCAGGCTTGGCTGTCCTTGCAGAGCTGGGAAATTTGGCTTGTGTCTTCTGCCTTGGTCCTTCCCCTACACGAGGGTGACTCAAGTGACCTTGGCAACTCTGATTTGGATGCCAGATTTACCCAATTTCTATTTAGTAAATACCTCAAATGTACTGCTTCTTATGTTTGGGATAAATACTTGATTAGATTCTTTTAAAACATGACGCCCACTGCCTACCAAAGCAGGGGATTTCATCTGGGCCAAGACTGGAGAATCAAGTTTCCTGTTTGTTGACACTCCTGCTCTCTGGCCTACCTTGTAAGCTCATTAAGCCCAGGCTTGGATCTGGGGCAACTGATGACACAGCTGTATTTAATTTGTAGATAATTGATGTAATGAATGTAATAAGCGAATGAGATGTGTTGACTTTCAGACTAATTTTGGTGTAGATGTTGCCTCCCTTGTGCAGGTGGAAGTGTTGCCATCACATAAATCCCTGAGAGATAAACGCATGCCTTTCCTGGCATCATCCAGTCAGGGACAAGACCAGACCGTTTGATGTATCTGCAATCAAGATGTATAACCTGTGGCCAGTCAAAATACTGAAAGGATGCTAATATCAGACTTCATTGTCCCAACAGGTGACACTAACTAAAGGAAGCAAGACTTCTTCAAGCATTTTGATCTAGAAACTTGAAAATCTTAGTTATAAGGCTATGTGCATAGATCTATTTTTTTCCCCTGCCCCTTCTTAGGGCAGTCAGAATTTTGTTTTCTATATATTTTCAGAGGTCTCTCACACCTTCATTCCCACAAAACCATAGTCCAGGCAACCCCTGTAGTTGTGGGCACAGTTCTGTGGCTTCAGGAACTTTAGCAGGAAGGAAATCTATAATAGAAGAAACTCATACTTGAATGATGTCCATAATTGTCTACTAAGACCCTCCAGGGGATGTTGATGAACTGAGGCCCTCAAGTCACATCCAGCCCTCTGCATTTGACCTAAAAATGGTTAAATAGCTGCAAAAAAATGAAAAAGGTGTTTGTGATACATGAGGATTATGTAAAGTTCAGTTTCAATGCATTCCAGTTCAGATAAAGTTTCTCTAGGCCATCACCACACTTGCTATTTTCTACAGCTGATTTGAAGGTATTGGAGACATTTTCCTAGCACTTTATACTAAAAATGTGCCAACTGCTAACCGAGGCTAGAACACCATTAATTTGTTAAAGTGAAGAAAAAGCAGGATTGATTGCAGTGTATTAAAAATGCACTTATTTAGTATGTGTGTGCAGGTATGTTCTTGTTTGTGCACATGTGTGTGCAAATATGTAACATGTGTGGGCATGCATATCCATGTGTGGGCCACTGAACTATCTTGAATTCTGTTCCTTAGGCACAATCCACTTTTTTTTTTTTTAAAAGACAGCCTCTCTGGAAATTATCCTAGCAGGTTAGGGTGGCTGGCCAAGGAGCCCTAGAGGCCCACCTTTCTTGGAATTACAAACTTACACCACATTTTGTTTTATTTTTTTAAAGCTATGGTTCTGGGGTGCTAACTCCAATCCTGGTGTCTGGCAGAATGAACTAGCTTCCCAGCAATGCAAAGTAATTGGAATTTATTATTATTATTATTATTATTATTATTATTATTTTATTTTTATTATTTAATTTCCATTGAGCCCTTCTTCTTACTGGACAGTTATCATTAGGGTGCTTAGCAGTGGTCTAGCCTTTTCTCCTCATGCTGAAATTTGTTTCTTGCAATGTTGATATGCAAACAGTGTTTGAAGTATGTTTGGAAAATGTGTTTTTTAAATTGAGAAATTGTTTCTGGTCTTATTCCTGTTCTGGCATTATGCACCAGATTATTTTCTCCATGGAAATTCTTAAATGTCAGGGACACTGAGACATCACTATATAGGTTTATAGTTCTAAGGATTCGGGCACAAATGTTCAACCACGTGGCCATCACCATAGTTAGGATCTGGAAAGTTCTTGTTGCCTCCTGATGTTCCCTTGTTCTTTCTATAGTCTGCTTCCCCTCTCCCCTGTCACTGACCATGATGGATGTGTTTTCTCATCCCACAGCTTTGCCTTTTACAGAATGTCACATTCATGGAATAACACAGGAAATAACTGATATTTTAAAGGTAATTTCCAGCTCCCTCAACTACCATATGGAAAACAATGAACTCTTAATGGAAAGATTTTAATTATAGCTTTCACCAAGCATATAATTGATATTAAAATAATATTAATATTAAATCAGTTTCCTTCATTATTTGGAAGAGGAATTCAGCTTATTGTACAGATACAAAGCTTATTCACACAAATGCAGTGCTCATGAGACTGGTTCCTAGTGTTAATACACAGTCTTTAACATCTTCTAAGGTAGATTGTTTTGGCTATGCCATCTTAGATTTCGACTATGTCATTCTAGACTTTGGCTATGATATTATCTTAGACTTTGACTATGTCATCTTAGACTTTGTCTGTGTTGTCTTAGAATTTGGCTATGATATTGTCTTAGACTTTGGCTATGTCATCTTGGAATTTGGCTATGATGTCCTCTTAGACTTTGGCTTTGTCATCTTAGCACCTGCTCAAAGAAAGATTTCTAGGAGACATGTGCCTGTGAGAGAAAAGTGAGGAAAAACTCTGTAGCCGTCATTTGCCTGTTGAAGCCTATCTCTTCACTTTAAAATTTCATCTCTTAAAAACAAACAAAAATAAATCTACTGCTATACTTAATGCATGGACTGTAGGGTTGTTCTTTTGGAATGGGGACTGAGAAAAGACCTGCTTGCTCTGTGCATAAATAGATTTATGCACCCTTTGTATTCCCACAAAAAATATTCAAATTTACTCTTTCCTTCATTTCTCTTTTTCTCTCTCTTATGAAGCCAGCATCTACTACGGGAGGCATTGTGTGCTAGTGACCTCTTTCTTATGGTCCTGTGTGAGAACAGTCTCAGAGTCTTAATGGAAGCCACATATGAATGTAAGAAATCTAGTACACACTCAATCCAACAGTGTTGCTAGGTGTTTATGGCAGGCTTTCCACCTATTGGAAGGTGTTTGTGCTTTCCAGGATATTTTGTAAACTCCCATCAGAGGGTAAAAAAATGGCTTAAGACATCTTAAGTAGATTTCCCAGTTTAGAATTTTAATCCAAGAATGCCAAGACTTCTTTCTTTGTTGACACTGATATGCTTTGGATTAAAATTCAAGGTAGCAAGTCTGGAAATTGGTTTGAAGTTTTCATTTTATTTCCAACTGAACTCATGTTACTGCTGTTGAAAATTGTACTGACAGGCCTATACATATAATTTATGATATTTCCTATCAAGATGTTTGGCTGAATTAGAAACATTTGTGAACAAGTGGCCAGTTAAAAAAAGGCTCTTTCCTGCTGGTGGTGGCGGATGGCAGCGGGCACAGAGGCATAGCGAGAGCTCAGAATACCTTCATTGCACTGTCTGTTGATCAAACAATTGACTGTAAACTGTTTACAACTGTGACCTTTGTTGTAACCACAGGGCGGGTGTTTATGGGTAGACATTAACCGCTTCCACAAAGTATACTATTTACAGGGAAAACCTCCCCAAATGTCCTATTTTCCTCTGAAACATTGCCTGAAGTAGATGACAAGATCGGTCAGACAGAATCGAAAGGGATTGGAGGTGATCAAGGGAAGCTTCTTTGATATGGGAGCAAACATGGCAGTTTCAGTGATAAAAAAGAGACCATCACACAGGGTCCATTTTACACTCATGTGTACACACACACACACACACACACACACACACACACACACACACACTTAAAAAGTATTAGGGGATCTTCGAGATGACTTAGCAGCAGATAAGGGAGACACAGGTGTACAGACTTGACCACTTGAGTTCCATCCCTGGAACTCACATGGCGAAATACGAGAACGAACCCCCGAAGGTTGTCCTGTGACCTTCACATGCACAGTGACACATGCACACACACATATCATAATACAGTGATAAGAAATAAAATTAAAGAATAAAATAGAACCAACATTTTAGGAGGAGGAGGAAGCTAATAAAATGATTTGCTAAGCTGCTTAAAGAGAAATGAGATCAAATGGAGGGGGAGGGGGAGGGGAGCAGGGTAAAGGGATGACATCTCAAATGTAAATACAGAGCATCTAATAAAAAAAAGAGATATGAGATATGACCACCTTGGCTCATATATGAACTGGAAACAATTTACCAAGGAAAGCAAACTATTACAATGACATAAAGTAAAATATATTTGAAAGCCTGTTCTCAGGGTGTTAAAATGAGAAACTGTCAGTTTCAAACATATTTTCACCCAAAGGATTCCAACAGTTGTTTTTGTTTTAAAATTTAAGTTCTTATAATTATCAAACTAAAGGAAACACACAGACAAACCCCCCAAACCCCAGCAGGACCACTGCCTAATCTGGTGGAAGATAAAAGGAGTCTGTTTCAAGCCAGGCTGAGCAAGAGCAGTAAGGGAGTTCCGGAGCGGTGAAGCTGTAGATGGGAAGCCTAATTTCAGAGGAAGTGACTTTAAAGGGGTTCTCGAATATCTAGAAGGAGATGCTTAAGCTTTGGTTAGTTTCAGTGGAGCATGCTGCCTCTCATACTTAAAATCTTCATCAAATGGGCATTGACTTGAGAAACACTCATTTTCACAGCTTAGGCACTTTAGGTTAGAGCAAACACTGGAAGAAAAAAATGCAGAGGAAGAAAAATACTTGGAGAGCAGACAAACTCTCGGGGGATAATGGGCCACATGCTTTTGCATGCCGCTTGATTTATTTACATTTTGAAAACTACCTTTTAGTAGTTTTTTTTTCTTTTTTGTTTTGTTTTTTATAGCATAGTTGAGGGAGACATACAGAGCATTCCCACACCTGGTGTACAGGACAATCCTCTGAGCCAAGCTGCCACCATATTGAAGAGTTTAGCTGTGTCTGCTTGTGAAAGATCAGCATTAGCAGGGATCTCTGACTGTTGACATTTCCTCAGGGAAGAAGGGTCAGGGAGGGTCCTGCCCATAGAGTGTACAGGTGGGAAAGGAGGGGGACAGAGTCAGACAGGTGTATATTCCGGGTGCACACCTTCCAGTATGGCTAATTTGAGGCAGACAACATTCTTACTTACATCCTTCCTCTATTCTTGCTGCAAGTCAAGCCTAATAAACTCATTGTTTCCCAGAGTGAACAGATAGAACCAAACCACAGTTAGCCATTGGAATATTTTTGTTTGTTTGTTGAACATTAAAACCTAGGAAGTTATGAGTAATTCTCTGCCCCCACCTTTAAAATTAGATATATTTTATTTACATTTCAAATGTTATCCCCTTCCTGGTTTCCCCTCCATAATCCCCCTATACTATCCCCTATTACCCTGCTTCTATGGGGGTGACCACTACTGCCCCACCCTCCTGCCTTCCCCGTGGCATTTCCCTAAACCGGGGCTTCAAGCCTTCTTGACCAAGGGCTTCTCTTCCTATTGATGCCCAACAAGGCCATCCTCTGCTACATATGCTGCTGGAGCCATGGGTCCACTCATGTGTACTCTATGGTGATTTAGTCCCTGGGAGCTCTCGTTGCTTGATAGAGTTGTTCTTATGGGATTGCAAACCCCTTCAGCTTCTTCAGTCCTTTCTCTAACTCCTTCATTGGGGACCCCATTTTTAGTTTAGTGGTTGGCTGTGAGCAACTACCTCCGTATTTGTCATGATCTGGAGGAGCCTCTCAGAACACAGATATATATATCCTGTCAGCATGTACATTTTGGCATCAGCAATAATGTCTGGGTTTGGTGGTTGTATATGGGCTGGTTCTCTGATCAGTCACATTTTGATCTTTAGAGGAGGAGTAGCTATTGCTCTGTCTCCTCCAGGGAAGGGATTTTAGTAATAGCCCTCTTCCTCCCAGCCTTTGTAGTCTCCTCCATTACAGGGTCCTCTACTAGAGACAGTGACTTTACTGCACCGATAGACCACACTGGCATGTTCCTCTTATCCTGAGTATTTAG
Organism: Micromys minutus; assembly: GCF_963924665.1. NCBI lineage: Eukaryota > Metazoa > Chordata > Mammalia > Rodentia > Muridae > Micromys > Micromys minutus. Next base: position 33,824,425 of record NC_137971.1, on the reverse strand, counting down.
TCATAGGGTCTCTCTTGGTCCTGTATGCCCTATGGATTGCACAGTGCATAATGATCCACTATTACAGTATCATTTGAAATAGTTTTACATTCTTTTTTTTCCCTTACCGCTTTATTAAAAAAAAAAGAGGGATACATTTACAGATTTTAAAAGGCATTTTGGCATAACATTATATGAATATTTTTGTCAGTACTTAATTTCTTTAGTGTTTGATAACATGCATAGAAATCCCACTAGTTACCATAAGCATAAAGTATATGTAGGACAGAACGTAACATGGAAAAAGATTTCTTGTTGAGTATAGATTAAGCATAATGATTTGTGAATACCAAAAAATGCGACAAGGCTATTATCTTAGCTTTTGGATTAATAATGATTTGAGGTCCAGGTGTACCACATTCTGGGAGGTGCTATACATATATTTTTTTCCCTAAGAAGGACTGAGGCTTTCTTTCTTTTTCTATTTTTTTTTTTTTTTTTGGCCTTTGTTTTTCTTGAGCTCCATATAGCCTGTGAGTTGTTTCTGGGGTGTTCAGAGCTTTCTGGGGTTAGTATCCAATTACCAGTGACTGCATATTATGTCTGTTCTTTTGTTACTGGGTAATTTCACTCAGAATTCTATTCTCTAGATGCTATTCTATTCTCTAGATGCATCCATTTTCTTAGGAATTTCATTAAGTCATTGTTTCTGATAGCTGAGTAGTACTCCATTGTGTAAATATACCACAAAAATTGTATCCATACATCTACTGAAGGACATCTGGGTTCTTTCCAGCTTCTGGCTATTATGAATAGGACTGCTATGTGTGGTGCATGCATCTTTGTTGTATGTTGGAGATTCTCTGGGGTATATGCCCAGAGTGGAATTACTGGGTCTTCAGTACTATGTCCAGTTTTCTGAGGAACTGCCAGACTCATTTCCAGAGTGGTTGTACCAGTTTACAACCCCACCAACAGTGGAGAAGTGTTCCTCTTTCTCCACATCCTCGCCAGCATCTGCTGTCATCTGAGTTTTTGATCTTAGCCATTCTGGTTGGTGTGAGGTGGAATCTCAGGATTGTTTTGATTTGAATTTCCCTGATGACTAAAGATGTTAAGCACTTCCTTAGATGCTTCTCAGCCATTTGATATTCCTCAATTGAGAACTTTTGTTTAGGTCTGTACCCCATTTTTTAATAGGATTGTTTGATTCTCTGGTGTCTAACTTCTTGAGTTCTTTGTATACCTTGTATATTAGGCCTCTATCAGGTGTGGGGTTGGTAAAGATTTTTTCCCAATCTGTTGGCTGCAGGTTTGTTTTCTTGACAGTGTCCTTAGCCTTACAGAAATTTTGCAATCTCGTTAAGTCCCATTTGTCGATCTTTGACCTTAGAGCACAAGCCATTGGTGTTCTGTTCAGGAAATTTTCCCTTGTGCCTATGTGTTCTAAGGTTTTCTCTAGTTTCTCTTCTAATAGTTTCAGTGTACCTGGTTTAATGTGAAGATCTTTGATCCACTTGCATTTGAGCTTTGTACAAGGAGATAAGAAAAGGTCTATTTTCATTCTTTTGCATGCTGAGTGCCAATTGAACCAACACCATTTGTTGAATAGGCTGTCCTTTTTCCAGTGAATGTGTACAGCTCCTTTGTCAAAAAATCAACTGACCATATATGTGAGGGTTCATTTCTGGATCTTCTATTCTATTCCATTGATCCATATGCCTAGCTCTGTACCAGTACCATGAGGTTTTTAACACAATTGCCTTGTAATATAGCTTGAGGTCCGGGATGATGATTCCCGCAGATGTTTTCTTGTTGTTGAGGATGAATTTCGCTATTCTAGGTCTTTTTTTATTCCAGATGAAATTGCACATTGCTCTTTCCAACTTTATGAAGAATTGGGCTGGAATTTTGATGGGGATTGCACTGAATCTGTAGATTGCTTTTGGTAAGATGGCCAGTTTTACAATGTTGATCCTTACAATCCATGAGCATGGGAGATCATTCCATTTTCTAATTTCTTCCTTGATTTCCTTCTTCAGAGATTTGAAGTTCTCGTCATACAGGTCCTCCACTCTCTTAGTTAGAGTCAAACCAAGGTATTTCATATTCTTTGTGACTATTGTGAAGGGTATCTTTTTCCTAATTTCTTTCTCTGCATAATTGTCCTTTTAGTAGAGGGAGGCTACTGATTTGTTTGAGTTGATTTTATATCCAGCCACTTTGCTGAACTTGTTTATCATCAATAGAAGTTCTCTGGTGAAATTTTTGGGGTCACTTACGTACACTATCATGTCATCTGCAAATAGTGATATTTTTACTTTTTCCTTTCCAATTTTTATCCCTTTGATTTCCTTTTGCTGTCTAATTGCTCAGGCCATGACGTCCAGTACTATGTTGAATAGGTAAGGGGAGAGTGGCCTGTCTTGTCTAGTCCCTAATTTTAGTGGGATTGCTTCAAGTTTCTCACTGTTAAGTTTGATGTTGGCTATTGGTTTGCTGTATATTGCTTTTATTATATTTCGGTATTGGCCTTGGATTCCTGTTCTTTCCCAGATTTTTAACATGAAGGGGTGTTGAATTTTGTCAAATGCTTTCTCAGCATCTAGTAAGATGACCATGTGGTTTTTTTTTTTTTTGTTTTTGAGTTTATTTATATGGTGGATTACATTGATGGATTTCCTTATATTAAACCATCCCTGCATTCCAGGAATGAAGCCTACTTGATCATATTGAATGATTGTTTTGTTGTGTTTTTGGATTTGGTTTGCAAGGATTTTGTTGAGTATTTTTGCATCAATGTTTATAAGTGACATTGGTCTGAAGTTCTCTTTCCTTGTAGGGTCTTTGTGTAGTTTAAGAAGGAGGGTTATTGTGGCCTCAAAAAATGAGTTAGGTAGTGTTCCATCTGACTTTTTTGTGGAATAGTTTGGAGAGTATTGGTATTAGGTCGTCAGTGAATATCTGATCGAATTCTACACTGAACCCATCTAAACCTTGGCTTTTTTTCTTTGGGAAGCTTTTGATGACTGCTTCTAATTCTTTAGGTGTTATGGGATTATTTAGATGGTTTACCTGGTCCTGGTTTAACTTTAGTATCTGGTATCTGTCTAGGAATTCATCCATTTCCTCCAGATTTTTCAGCTTTGTTGAGTGTAGGCTTTTGTAGTAGGATCTGATGATTTCTTGAATTTCTTCAGTTTCAGTTGTTATTTCTCTACTTTACTTTCTGATTTTAATTTGGATATTCTCTCTTTGCCCTCTAGTGAGTCTGGGTAAGGGTTTATTAATATTGTTAATTTTCACAAAGGACCCACTCTTGGTTTTGTTGATTCTTTGAATGGTTCTTTTTGTTCCTATTTTGTCAATTTCTGCTCTGAGTTTGATTATTTCTTGCTCTCTACTCCTCTTGGGTGTATCTACTTCCTTTTGTTCTAGACTTTTCAACTGTGTTGTCAAGTTGCTAGTGTATTCTCTCTCCATTTTCTTTTTGGAAGCTCTCAGAGTTATGAGTTTTCCTCTCAGTACTGCTTTCATTGCATCCCATTGGTTTGGGTATGTTGTGTTTTCATTTTCATTAAATTCTAGAAAAATCTTTAATTTCTTTCTTCATTTCTTCTTTTACCATGCTATCGTTTAATAGAGCATTGTTTAGTTTCCAAGTGTATATGGACTTTTTGTTGTCTTTGTTGTTATTAAAGAACAGCCTTAGTCTATGGTGATCTAAGAGGATGCATGGGAGCATTTCAATCTTCTTATATTTATTGAGGCCTGTTTTGTGACAGATTATATGTTCAGTTTTGAACAAGGTGTGGTGAGGTCTGGGAAGAAGGTGTATTGTTTTGTTTTAGGATGAAATGTTCTGTAGATGTTTATTAATTCCAATTGGTTCATAACCTCTGCTAGTTTCACTGTGTCCTTGTTCAGTTTCTGCTTCCATGATCTGTCCATTGATGAGAGTGGGGTGTTGAGGTCTCCCACTATTATTGTGTGGGATACAATGTATTTTTTGAGCTTTAGTAGGGTTTCTTTTATGAATATGGATGCTCTTTTATTTGGAGCATATATTTTAAGGATTGAGAATTCCTCCTAATAAATTTTCCCTGTAATGAGTAAAAAGTGTCCTTCCTTATCTTTTTTGATAACTTTTGGTTGAACATCTACTTCATTCGATATTAGAATGGCTAAGTTAGCTTGTTTCTTGGGGATGTTTGCTTAGAATGTTTTTATCCCAACCTTTTACTCTGAGATAGTGTCTGTCTTTGTCTCTAAGATGAGTTTCCTGTATGCACCAAAATTCTGGATTCTGTTTATTTATCCAGTCTGATAGACAATGTCTTTTTTTTGGGGGGGGGTGATTGAGTTCATTTATGTTAACAGATGTTAAGGAATAGAGGTTGCTGTTTCCTGCTATTTTTGCTTTTAGAGGTATAATTGTCCATGTGTGTCTTTCTTCTCTTGGTTTTCTTGCTTAGTTATTATCTTGTTTTTACTAGGATATTGTTTCCCTCCTTGTATTGGGTTTTCCACCTATAATTCGTTGTAGTGCTGGATTTGTGGTCAGATATTGTGTAAATTTAGTTATATCTTGGAATATCTTGGTCTCTCCATCTATGGTAATTGTGAGTTTTGCTGGGTATAGCAGCCTGGGCTGACACTTTTGTTCTCTTAGGGTTTACATGATGTCTGTCCAGGATCTTCTAGCTTTCATAGTCTATGTTGAGATGTCCGGTGTGATTCTGATTGGTCTGCCTTTATATGTTACCTGACCTTTTTCCCTTACTGCTTTTAGTATTCTTTCTTTGTTTTGGACACTTGGTGTTTTGACTATTATGTATCGGGAAGAATTTCTTTTCTGGTCCACTCTATTTGGAGTTCTCTAGGCTTGTTTTATGCTCATGGTCATCTCATTCTTAAGGGTAGGGACATTATTTTCTATGATTTTGTTGAAGATAGTTATTGTGCCTCTTTGTTGATATTCTTCGCCCTCTTCTATTCCTATTATCCTTAGGTTTGGTCTTCTCATTGTGTTCTGGATCTCCTGGACATTTTAGGTTAGGAGCTTTTTGGTTTTTGCATCTTCTCTGACTGTTTTGTCTGTTTTCAATGTTGTTTTCGGCCTCTGAGATTCTTTCTGCCATCTCTTGTAGTCTGTTGGAGATACTTGCATCTGTGACTTCTAGTTTCTTTTTTAGGTTTTCTACCTCCAGGGTTGTATCTTTTAGAGTTTTCTTTATTGTTTCCATTTCCATTTTTCCATTCCTTCATTTCTTTGGTTCTGTTTCCCCCTAGTTCTTTGATTTCTTTGAGTGTTTTCTGTTTTTCCTCTTTAAAAGCTTCTATTTGTTTATGGTTTTTCCTATTTTTGTTTAAGTGAGTTATTCAAACTCTTCTCAAAGATCTCCATCATCATCTTGAGGTATGATTTCAGGTCTGAGACTTCTTTTTCTGAAGGGTTTGGCATTCCACTGCTTGCTGTGATGAGAGTGCTGGGTTCTAATGTTGCCAGGTTGTCTTGGTTTCCATTGTGTAAGTGTTTCGCTTTCCTTTTGCTATCTTGTTGTCTGTGATTATACATGGTTTTGTTGTCAGTGATTGGTTTCTGTCTCTCCCGTGTACCTGGCCAGTTTCCCTGGATCTTCACTGTTTTAAGTGGAAAAAGGTCTGATTATTTGGTCTGCAAGGGCCTTCTGGGTGAACGCTGAGTGCCTATGGCAGAGTTCCTGCTCCTCTGGACCAACTGGAGGGCTGTGCCTACTGTGCGCTAGGCTTATCCCTCTCTGTGCCCTGGCTACTCACAGAGCAGTCTGTTCAGGCATGTGTCCTTGGATCTTCACTGTTTCCGGTGGCAAATGGTCTGATCATTTGGTCTGCACTCGATGGCTTTCCGGGCAGATACCAAGTCTCTATTCCAGGGTTCCTGCTCCCCTGTACTAGTCAGTGGACCGAGATTTCTGCGCACTTGGCCCAGACCTCTCTTTGCCCTGGCCACTCATGGCGCAGTCTTACCAGGCCTTCGTATCTCCGCTGTTCCAGGTGGCAAATGGCTTGAGCGTTTGGTCTGCATGCAGGGGACTTTCGAGTGTATACTGAGTCCCTAAGGCAGGGTTCCTGCTCCCCTGGACCAACCGGAGGGCTACGCCTACCAGGAGCTAGGCCTAGACCTCTCTGTGCCCTGACTACTCACAGTACAGTCTCCCCAGGCCTATGTCCCTGTTCCCAGTGACAAATGGCCTGAGAATTTCATTATAGTTTTACTTTCTTAAAAAAATCATTTGTCTTCCTACAATTTGTCTCTAATCCCTGGTCATTTTAATTATTTTTTTAGTGTCTCCATGGTCTCCCCTTTTCCAGAATGCTATACAGATTAGCTTCTTTAACAGTAATATTCATTTAAATTACATGTCACAGAATACCATAAAGCTCATTTATTTTTGACATTGAAATGCATTCCACTATTCACCCATTCATCCTCTGAAGGGCATCTTGGTTGTATCTAGGTTTTTGACATTTATGAGTGAAGGTGTTATAAATGTTTGCTTGGTGGGTATTTTGTTTGCATTTGTTTGTTTTTTAAATATTTTTTAACAACTTTATCTTACAAAACAAAGATAAATGTACAAATTTTAAGCATTTTTTGCATAAAAGTATACAATATATTTTTGTCAGTACTTTTTTTTCAGATTTAAAAATAATTTTTACATAAAACGGTATGAATATATTTTTTAGTCAGTACTTGATTTTTTTTAAAGGTTTGATAGTATGCATTGAAAAGTTAATAGTTACAATGAGCATAAAGTACATGTAAAACAAAATGTAACATGGAAATAGTCAAAGTTTTCTTGTTGTATAAAGATTTTTTTGTTTTGTTTTGTTTTGTTTTCTTTATTTCTTGGACTTCATACAGTCTGTGAGTTGTTTCTGGGGCAGTGCGAGCCTCTGAGGTTAGCATCCCACTATCAGTGACTGCATATTATGTCTGTTCTTTTGTGACTGGGTTATATCACTCAGAATGATATTCTCTAGATGCAGCCATTTTCTTAAGAATTTGGTCAAGTCATTGTTTCTGGTGGCTGAGTAGTATTCCATTGTGTAAATGTACCAAAATTTTTGTATCCATTCATCTTCTGAAGGACATCTGGGTTCTTTCCAGCTTATGGCTATTATAAATAGAGCTGCTATGAACATTGTGGTGCACATATCTTGGTTGTGTACTAAGGTGTCTCTGGGGTATATGCCCAGAAGTGGAATAGCTGGGTCTTCAGGTAGTATTATGTCCAATTTTCTGAAGTATCGCCAGACTGATTTCCAGAGTGGTTGTATTAGTTTGCAATCCCACCAACAGTGGAGAAAGGTTCCTCTTTCTCCACAACCTCGCCAGCATCTGTTGTCATCTCAGTTTTGGATCTTGGCCAATCTGACTGGTGTGAGGTGGAATCTCAGGGTTGTTTTGATTTGCATTTCCCTGATGGCTAAGGATGTGGGGCACTTCCTCAGATATTTCTCAGCCATTCGATATTCCTCAACTGAGAACGTTTTGTTTAGCTCTGTACCCCATTTTTTAATAGGGTTATTTGATTCTCTGGTGTCTAGCTTTTTGAGTTCTTTGTATACCTTAGATATTAGGCCTCTATCTGATGTGGAGTTGGTAAAAATCTTTTCCCATTCTGTTGGCTGCTGTTTTGTTTTCTTGACAATGTCCTTAGCCTTACAGAAACTTTGCAATCTCATTAAGTCCCATTTGTTAATCTTTGACCTTAGAACTTGAGCCATTGGTGTTTTGTTAAGAAAATTTTCTCCTGTGCCTATATGTTCTAAAGTTTTCCCTACTTTCTCATCTAATAGTTTCAGTGTATCTGGTTTAATGTGGAGATCTTTGATCCACTTACACTTGAGCTTTGTACAAGGAGATAAGAAAGGTTCTATTTTCATTCTTTTGCATGCTGAGTGCCAGTTTGACTAGCACCATTTGTTGAATAGGCTGTTTTTTTTCCATTGAATGTTTGCCGCTCCTTTGTCAAAAATCAGGTGACCATATACATGAGGGCTCATTTCTGGATCTTCTATTCTATTCCATTGATTCACATGCCTATTTCTGTACCAGTACCATGCAGTTTTCAGCACAATTGCCTTGTAATATAGCTTGAGGTCAGGGATAGTGATTCCCGCAGATGTTTTCTTGTTGTTGAGGATGGATTTCGCTATTCTAGGTCTTTTGTTGTTCCATATAAAATTGCACATTGATCTTTCCAATTCCATGAAGAACTGGGTTGGAATTTTGATGGGAATTGCGTTTAATCTGTAGATTGCTTTTGGTAGGATGGCCATTTTTAAAATGTTGATCTTTCCAATCCATGAGCATGGGAGATCTTTCCATTTTCTGAGATCCTCCTCAATTTCCTTCTTTAGAGGTTTGAAGTTCTTGTCATACAGGTCCTTCACTTGCTTAGTTAGAGTCACACCAAGGTATTTCATAGTTTTTGTGACGATTGTGAAGGGTACCTTTTCCCTAATTTCTTTCTCCACATGTTTGTCCTTTGAGTATAGGAAGGCTACTGATTAGTTTGATTTGATTTTGTATCCAGCCACTTTGCTGAACTTGTTTATCAGCTGTAGGAGTTCTCTGGTGGAGTTTTTGGGGTCACTTAAGTACACTATCATGACATCAGCAAAGAGTGATGTTTTTATCTCTTCCTTTCCGATTTTATCCCCTTGATCTCCATTTGCTGTCTAATTGCTCCAGCTAGCACTTCCAGCACTATGTTGAATATGTTGGGGAGAGTGGGCAGCCTTGTCGAGTCCCTGATTTTAGTGGGATTGCTTCAAGTTTCCCACCATTAAGTTTAATGTTGGATGTTGGTTTGCTGTATATTGCTTTTATTATGTTTAAGTATGGACCTTGGATTCCTGTTCTTTCCAGGACTTTTACTTTTAACATGAAGGGGTGTTGAATTTTGTCAAATGCTTTCTCAGCATCTAGTGAGATGACCATGTGATTTTGTTCTTTGAGTTTGTTTATATGGTGGATTACGTTGATGGATTTCCTTATATTAAACCATCCCTGCATCCCAGGGATGAAGCCTACTTGGTCATGATGAATCGTTGTGATGTGTTCTTGAATTCGGTTTGCAAGGATTTTGTTGAGTATTTTTGCGTCAATGTTCATAAGTGAGATTGGTCTGAAGTTCTCTTTCCTTGTAGGGTCTTTGTGTGGTTTAGGTACTAGGGTTATTGTAGCCTCAAAAAATGAGTTGGGTAGTATTCCATCTGATTCTATCTTTTGGAATAGTTTGGAGAGTATTGGTGTTATATCCGCAATAAATATCTGATAAAATTCTGCACTGAACCTGTCTGGACCTGGGCTTTTTTTGGTTGGGGCGCTTTTGATGACTTCTATTTCTTTAGGTGTTATAGGATTATTTAGATGGTTTACTTGGTCCTGGTTTAACTTTAGGATCTTGTATGTGTTTAGGAATTTGTTCATTTCCTCTAAATTTTCTAATTTTGTGGAGTATAAGTTTTTGTAGTAGGATCTGATGATTTCTTGAATTTCCTCAGTTTCATTTGTTATGTCTCCACTTTCCGTTTTGATTTTGTTAATTTGTATACTCTCTCTTTGCCCTCTAGTCAGTCTGGCTAGGGGTTTATCAATCTTGTTGATTTTCTCAAAGAACCAACTCTTTGTTTTGTTGATTTTTTCAATGGTTCTTTTTGTTTCTATTTGGTCTATTTCTGCCCTAATTTTGATTATTTCTTGCCGTCTACTCTTCTTGGGTATATCTGCTTTCTTTTGTTCTAGGGCTTTTAGCTGTGCTGTCAGGTTGCTGATGTAAGCTCTCTCCAGTTTCTTTTTGGAAACACTTAGGGCTATGAGTTTTCCTCTCAGTACTGCTTTCATTGCATCCCATAGGTTTGGGTATGTTGTGTTTTCGTTTTCCTTGATTTCTAGAAAATCCTTAATTTCTCTCTTTATTTCTTCTTTGACCTTGCTATCATTTAATAGAGCATTGTTTAGTTTCCATGTGTATGTGGGCTTTTTGTTGTCTTTGTTGTTGTTAAAGACCAGCTGTAGACCATGGTGTTCTTAGAGGATGCATTGGAGTATTTCAATCTTCTTATATCGATTGAGGCTTGTTCTGTGTCCAATTATGTGGTCAATTTTCGAGAAGTTGTCATGGGGTGATGAGAAGAAGGTGTATTCTTTTACTTTAGGATGAAATGTTTTGCAGATATCTATTAATTCTAGTTGGTTCAAAGTCTCTGCTAGTTTTGCAGTGTCCTTGTTCAGTTTCTGTTTCCATGATCTGTCCATTGGTGAGAGTGGGGTATTAAAGTCTCCCACTATTATTGTGTGGGGTGAAATGTATTTTTTGAGCTTTAGTAGGGTTTCTTTTATGAATGTGGGTGCTTTTTTATTTGGAGCATATATGTTAAGGATTGAGAGTTCCTCCTGACAGATTTCCCTGGTAATGAGTAAAAAGTGTCCTTCCTTATCTTTTTTGATAACTTTTGGTTGGAAATTTACTTTATTTGATATTAGAATAGCCACTCCAGCTTGCTTCTTGGGGCTGTTTGCTTGGAAGTTTTTTCCCACCCTTTTACTCTGAGATAGTGTCTGTCTTTGTCTCTGAGATGAGTTTCCTGTATGCAGCAAAAGGCTGGATTTTGTTTATGTATCCAGTCTGATAGCCTATGTCTCTTTATTGGGGAGTTGAGTACATTTATGTTAATAGATATCAAGGAATAGTTGTTTCTGTTTCCTGCTATTATTGCTTTTGTGGGTTGAGTTGTGTCTGTGTCTTTTTCTTCTTTTGGTTTTCTTGTTTAGGAGTTTTGTTTTCACTAGGCTGTATTTTCCCTCATTGTATTGGGTTTTCCACTTATACTTTTAGTGCTGGTTTTGTGGTCATTTATTGTGTAAATTTTTATTTGTCTTGGAATATCTTCATATCTCCATCAATGGTGATTGATAGTTTTGCTGGGTATAGCAGCTTGGGCTGGCACTTGTGCTCTCTTAGGGTGTGCATGATGTCTGTCCAGGCTCTTCTAGCTTTCATAGTCTCTGTTGAGAAATCGGGTGTGATTCTCATTGGTCTGCCTTTATATGTTACCTGACCTTTTTCCCTTACTGCTTTTGTATTCTTTCTTTGCTTTGGGCACTTGATGTTTTTACTATTATGTGTCGGGAGGTATTTCTTTTCTGGTGCAACCTATTTGGAGTTCTGAAGGCTTCTTTTATGCCCATGGTCATCTCATTCTTGAGGGTAGGGAAGTTTTCTTCTACAATTTTGTTGAAGATATTTACTGTGCCTCTTAGTTGATACTCTTCTCCCTCTTATATTCCTATTATTTTTACGTTAGTTCTACTCATTGTGTCCTGGATTTCCTGGACATTTTGGGTTAGGAGCTTTTTGTTTTTTGCATCTTCTCTGGCTGTTTTGTCTATGTTTACAATGTTATCTTCTGCCCCCTAGATTCTCTCTTCCATCTCTTGTAATCTATTGGAAATGCTTGCTTCTGTGACTCCTGATTTCTTTTTTAGGCGTTCTACCTCTAGAGTTATCTCTTTTAGTGTTTTCTTTATTTTGTCAATTTCTGTTTTAAATTCCCTCTTCCATTCATTCATCTCTTTGGTTCTGTTTTCCTCTAGGTCTTTGAGTTCTTTGAGTCTTTTTCTTGTTTCCTCTTTAAAAGGTTCTGAATCTTTTTGCTTTTCCTCCCGTTCTTGTTTAAGTATCTCTATCAGTATTTTGAGTTATGATTTCAGGTCTGTGTCTTCTTTTTCTGGAGTGTTTGGCATTTTGATGTTTGCTGTTATGGGAGAGCTTGGTTCTGGTGTTGCCAGGTTGTCTTGGTTTTTTTTGGGATATACTCTTTCACTTTCCTCTTGCCATTTTGTTGTCAGTGATATGTTCTCGCCTTTCCCTGGTATCTGGTCTGTGTCCCTGGATCTCCACTGGTCCAGGTGGCAGATGGGCTGAGCCCTGTTCTGCGCCTCAGTGTCGCAGTGTGGGAACAGAAGTTCCAATGTTGTATTCCTGGTCCCTGGATCGGTCAGGGCGGGGTGGGGGTGCGCTTTCTGTTCACACTACGCAGAGATCTCTCTGCTCCCTGGCTGCCTAGATCTCCTACTCACCAGTCTTTAAACCTTTAGGAACTGCCAGTCTGGGTGGCAGATGGGCCGGGCTCCGCATTTGTTTGTTTTTAATCCCTCTGGGTTAATGTGAGGCAGGGTAATTCTGGGTTGTGTGGTTCTGATTTTGCATTCCAATCACCATGCCCCTACTCCTGCCTCTGAGCTAGGTTCTGTATGTTGGTTATTTGTATACCAGTAGGTTCCATTACTCTTTTACAGAGTAGGAGACAGGGGTACAGGAATGGTGTCAGAGATTTGGGATTGGGCTGGGGGTGCATGGGGTGGATCATCATTTTGGCTACTGTCATGGGTTGCAATTTCTAGACAGATCTTTCTGATTTACTAACTCTGTGTACTTTTTTCTTATGATGGTCAGTTACTTTCTCAATACCTCTTTCATGGCTTTCCATCATCCAGAGTCCCTTTAATAACTGCTCACTGGCTTTAGGACTTCCAACATGTATTTATGACTTTTCTCAGCATTTAGACTAAGAAAAATTATTTCTCAATAAATTAAATACCACAAGAGTCTCCAGGGAAGCATTATTCCTTTTGGCTCCTCAATATAAGGAGGGTCAGACTGGGCCTGGAGAGCTATCTCAGCCATTAAGAGTACCAGTTGCTCCTCTAGAGGACCTGGTTCCACTTCCAGCGCTCCCCATGGTGGTTCACAACCTTCTGTAAGTCCAGCTGTAGCCTTTGTAGACACCAAGCATGCACACACTGCACAGAAATGTATAGGCAAAGCACTTATACACACTTAAAAGATGTCAGACTTAGCCTGGAAGACTACTGCCTGTACCCTTTGATTCCCTTTTGTCTAGCACTGTAGATAGGATGCCCAGCAGTTGGGTTGGCCATTATATTACTAAGAAGGTGGAATCTATGAGCTTTGTAGGGTGCAGTAGGAGGACAGAGGAACCCAGGAAATGGATGATGTCATCACACCCCTATCCTAGAGATACACTTCCTGTTGAAGTCAAACCTGTCTTAGGTTATAAGCCACCTGGATGGGGTTTGTGCTTGTTGATGGGGCCTTGAAGATGAAGTCCAGGGAAGGGAAAGGAAGTGGTTGGCCGATCTGTGGGACAGGAATGCGCATCTGAGGCATGGGAGTCAGGGTACTTGCAAGTCTTCAGGAAAGAAATGGTTAGTAAAGTCTGGAAAGTGATCATCACTGGTGGGAAAGCTCCCAGTGTAAAGAGGGGTAAGGCCAGACATATATCAAACTGGTTACCTATCAACATGCTGTCTTTTTAAAATTCTAGGAAATCTAACAAATGTGTTGGTGCTGATTGAGTGGATCAGGCATCTACCAAGGAAAGTTTTGTTATGGAGAAAAAAATGACAGCCACAAGTGCTGTCACTTGTCAAAGAAGCTTTCAGATAAAGATTCTCCTGGATTATTTCACAAATGGCTGATGAACTGGCAGCACTTGGTGGAGCAGATGTGTTACTGGCATATGATGTAGGTTCTTTTTTCACAACACAACACACAGCAAACATAGCAATGCTGCTGATGGATTGAGTTTTTCTCTCCCTACTCAGTTACACTTTATTAGTCAGCTGGAGTCACTCAAGGGGAGCTCTGCTGAATCCCCCAGAGGATTAAAGCAGCTTCCTTCCTTTCTCCTCCAGTGGTTCTTGGACTTAAGCAGGCACCACATTCACTGGGGTCTTTCTCAGCTCACCTCTCTGGGCCTGACCCTAAAAGTTTGGGCTGGGTGTAAGGAATGTCCTTTTTAATAAGCATCCCTGTGACTCTGCTGCAGATGATTTCCTGAGTGTCACTTGGGAAATACTGCTGGATACTCTTCTTCTTTTTGTAGACTCCCCCTCCCCCTCCTCTGCCTGTGTCATGGTATTTCCAGGAGTAAAAGACTTTCCAAAGACAAGAATCTCATTTCATATCTTGTGAGTTCTGCAAGCAGTGTGTGTGTATGTATGTGATGGTTTTTGGACTCTCCTTGTAGCTCTTAAGTTTTGTTTTTTTGAGATAAATTTTCTTGGTGCAGCCTTGGATGTCCTAGAATTCATTGTGTAGACCAGGCTGATCTTGAACTCAGAGATCTGCCTCTCTTTGCCTCTCCAGTGTTGGGGCTGAAGGAGTGAACCACTATGCCCAACGTATTTTTTTAAAATTATTTATTCCTTACAGTTTTATTTTAAAAAAGAGGGATACATTTACAGATATTTAAAGGCGTTTTGGCATGCCATTATATGAATAATTTTGTCAGTACTTAATTCTTTTAGAGGTTTGATAGTATGCATAAAAATCCCACTAGTTACCATAAGCATGAAGTACATGTAGGACAGAACGTAACATGAAAACAGATTTCTTGTTCCACAAGGCTATTATCTTAGCTCTTTATGCCCAACTTTTAATTCTTTCTTTTTTATTCCAAAGAAATATTTGTTCATTAGCTAGACATTTTATAAAAATTCAGGAAGGATGAGTAAGCAAGTAGAAACCTTTACCCATTCTACATTCAAGACAGAACTACTGTTGAGATTCTGGTATATTCCCTCATTTTTCTCTTTAATAAGATTTGAGATCAAGTGGATTTTAAAGACCATATAGTATTTTTCATAGGCCTCATGCTTGAGTTTTGTCAGGTTTGGATTGTCTGGACTGAAGTTCTGGTCACTGATATGGAGATAAAAGGTGTTTCTCCTACATTTCTTTCCTTTGTCAGTTACACAGACCTCTGTAGGAGAGCTGGACTGACACCTTTTCTTTCTTTCTTTTTCCTTCCTTCTTTCTTTCTTTCTTTCTTTCTTTCTTTCTTTCTTTCTTTCTTTCTTTCTTCCCTTCCTTCTTCCATTCTTTCTTTCTCTCTTTCCCTCTCTTTCTCTTTCCTTTTCTTATTCTTTCTGTTCTCCTTCCTTCCTCCCTTCCCTCCATTCTTTCTTCTTGGAATGAGGCATTTACTTGCATTCACAATTCACAATATTCAGTCTATAATCCTTGGGTCCATTGATTCCTGGTGAGACATGTTACTGTCTAAAGTTTCTAGAATCTTCTTAAATAGCATTATCACTTTGGAACTGAGTCTTCTGAACACGAGTCTTGGGGGTGGGGAGAAACTATTTCACAGTTGAGTTAATAACATTTTTTTTGTAATGCTTTATGCTTTCTATGCCTAGCTAAGAAAATATCTGCCCAATCACAACCCACAAGGATTTTTTTAGTATATTTTAAGGAACTGTTTTAGACATTATGCTTTATTTTGAGCTAATCTTTTACACCAGGGAGGCAAGGGACAGTATTGATATCCTACCACACTGAATTAAAGTTACTGTGGATGATTCAGTGTCCAGATGCTATCTGAAGAGGGAAAGATGGAGCTAGACGGACATCTTTGTTTTCTAAAGAATGGATGATTTTGCTAAATGATTAAAGTTTAACATAAATAATCTGATGCTCACCTCAGGATAGTTACAGGGAGGAGCTATCTGCTGTTATGTTTAAGTAAGTTCCCCTAACCTCTGGGTGATCTTGTGGGAGTGAACATTGGCTGGATCTGGGTCATGCATAGAAACAGAAGAGCTGAGCCTCCATGTAAGCTGGAGGGGAGTTCAGACTGTAGAGGCAGCTGCTAACAGTTGTTTTTCTGTCAGGCCTTGGTCTCAGAAGCTGCTCCAACTGCTTTCTTCCCTATGAGAACAATAGTTATTCCTCATCCATTTCCCAATGGAGTGCAACCACTGTTGTAGACTCTCAGATTAGAATTGTGAAGAGATAGACAACCTCCTCCCCCAGTATCATGGAAGCTCACTGAACTCAGGTTGTCTACAACAGCAGTAAGTGTTCTGAACCTTGGAGTGTTTCTCCAGCTCCCCGACTTGCATTTTCAAAGGACTGCTTTAACTGTTAGATGGAGGACACACAATGCATGGAGCGGTGGAGCAAAAGGAGGTAACAAAGCTGCTGTAGTTTTCTAGGTGGGAGACTGCTTCAGCTTGAGCAAGAGTGAGCTAGGTGCTGCAAAGAAGAATAAGTAGTTCAGGATTATGAAAAAAAAAAACAGTGGTCAGGATTTGATGGTAATAAGGATATGGGATTGAAGTAAAGAGATTAGTCCATGGTGACTCCTGTGTCTTCTGACCTGAGTAACATTCCAAGATGGGAAAGGTTGCAGAAAAGAGCTAAATCTGGAGTTGAGGGCATTGGAAACTTGGTTTGGACATGTTGGGGCCAGAACAGATGGAACTATCAGTGAGAGTTAGTGGGACACTCAGTAGGCAGTTGAGGCTAATGGGCGGGTCTGTGATGGAGACTGTAATGTGGAAGCTAACAGTAGACGGGTGGTGTTGAAAGCTCCAAGATCCACTGAGATCCATTTAGAAGTGAGTGTAAATGGAAAACAGAAGCACCCTGACACATGAAGATGATGGTAGGAGCTACAAAAGTACACGGAGAAGGAGTAGCTCACTGACTGGGCTATCTTGCATCTTGTGGTCCTACCTGGGACTGAAAGCAAGTATCCAATATGTGAAAATCTCATCAACCATGTAGGCGATATAGATAAGGAGGGGTTTTCTGAAATCACACCAGGATGGACAGACTCTGTGTGTGAATAAATAACATGTGGCCACCATATTCCTTTCGGTTGGATTTATTAGGTACAAATCAAGTACTTTTCATCAGTGTAAGGGAAGTAAGTTCCATATCAGGAACAGAAGCTCATAGGTGTGAACTGTGTGACAATCCTGGATTTTGGTACAAATCTATGCGCTTTTATTTCTTACTAAAGATGAACTCAATAATCTGATGACTTTGACTTCCTTCTTGTCACTGTGTTTAGCAGAATTTGTACTGAGATAGAAAACTAGATAAAATAGTCTTGAGCTGGAAAACACATTGATTGGTTCATGTGTTTCAGTGGCTGCACACACCCTTTAAACAATGTATTCATATCTGTGTTGCGGGGGTTTTTGTGTTTGTTTGTTTGAGACAGAGTCTTACATTGCTTGGGGTTGACTTACAATATCTGTGTAGCTGGGGTCACCTTAAACTCCCGGTATTCTTCAGTCTATCTCTCAACTCCTAGGAGTACAGGCATATCAGCACACCTGGCTTACCTCTCTTTGTTGACAGAGCTTCCTACTTCAAGTGTGCTATCCTCACACAGAATTTTTCCTTGGCCCTTGCTTCTTGGTGACAAAATTATTCATAGGTAGATCCAGGCTTATATTTTATTGGTTTAGAAATTTTGTGTAAAGAATATGTCTCTTTCCCTATACTTTTTGAAATGTTCAGGTCTGGGTCACATATACTATGCCCGTGGCCAGGATGCAATAATGACCTTACTGGAAATACTTTGTCAAGCATTCACCTTGAATACCAGGGACACTGGGGTTGGTCCTTTTACCTAACTTTAACAAAATTGCATCAGGTAGAATGTAATTCTACAGGAACGGTGAGGTGATACTCTGTTAGGGGACAGAAGAATGGCTATGTAGGGGACAGAAGCATCAGTAGGACAGTGTAAGCATGAGGTATTTGATAGAGAAGGATGCACATTCCTTGATCCATCTGTGGTGTCTATTTACATGAAACTGCCGCATCTGGTTGTATTTGGTCTGACCGTGGTTTGGAACGAGTTGGCAAATTACAAGCAGTTGTGATTTAACTTTGTAAACTACACTCTGCCAATGCTGACAGTCTGTTTCCCTTCTCTCTGCACCTTAGACTTAGGAGAGCAGCTCCAGGTAAAGCTTTGTGCCTCTGAAGGCTCGAAGGCTGGGGCCACTTGGAGCCTTTCCCAGAAGATACCCTGTTAAATGTGGAGATGAAGTTGTCATGGGTTTGGCAAAGTCTCTTCTGGAGTTTTTATGATAATACCATCAGCCAAGGCGATGAAGCAAGACTTGGCGTTTTAAAACAACGAAGCCCCTCGGTGGAACAACACAGACTTTAGAAAGCAGAACTTTGACACCTTGGAGGGAAAAGTTCTTGTAATTTGGAAGGTGTTTCACTCAGGCAAAGAGCCTGTGATTTGTGAAGCAAGACTAATTTGCTCATAGGAAGCAGTGGCATGAAATGGGACAAGGTGTGATCACCTGTCAAGTTCCAAAGAGGGATGATTTAGGGGGGGATAGTGGCTTGAAAATGCGAGGATGGGTGTTACTAACTTAATCCATATGATGCCTTCAAAACAAAAAGTATATTAGGGGCAAAAGGCATGAAGCAGACATTATTCACCGTCTCCAGGTGAGATTTTTGCCTGTGAGTTTACAAGCAAGCGTGGGCATGCTGTGTGCAGACATTTGTACAATAGATTAGAGCCCCGGATTGCCACAGATGAAAAGTGGTGGGGAGACACCTTTGACTCTTTCCCTTCCCTGTCTAATTTATCTATCTCGTTTGCTCCAGACAAGGGCTCCTTTGCTTTGTGAAAATTAGAGACACCTGTAGTTGCCTAACCGGAGTTGAGGATAATCAAAGCATGAGAGTCCAGGTGTGAACAGATGGCTTGTAGGGTCAGGAGAATGACTTCTCCTCCTCTTCCTCTCATGGGCACCAGGTCCAATTATCAAAGGTGTTTTTAAGGAGTGGGTAGGGAGGGTGAGGAAGATGGTTGTTCTGTCAGGCACACAGCACATGCTGGATGCCCAGGAGGACTTACAGCTCCCAATGTGCTTCCAATTGCAAACAACACTGCCAGAGTCTGACGTCCCTCCTGTCAAGCTTGGGACTTAGGCGGTGCTACAAGTGTGGGAGGGAGATGCACAGTCCTTTGAATGGCTCCAGATTTGGGTAATGTTCTAATTTCGACCATTCACTTCTGTTAGAATGCTCATGTAAATCCCTGAGAAGGTACAGGAGACTGAGGCAAGAGCAGTTTGATGTCTTGGGAGGTTGAGACTATAAGAAGCTTCAACACAGTACAGAGAAATCAGGATGAAAGTCTCTAATGACTCCACATCAGCTTTTTGTTTCTCAAAATTGAAATTCTATTCCTTTTAAAAATTTAACTCTACAAACTAGACAATCGAAAAGCTGAGTAGAGCTACTTTGTGAACTTAGGTTTTTTAAAAAATATTTTTTATGGGTACGCTAGCTCAAAAACAGACATGTTTGTGCCTTTCTGCAGTGCTGCATTAACTGAATAACATTAAACTCACAAGCTATGTCAGTTTCTTTGGCTGTCACTGACCAAGTAGTCTTGGTTTCTTTTAATAGCTACCTACCAGCAAGCACAAATTCTTGTGTATGAATTTTTAGACTTCATAATTCAAATCAACAATAATTAGAATTTAGGTATGTGTAGGTTACAGAATGGATACAAAAGACTAGAGAAGCCAAGGCAGAGTTCACTGATCAGAGTAGAGGCCAGGAAAAATAGCTGATGGAAAAGCAGCTATTAACTCTTAATAAACCCAGTCCTTCAGACTTGAAGCCTGTACTACTCAACTCTATGACTTGTAGTCATAGCAAACAGAACAAACTAAACCAGAATTTTTCAGTGCCATTGTCTGTGTTACATATCAGAGGTTGGAAATGAGTTGTTTCAGTTTCCCTGATGTAACTTTTAAAAATAACTAGAGTGTGATATGCTGAACAATCTCTGGACTTTGTTCTGAACTGGACTATTATTCGAATGCTCCTTTTCTCAGTTTGATACAGACAGCTACTTACTTCCCTGCCTGCTTTAAGTATTTGCATTTTCTATTGTAGATGGAACTCACTGTGGCTGGTTCAGAAAGTAAGTATAGGTTGTGTGTGTGTTGGACCTAAAGGCACTCTTGTTTTTAGCAGGCAGAGGGAGTCCAGGATCTCCTCCATTTCAGAACATGAGGAAGGACCATGGGAAACTCTTATTGACCATCTCACTGCAGCTTCTTCTTCTTCTTCTTCTTCTTCTTCTTCTTCTTCTTCTTCTTCTTCTTCTTCTTCTTCTTCTTCTTCTTCTTCTTCTTCTTCTTCTTCTTCTTCTTCTTCTTCTTCTTGTTCTTCTTCTTCTTCTTGTTCTTCTTGTTCTTCTTGTTCTTCTTGTTCTTGTTCTTCTTCTTGTTCTTCTTCTTGTTCTTCTTCTTGTTCTCCTTGTTCTTCTTCTTCTTCTTCTTCTTCTTCTTCTTCTTCTTCTTCTTCTTCTTCTTCTTCTTCTTCTTCTTCTTCTTCTTGTTTCTCTTCCTTTCTTTTTCCTTCCTTCCTCCTCTTCTTCCTTCTATACCTCCTCCTCTTTCTTTCTCTCCTTCTCCTCTTCCTTCTCCTTCTTTTTCCTCTTCATCCTCCTTCTCCTCTTCTTCCACTTTTCCCTCTTCCTCTCCTTCCTCCTCTTTCTTCTCCTTCTCCTCTTCCTCCTGCTTCTTCCTCTTATTTTTGTTTCTTTCTTTGGTTATAAAATGTTGTTTTGTAGACCAAGCTGGTCTTAAACTCATTTTGTAGCTGAGGAGGATTACCTCATACTGATTCTCATGTTGCTATCTCCCTAGTGATAACAAGGTTATGCTTCTACATCTGGCTTGAATTGAAGTTTCTACTTAAGGTGGAAAACTTTTTAAAGCATTTCTGATGTAGGCACTCAACATTGAACATACATGATTCATATACACACCAAACTGGGAGTTTTGTACTCCTCAAGCTTCTACTTAGTGGTTGTATCTTTGGCTCTGCCTTCTTATGGCATGGGCTTTAGAACAATGCACTGATTCCTTCAATAGTTTTAAACCCAGAATCACTTAAATATTCCTTCCTCAATTTTCTCTCACTCCTGTTGGTGACCAGTAGCTTGACCATGTGATACACATTTTTCAGAGTGCACTTAAGATATGCCAGGTCAGTACAGACTTCATTATCTAATGAAGTAATGGGAATTACTTCATTACCCAGTCTCCATGTTTCTCAAAACACAGCCTTAGGTGCTTTTTCATTGACTGTGTCCTTCAACTGGTTAATTGAAGATTATCATTGACCAGTGGCCAAGAGAAGTTTCCTACAAGGCCAGACCAAACCAACATTAGTGATTTTGGCAAACAATTTTATGACTTTATCATAGTTAATTAGAAACGAGGGTGATGACTCTCCCTATATACTTGGTTATCTGTGTATGTGGTAACTATATTAGTGTAATTAAGGAAAATGGTATAATTGGCCTTAATTGTAATTGATATAGCTATAGCATCTAGTTGGAAGGCAAAGGCCAATATTTAGAGTGAAATTCATATATGAGGAATTAAGTTGAATAGACTAAAGGTTCTGATTACAGATGTGCTTGGGTGCTGATGGTGAGAACTTCAACAGGGATTGGATGGGATCTGGTGTAGATCTCTGGGGCGGGTTTTCTTGGTGAGAAGAATAATATGGAATACAAGCACACTCTAGCAAATATCTACAGCTCCCAGCACAGCATGATGGAAGAGTTCTCTTTTATTATGCACAGCTGTCTTTAGGTGGGAGAAAAGCATAGAGTGGGAACAGTTAGTTGGAGGGGCCTTGTTATCAAGAAGAAGGAATTTTCTGTGAGGTTAGCACCAGGGGGAGGTGTGAAGCCATAGAAATCCTTGGAGACCTTGTTGGAAGAATAGATGAGGAGTCTGGGGACTTGGTGCTGGAGTAGGGACAGGAAATAAGTCAGTAATGAATGAGTTTGAAGGAGAAAAGACAGGATTCAATTGACAGCATGGAGTTGAGGAAGAAGGTTAGATAAATACGGGCTTTAGTTTCATGCTTGGATGATATGGGTAATGGTTTTGTGGGGAGAGCAGAAGATGGAAATGGTGGATAAAAGGGTATCATTTTTGCTTTGGGCTCTTTGGATGGCTGTTTGGGTTTGGGGATAGCCTTCCAGTGATAGTTCTAGTGCGTGGAGCTAGGGCCTGGGTCAGCTGCCAGTGGGAAGGAAGCCTGCCTCCTGAGAATCGATTGTAAATGTTCTTGTCTTCTGTTTAATGTAGGCCATAATGTTTAGCTGGGAGTGATCAGGCATCTGTGTGCCTGCCGTAGAAGTTACCAGCAGGTGCTTCAAAGTTTGAGTTGGAACCAAACCCACTTCTGCCACTTTCTAATTGGGAGACCTGACTAATAAATGACACTTCTGTGAGCCTCAGGATAAACACCTGTGAAATTGGAACCAGTGCTTGTGCCATAAACATTAGGATTCATCATAAGTCATGTACAGTTCCCTTTACAAAGAAGCACACAATGGCAGGTAGAACACCACTTTACTGCTGCGCTGCCTGGCTGTTGTCGTGACTACCGTTTATCAGTTTTTGCAGTTGGACTCTAAAGACTGTCCTTAGAGACTTAGGCTGGCTGAGTGTGGAATTTGCTGATACACTTGCCATCACTTTGAAGCTGCTGAGGAGGGATAAATGGATCTACTCTTTTCAGAGAGCCTTGTTGAGAAAGAAGCTCTCTTCCCAGAGATGCATATTCTTTAAACAGCCCCTAGGGTCCCCAGATTCATGTATCTCCTTCCATGAGATGTACAGTTTGATACAGCTGCCACAACACAGCAGAGTCCTTTAAAAGTATTTAGCCCTTAGCAACTGCCTCTGAGCTCTGACAGTGATGAATTCAGAATGACCATGGGCACAGAGGTAGGACATTTGCTCCATACTCCAGGTCTTACACAAAATTGGGCTTTAATAACTCTGCCAACTCCACAATTCTGTATGAATTTCAGGGGCTACCAGTCAAAAATAATGAAATAAAAGACCAACTGTTTCAAGGATAGCAAGCGCTACCTGTGGACAAATCAAGTCAGGCAGGCCTTCACTTGGTGATGTGTATGAGGTCAGCCCAAGCCCCCCAAAACACAAATGGCACTCTTAAGGTTTTATAGGAGTCAAAACCTTTACCCTATGGCTTGAAGGGGTGTTCACATATATATGGGTTCCTCTTCTCATAGTGTACACAAGTGTCATAGCATGCAAATACCAGTCAGAGGCTAACTTGTAGGAGGCCTTTCTTCCACTATGTGTGTCCTGGGGATCTAGCTCATGCTATCAGCCTTTGTGTCAGGTATATTAACCTGCTGAGCCATCTTACCAGACCAGAATGACCTTTTCTACCCAGCTACCAAACAGGTACGAAACCTTTCAATGGAGGTACAAAACAATTACCACGAAGTCCTATTGCTATGGTCATCCTGACATGGCACTTGGCATTCATTAAGTGCAATTGCCTTTTTGTGTGTTTAGGTAAGGTTTGCATAATGAAAGTCATATTTGCATAGATGAGTCTTGGAATTATCAAGGAGAAATGTGCAAACCCAAGGCTGGAAAGTTGGGGGAAGGGTGCCCGAGAGGGGGTAAGATTTGGGGAGCAGACATGTGCTTTTCAGCTGTCCTGGACTGCCTAGTACAGCCGTTCCTGTGGGAAGGGAGGCTCTGCAGGTTGCAGCATGGATCAGAGAGATTTATGCCCCTCACGCCAAATGCATACCCACGACTCTCCACGGCATAATTTTGAAAAGGTGATTATGGCTCTGACATGAAGGAATATTTTAAGCGAATTGCTGAAAGACCTCTGGGCACTGAGCAATAATCACCTCAGTACTTTCAAAAGTGTTCCAATTTATTTCCCCCTGGCTCCTTGGCAGCTGGGATTTGCATGCCATTTAGCATCCGGTCGTGGGTATCTTGTATGCTGCTTCTCTGAGAAGGTGAGGTCCTTGGGGGTGGAGTGGGCTCCTCTGCAGGAAAAATGCACTACAGTTTGGGGGGAAACATCTTAGAAGCTTCAAGACATGCAGGGATTTGGAATTTGTAGTATCTCGTAATATTACAAAGAAAAATCTTAAAAGGATGGTTATGGAGCTTTGCATGTTCAAAGGTGTCTCCCATAGCATCTTATATTTTGTCTGTGTTCTTTAGAATGTAATGCCATATATACAATATGATCATACACTCTTAAAGAAGATAAATCGGATATAATATAGAAGTGCCCAAATACAGTATTAGATAAAGAATAGTGTTGGAGCTAGAGAGATGGCTCAGTGTCTAAGCATATTAACTATTCACGTAGAAAAGCCAGATTTGGTTCCCAGTCCAAGGACTTAGTGACTTCTGATCTCCATGGGTTCCTACGTGTACATGGTGCATGTAAACTCATGCAAGCACATACAGAAAATAAGCCGTAGGATAGTGATTCTCTTTGTAGGCAATATAAGTATGCATGTATTATGACCATGGGGATGAATTTCAGAGGATAAATAAATAAATACGGCTGCCTTGGTTGGCAAGATCTTGTTTGGCTTTGCACTAACGAAACCTTAGCTTTCCTAAATTTGCTGGAATAAATGAAGATATCTTCATCTCTTTTAGTCTTTTATATGTCTTTATTCTTAGAACTATGAGCTTGGTTCATAGTAATAGAAGAAACAGTTCCTGCCTCAAAAGGATTAGGAGGTAGTTTATTCAGGAGCCAAGCATGAGTGACCATAAGCTGGGAAAATAGATCTAGGTTACCCCACATTATGGTGTGTTGTCTCCAGAAGCTTAAAAAAAACACAATAAGGAAAGTCATAAATCAAGAAGCCTTTCAAATGTACTGGCAGAAATGGTAGTTAGGCTCCAGACCTGCCCCAAGCTAAATGGTAACTGGGCTTCAGACCTGCAACCTTACAGCCCTACTTTCTCAGTCTTGTCTCATTTCACCACAATGCTCTGCAACTGGAAAAGTCTGGATATGAAGACATGCTCTAAGATGGGGTCTGAAGTGAAAATAACTTTCCCCCTTTAAATTGTCTCTCCCCATCCCAAGGCACCACAGAGATGAATCTATTTTGGTATTCTTCAGAAAACACTCAATATTCATTTTATGCAGAAGGAGTGTGTATCTGACTTGAGAGCTTTTCTGTGTGAAGGTCCACAGCATCTACACAATTGAAATGTCTTTTGACACTGCTGGCACAGCGCGCAAGAGGGCTAAGGGGACAGATACAAGGCTCTCCTTTCTCCTGCTAGTGTCAGGGTCATAGCAAAGAGACCGGGTTGACTGGGCCTGACTGTGTTTAGCATGTCTCTTTGCAGAGCTGAAATTACAACTGGATGTTGCCACTCTGATTCCCAATTTTTCCCTCAAAAGAAGTTGATTATTTTTTCTTCTTAGAGTAAATTATGGTTTTCTCAGAAGTCAAAGTTGTGTGGCTTTGTTTAATCTAGTGAACACTTAAAATTACTTACCGGGCTTAATAATTTTAAAGAGGCCATCTACTTGAGCCCTTTAATTTTATAGATAAGAAAGCATAGATGAGAACGATTAAAGAATTTGTCTTGGTTTTCTGTCTTCCAGCTCAAGAGTACTGCTCCTCTGTCCATGGGCTGGGGCCATCTGCAGAGAATCCCACTTTCTCTGGCTCTTGGCTCCTTCTACTTCCTCCCTGTCACCCAAGCTCTGCTTCTGCCTCATTGAAAATGGGTGTGACGTCAGTCTTTCCACCGGAACCCCCAAAAGGCAGGTGGAGCCATGCTTTCTGTGTTTGGAAGGCTCCAATCCATCATGCGTCTGTGCGCCCGTTTCCTGATTGGGGTTAACTCCTGTGTGGGTGATGCACAGAGAAAGAGAAAGCGCATTCTGTGGGGCCCTGGAGAACACGTGCATGCCTGGTCCGGAAGTTCCCAAGTGAGATGAGTCAGGGACAACTTTGCAAGTGACTCCTTTACCCCCCAAGGAGTTAGCAGGTGAGTCAACAAAATCTGGAACCACTGACACCACAAGTTGATTGCCCCGAGCCACCTACAGCCGAGGCAAGCTTACTACATACATTTTAAGCCCTATTTCTTTTTCTAGGTAGCAGAGTTCAAGTTAAACACCATAGATAATAAGATGATTTGAATGTATGGATAAAAATGTATAGAAAACATTAGTACATAGAAATAATTATTTTTTCTTATTTTTTCTGCCATGAATCATACTTCTTATACTTATATAAATTAGTGTATATATTCGCTTACTATATTTCCATGAATTAATGTATTATTCTCTTTCTTACTGGTGTGATGTCAAAAACACTATCATTATTTCCATCTTTAAACCTTCCTGGGGTGAAGTTTTTGGCTGTTGAATATTAGCATACATAATGCTCTTACTTTGGCAAAGTGATTCCTAGATTAAATGTTGCTCAAAACATGATTTATTTCAGGGGTACTTAGCATTTTAAGGCTGTGTATGTTCTGGAAAGTAAAACGTTTACTGTTCATGGAAAAGATATTGGTATGTTATTTGCTTCAATCTTCATCTTTTACCCTAGGTATGTTTCAACATGTAAAAGATGAAGATTAGAGAGGTGGTGTGAGTCTGCGCAGGGTGTGCCGCTCATGATGAGAACTGGGACCTTTGAACTCCATTTAAAATTTTCTTCCAGCCATTTCAGAATTTCAGCCGAGGACACAGATCCTTGGGTGTGAATTTCCATGTAGCATGTAAATTACCAAACAGGGATCTGATCACGCATTAATTTAGATTTAACTCCTAGAGAATTTCTGGTACTGTGTTAATATCTTTGTGATGTTTAAAAATAAGTCCTCCAATCTTTGGATTTGCCAGAGTGAGGGTCACGAAGTCATGAAATAAGTTCATCACCTTTTTAATAGATGACTGAAAGGCAGGCTCCTTCCCAGTGTTGGGAACCTTTATGTGGAAATGACAGTGTTGACTCTTTGGAAGGCTCTGTTTATAAACCTCTTATAAGGATGATTCAAATTATATGCAAATGAATGAAATTTGGTGTGAAACCATAGTTACAATTTGGTTCTTGGTAATATTCTACAAATGAATGGAATAGGATGTAGGAGAATTAAGCGCGCACGCACGCACACACACACACACACACACACAGTGTGTGTGTGTTTAAATTTAAGGACTCCATTAGTGACAAATAGATTTGGAATGACTGCCCACAGGAGTCCTACCTTGTCTTTACATGGTGACCTGACCTCTGCAATCCTTACTTTACAAATGACATTTTTACCCATTACCCCTAAGGGCTTCAGGTTGTTTTCACTAGTAATTTCCTCCAATTAGTCTCAAAACACTTTCAGTGTGAGGTTCTCTCCATTAGGGACTGACTTTTTTTCTTTTTTTTTAGGTCTGTCCTGGTTTTTGAACTACATTGTGAGAAACAGTTCTCTGTTAGCACGGTGTGAAAATTTTTCTTGTAAAGGACAGGGGACACAGAGATAACCAATCCAGAAGGAAAGACAAAGGAAGAGACATGAAGAAGGCAACTGTGAGAGATATGCAAGAGAAATGGTATTTAAAAAAAAAGACAAGGAAGGGAAAGGAAAGGGAGAAAGGTCCATGGGAGATAGGAGCATTGGAGAGCAAGCATGGGGGAGAAAGAGGAGGAAAGAAACCAAGAAGGCAGTGCTTAAACTCCTCCTGGGCCCAGCAGGGAGCTGGCAAGAAGGAATTTGCAGCCAGAGCGGACATATTATCCAGAACCGGGAGTTGAACCTAATTGTAAGCAGACCCTGCCCATCCCCTCCGGATGACTGATGGACTCCTGGCATGTGACCTGTCTTGGCAATCTCCACCCCTTGTCCGGGCTGCCACAAGGAGATACGTAATGTCTAGAGTGATGGGAAAGTCATGCCTGCAGATGGTACAGATGGAGCTGCCTCATAAAATGACTCACTGTGAATCCTCACCGAAATCTCCGCTATAAAAATGATAATGGAAAAAGCACAAGAAAGGCTAAATGGGCTTGAAAGAAATTCGTTCCAGCTTGTGTAGCTCCCCTCAAAGTTTTTATTTATTTATTTTTATTTCCTATTAGAAAAAGCCAGCAAGGTAATACATCCTCTTCCCCCTGGCTATAGCCCTCCATACCCTACCTTCTTTTTGACATCAGTGTGTAAGTGAAGGCATCAAGAGGAACAGAGGAAGAATATTGGATGGAGATGTAAGTCTTATTAATCAGGAAGCTAGTGTTCTGGTTAGGAAGGGCTGGGAGGCCTTTTTAAGGGAAAAGGAGTGGTGTTTTAAATTGAAAGGAGTCAGGCTCTTGGGAAAAAGAAGCAGTTCTGTTTGCTTTGTGTCTGGAATAAGGTAGTGCCAAAGTGGAGGAGGGACCTCTTAGAGAGAGGTCACACGCTGGACAGATGGAGGCATGCTGCAGAGCTGGGCATGCAGACCTCTGTTGCAAGATGAGGATGTTTTTAAATGCAAAGAGTATGGTTCTCTTAAAAAGAACTTCTTCAAAGTCACCCAAGGCCATGAGGTTTCTTCATGTGGTCTTAAATATAGCTCAGTTTGCTATTTGCACACTGACAGAATTTGAAGCTGTTACTCGGTGAGCATTGTTAATAATGTCTAACTCCTTACGCCTCCTGGCAGTATTTGAGTTTCTTTATGGGTTAGCTGGGACAGTTATAGCATAGAGGAGTAGGAGAGGACAGTCTAGAACTTGGCTAGCACTAGAATGCTTATATTTAGGGTATGGCTGAGAATCAGTTCAAAAAGAAGAGTAATAGGATACATCTACGCACTAATGCTGATCACAGGTGGATCAAAAGTAGTGTGCACACACGGTATACACTGGAGTCAGCTGCAGTTCAGAACTGGTAGAACAGGTCATGAATATCTTACTCATGGACTGAGGCTATGCAGTGCTCCTGAGAGAATAGACACCATATTTATAGTGTATAACATGGTTGAAGTTCTTGGTGGGAGATCAAGGCTGATATTGCACTTTCCATGTGGCTTAGGTAAGGGGTGGAAATTTAGGACAGAGATGGGACAGAAAGGAGAATCTAGTGGTAGACAGGTTCCTGGGACAGAAAACTGAATCTAGTCCACATGGTTTATGAAATGATGAAGAGACATCGTAGAAAATAAGAACAGAGTTAAGAGAATCACCAAAGAATGGTAGAATATTCCAGGACTAGGGACATGTGGGAGTTACCACTACAAAGGTCCAGAGAGATAAGGGAGAAGATAATGTTCCTCAAAGCCAATGAAAATGGAGACTCCTGGGAACATATTGCCTTCTCAATGTTGTGATAACATGATTCATGACTCTTGCTAAATAGAAGACCGTATGTAGAGTGCATATATGTGTAAAGCAAATGCTCTGGCCTCTTGTCGTCCTGCCTTTCTGAGTTTCCCTCCTTTGCTGCTAGTCAAATCCAACATGAAGACAGCCGTGAAGGAATCAAGGCCATCTTTTGTGGCACAAAAGAATGCATAGAATGGAATGAAATAAGGTCAAGGGAATAATCAAAGAAGGATGAGCATATATGTGAACCAGCTAGACGGCAGCTATCCAGGGACAGGTAACTAGTGTATTTTTCCCTATAGCTAGTCATAGAAAGTCTCAAAACTAGGCAAGTCTGTGGTCTCCTTACAATAAATGGGGTTCTTTTTCTAGTAACAATTACAGTGCTAAGCAGGTAAACTGAGGTGCATACCCTATTATGTAGAGTGCTTGGAGTGATGAGAGAAGAAGTGCTTGGGATGTGGCTAGGAAGAGGTGTGTACAGCGTTCTGGATGTCTGCAATTGACTTGTTTTTTGGTTGCATGAGATTGGGATGGAGGTTAATAGTGCTGATGCTCTTCTGCCGCATCTCGATGGTCTTAGGAATTGGGCTAAGAGATGGATCTCTGAGTTTAATGGTTAGAGTTGCTGCTGAGTAGAGAAGAAAGTCTTGGTGAACATGAGGAAAATATTTTCAGTATTAATGATTCATTAACTGGTGCAGACTAGGGAGGACTTGCAAGAAAACTAGAGAGTGACCAAGAGCATATGACTTAGTTTCTACCATCTGAAATGACCATGGGCTGTAAATAATAGGACAAGGCAGTAGACACACCTAGAGAGGCTTCAACTGAAGATGGGCTATGTGACAGCCAAAGCTTTCATATGCTTTTAGTTTTCTTTTTCTTTAAATTGAACAACTTTATTTAAAAAAAAACAAAGATAAATATACAGATTTTAAGCATTTTTGCATAAAAGTATATGAATACATTTTTGTCAGTACTTGATTTTTTGAAAGGTTTGATAGTGTGCATTAAAATCTTACTAGTTACAATTAGCATAAAGTACATGTAAAACAAGATGTAACCTGGAGTTAGTCAAAGTTTTCTTGGTGTGTAAAGATTAAGCATAATGGTTTTTCATTTTCTTTTCTTTTTCTTTCTTTTTTTTCTTTTTGGCCTTTAGTTTTCATAAGAGGCTCTTCCTGTCGCCAGCCTGTGTCCTCAGCCAGCAGGTGGGGCAAGCTTATGGAGGACTGTGGTAGAGCAGTGGGGGAAAGGGGTAGTTTTGAGGGGAGAGAACTTTGTATTATGGGCATCAGTCCTGCATGTTCTATGATTTCCTTAAAAAATGTTTTATAAACGTATCTTCTTGGAATTGGAATTATGCATAAAGAGAAACATTTTTACCTTAGGTTAGATGAAAGAGCCCAGCTTGAGCCAATTTCCCCATCAGACAATAAGACGATTATCATGCAGATACAGAATAGATTGTATCTCATATGTTAACAAGAATACTAAAATGGGGCTTGCATGCATATTGAATATGCTTCAATTTACCATCTGTCTTGTGGAAAGTCTAAAGGACATTGGTTATTGGCTATTTTCTCATATTGTCAGTGTCCTTTTTGTTATTTTGAATCATGGCTGTCCCTGTTTTAAAATCTGTGTCATTTTTGGTGTTCTTTCCTTCTATCATGATTTGTCATGGATCAGGGATGAGTTGTAGTCATAACGCTGCATTTCTTGGACATGGTATCTGTTGCAGTAAATATTAAAAGGACGGCTTAACCTTTTATCAGTCCCTGTGGTCTCACTCCATGAACACAGCTCTGGTGTGGAGCTGAGCACACGGACTCTGTCACACAGTCCGCAAGCTGCTCTCTCCACGTGGTTCCCTTCCCAGGTGGTTCACTCTGCCGCCCTGTTGCTTCTGTCCTGAGTGGATATGACTACCCTTTTCCTCCACCGCCTGGCACTAACATGACTCCAAAGCCTGGTAGCTTATCAAGAAGGTATATATATAATTTTATATATATAAAATTCTCAGTCCACCAACCCTCTACACAACAAGCTTACATCCAATGGACAAAGATACAAACTTCCCTTCTATATGAGATTATAGACCTATAGAAACCCTTAAAATATTTATATATACCCATTGTCAGTTAAGACCTAGATCTAGATCCTTCTTCTCCAGTTTCATCTTGATTCGTTCCAGAATCTCCTCTCCGCCTCCTGCCTCCACTTCTGCTCCTTGACCTTTCTTCACCTATCTCTTTTATGTTCAATCATGTATTGCCTTAACATAAATCTACAGTATCCATCTCTTATATTCCCTTTCTAAAAAATAATCTAGGATTCCTTATCTCTGGTAACAAGTATAGAAAGCTAAGAATTATGAGTCAACTATGTTTGAATCTATGTACAAAGATTCAAACTTAGAAAATTGGGAATTACCAGAACAAGTTAAAAACCAACCAACCAACCAACCAACCAACCAACCAACCCTCTGTGTTTTTCCTTTATGTGTTCACAGGTTGTGGATGACATGACTGATGTCATTTACCATTCATAGCTATATTTGAAAAGAAAAAAAAAAACTATGTACCATTCATTGGAGAAGGCAGTTTCAGACCATCTGGTCTACCTCTATCTGGCCACTGCCAGCCTCACTCATGTTCTGTCCCCCATATGTGAATCTCTGAGGCATGTGAGGTCCTGGAGCTTTTTGCCTGATGGGGGATGTTTTTGGCATCTTGAAAGTTCCTGACTGAAGTTTCCCAGTCATAAGTAAGGTGATACTTAATGATGATTTTATGAGGTAGCTGTAAGTAAAGTACAGAATTACTATATCACTAATAGTTCTGGGAGAATGATCTAAAATTTCAGGTGTTTATTTCAGGTTGAAGCAAGTGTGTAAACACTGTTAATAAAGTTCAGATGTGTGGCTGGACTTCTACAATTCACTATACATGTCTTAATAGTTTGCTCTCCATTGCTGTGATAAATCACCACAACCAAATGCAACTTGGGGAGGAAAGGGTTATTTTGGCTTGCAACTTTCAGGTCAGATTTTGAGGGAAGACAGGGCAGGAACTCAAGGCAGAAACTCAGAGGCAGGAACTGAAGCAGAGGCTATGGAGAAGTGATGCTTAGTTGCTTGATTCTCTTAGCTTGCTCAGTTGGTTTTCTTCCTCACCCCAGGACCACTCAGGGGTGGTAGCATCACCTATAATGGGTGGAGCCCTCTCATATCAATCATTAATAATAATATAAAATTTCCCGCAGACTTGCCAACAGCTCAGTCTTATAGAGGCATTTTCTTAATTGGGGTTCCCTCCTCTCAGATTACTTTAGTGTGTCAAGTTGA
This sequence comes from Micromys minutus, assembly GCF_963924665.1. Taxonomy (NCBI): domain Eukaryota; kingdom Metazoa; phylum Chordata; class Mammalia; order Rodentia; family Muridae; genus Micromys; species Micromys minutus. The sequence continues at coordinate 33,792,006 of NC_137971.1, read as the reverse complement.
CAAAACAAAACACCTTTCCCCCCAAAATCCCCCAAACCCCAAACCAAACCAAGCCACACCAAACCAAACCAATCAATCAATCAATCAATCAATCAATCAACCAACCAACCAGCCAACCAACCAACCAAAACAAAACAAAACAAATAAAACCCCCCAAAAAAACTAGCCAACAGTGCTGTTTAGATTCATAGTATTCAGAATTTTGTCCTGTTTATGCTTCAGAACAGAACTAGCTTCCTTTATTCCACCTGGACCACACTCTTCAGCTAACTTAGGCTAATCTACACCAGAGGTTGCATCTTTAAGGATCTGCCTACCCTATGAGATAGACCCTTTCAGGATGTCGGTTTGTAAATATGGAGGCTATGTCAGGATCACATGATGACTGTCTGGTGTTGTGGGATTGTTTTGGTGTTAAGTGTTTCTATCCTGCAGTTTATTTAAATACAGTGGGAACTTTGAGTCTGCACCTTCAATTTTAATTTAGAAAATAATTCATGCCTCTCTTTCCTTCTTACTGAAAGCCCCAGCTGGTCTGACTGTGGTGTTCCTAAATGCCAGCTGTCCTGCCTGCTTGGGCTGGCGCTGACTCTACCCTGCACATAAATCTTACCTTTGTTTGTTCCCTGGTCTCTCTGAGCTCTCAAAGAAGCCCTGACTCACCTTTGTGTAGAAATACAAACAGGAATCCATAAGAACATCAACCAAATAGGCCAAAACCTTTCTTGGTGCTCTTCTCCAGTCTCCTTGTGATATATATATATATATATATATTTTTTTTTTTTGGCAGTTTGGGTTGTTTCCACCATACAGTAAAAGCTACAGACATTTTTAAACTTCTTTAGGAACTTTCCTATTGTCCCCCCTTGTGCTGAGCTGGACAGCAAAGGAAGTGGACACAAGCCAGGCTCTCCTTCCTGCTGCTTCCAAAGATGGTGGGGCCACTGATGACTGTGTGTCTCAGAGCAGAATTACTTGGCTTTTTGTGCTCCTGCCTGGCAGACCGAAGCTACACCCCTTTAGCTCCCCCAGTAGTGTGTAATTTTAAATGTGTGATGGTGGGAGGGATTATGTTAAAACAGTCTCTCCAGAAGATTTTCTTGTAGCCTCTTCTTCTTTTTATTTTCTCATTAAGTTGTTGCTTAGGCCTCTTATAATACCTGTGTTTCTCTGCTTGTAAAAGCAGTTAGAAAAGTATAAATAATGTATACTTTTACCGAATCTTAGAAGTAAAAAGTATTGAAGCATTAATATTTAAGGGACTGTTATTATAGTATTATGTTTTAGAAAATTTGCATCAAGACACATTTCCACACACTGAAAAAAAGAATGAATTTTTATGAGAATTGATTTATTTTTAGTAATAGCCTCTTTGCTAACTCAATAGGTAAAGTTATCTTTTCTACAGTATCTAGTTATTAATGAGCTTTTTAAATGTTCTTCCCATAGAAGGTTAGAGCTATAACAACTCTCGTGTGTGTGTGTGTGTGTGTGTGTGTGTGTGTGTGTGTGTCTGTCTGTCTGTCTGTCTGTGTGTGTGTGCATGTGACTGTGTGTGTGTGTCTGTCTGTCTGTCTGTGTGTGTGCATGTGGCTGTGTGTGTGTGTGTGTGTGTGTGTGTGTGTAGACCATGTACATGAATGTCTTGTTTGCAGGGGCAGATGTAATGTGTGTGCAGAAGCCAGAACAGAGCACTGTGTCTTTTTTTTTTTTTATCATTCTCTACTTCACTGCTGTGAAACAGGGTGTCTGAGGGAAACAGAAACTTGCCATTGTGGCTAGACTGCCTGGTTAGTGAGCTATTGGGCTCTGCCTGTCTGTTTCTGTCCCCCGCTGCTATGGCTATAGGTACACACATTCAAGCCCATCTTCTGATGGCAGTTTTGAGCAGATTTGAACTCTGGTCCTCATGTTGTCTGAGGTCATGCTCTTACCCACTGAACAGTCTTCTTCAGCCCCAGAATCACAGCATCGAGTGTTGAAATATATTTACTGCTGTCTTATCCTGCTTTTCTTCTCTAGAATCCTCCTTTCAGAGGCCATGGAATTTGGTTTACATGAAATTTATTTCAATGTGTAGGAGGTAAGGTTCCAAACAACTTCCATTCTTAAAATGGCTGATCAAGTTTTATTAATGTGTTAGTTGCAAACAAGCTTCTTTGAGCAGCCAGCGCTGAGGATCTCAGGTACCTCACAGGACTAGAGTCAGGGAACCTTCAAGTTGTTATGCCCAGAGCTATGGGCCAGCAGCTTGTTTAGGGATGGTTCATCTCTTACTCTTTAAAGAACGAAATTGTTTATTTCATGTGTATGGGTGCTTTGTTTGCATATGTATCTGTGTACCACATGAGTGCCTGGTGCGCATATGGGCAGAAGAGGGCATGGAATCTCCTGGGACTGGAGTTAAAAATGGTGGTGAGCTGCTGCATGGGGGCTGGGAATCAAATCCCAGGCCTGTGGGAGAGAAGTCAGTGCTTTTAACTGTTGAGCATCTCCCCAGCCCAGTCTCACATTTTAGGGAAAAAAAATAAAAGCCTCACATGGCTGCCTCTGAGTGGAAAGGGAATTTTCAAGAGGTTACTTGAGGAAGGCAATGTGAGGGACTGTCAGATCTAGAGAGAATGTATTAATACTGGATGGAGCCCCTGGCAGACAGGCGATGAACCTGGTCACCGCAGCAGCTTTACCACAGGAGGATGGAGACACCTTTCTTATTCATCCAGCACACTGGGGTTTAAACGAAGGGAAGGCTAGGTGAGTTTTGGCTTACAAGTACTCTCCGGTTGTTTCTATTGTTTGTGCTGGTATCATAATTATTTTCTCTTTTTGTAGTGCCACATTTAACTATCAGTACGCATGCACTTACTTTTTAGTGCCTAGTCACAGCTGCTATTGCCCATTTATTCTCTCGGAACTTTTACATCGCTTTATCTGTTAGCATAGGATAAATTAAACTGCTCGTTCAATTAGCACTGTAGTAAACCTTCCCATAAATTTGACATTTTGACAACTCCAATTATTAAATATTAATTATTTCCATCAAGGTAATGGCATGCATTTTCATTTAGCCCTTCCTAAATTTTAATGTTTCTCAATAATCTCCTGTCATCTTTCTTCAAAAGCATACTTATATGTTCCATTAAAGTGATTTTCAACTATTACACATTACTACTAATTTAAATAGACATACATTTTCTCCTGCTTTCCCCCCGCTATTCATAAAATAAAAATCAGATACGTGCACATAACATGCTACATATTAAAATTTCATATGTATTTTCTGCTAAAATTTGCTAATTGTAAGAGACCTTTACTAAATTCTATTTTTCTTTTCTTCTCTATTTTTCTAAATTGGCATACGCAAATAAGAGTAATTTTGGAATATGGTAAAGCAAACAGCTAAAAAAAAAAGACATGGAAAAATGAATGATCAATTCAATAAGCTAAGTATTAAAAATACCCCAGAAGCAGAGATGGTTCTAATATTATAACAATGCTCATGTTTCCTCTGCATGGCCATTGTGAGGGACACATACAAAGTAGTGATTTATGGCAGCCAGATATTCTCTGTCAAGTCGACCACATGCTTCGGTTTCCCCGATACTCTACGCCACATAGCCAAGCACACATGGCGTTCTCTCCCCAGAGCGAGTGTTTAAGCTCAGCGTTCAGATTCCGAAGAGTAACACATTCATTCAAGCAGATTGATGCCTCCGGGAGTCTCTGGCCTGCTTCTCCATCTGCCTGCTGGGGAGACGGTTTCATAAGTGAAAACAGGCCAAGGCTCAACCCCTTCGGCTCGGTCTTCCTGCCCCGCTACTCTCGCTTTGCAGCTAAACCAGGTGCTTGAAAAATAAATGGTGTCGGTGTCAGCGGGTTTGTGGAATGTTACACTTTTTTTTTTTTTTTAAAGAATCACTAAATAAGCCCAAACAAGTGGAAAGAATTTGTTGAAAGCTTGCTTTTAAGACTTACAGACACAGTGGTTCTGCCTCTCTCAGGTCAGCTAATGACTGAAGAGAGGCATTAGTGACCTATGACTGCGCAGAAAGGCTACGGGAAGATGAATGCTTTGGGTTTATGTAATAGTGGCTATTGTTGGACAGTGACAGTCATTCCACAGGGTATAAATACGAAAAGAGCAAACACGTTCTGAATACGAGCAGAATTCCATCTAGAGAATTCTCCCCACACTTTTAAAAACTTTAATATGTATTAACTTTTATTGCTAGCCCCAAAGGCAGTTTGTAGGCAGCCCATTCCTTGTCACCCACCGCCTGTAAAACCATTCTAAGAAGATCCATCCCAGTCTGGATCTTTAGGGTACAAATGACAAAGGTTCTTGGATTGAATGTAGTCACTGGGATTGCCCCAATTCTGAACAAGGTCGGCAGGAGAAGGTGGGATTTTAGGTGCTTTTGCTGTAATGGAAGGAAGGTTTCTTCTTGTTTCTCAAGGCTTTTGATCTCTGGACTCTCTTGGTGAGATATATCATTTTAAGATGGTTCTTAATAGTTTTAGAATTTGCCTCTGAGTTGTATTCACACACAGCTTGGATTTAGGTCAGGGATGGAGCTGCTGGGAGGTGGGCTTGGTGAAACTAGGAGGTGGAAGCTTGCTCAAGACTCAAAAGATTCCAGGGTGTCTGAGGTAGAAAAAGCTTGCCTTGACAGTCAGAAATAAGAGAAAATCTATTCCATGCTGAAGGAGCTCTATAGGGCTTGTAGCACTGTCCAGCTGGGTTTTAATATTAGACTCCCTTGCAGTCTTTTTAAGCCCAGCCCTCCAAAAATGCCCCAGAGCTGGGAACCTCACTAACACACAGAGAGCAAGTACCTGATTGAAAAAAAAGGCTTACATATGGCTAACATTTTTGGGGGAGTTTTCATCATTGAATGAAACTGTACTGGCAGTTGGTGCCAAGAGGAGATCCTGATTCTCCTGAGAAGGAGCCATAACTTTCTTCCAGCTAAAAAAGGCTATAGACATTTTGACACAAGAGAAATGGGTCAAGTTATTTTTTTTTTATTTGTGAAACCAAGTTAACCTGCTTTAAAATTTTGTCTCATGTATGTTTGTATATATATATATATACATACATACATACACACATATATAATTAATATATATATATATATAAAAATTGTATATATATATAATATATATATAATTGCATATATAATTAATATATATGTAAACATGTGTGTTTGTGAATATATAATTAATATATATGTAATATATTATATAACATAAGGTATAATATATAAAATATACAATATAATGTATATAATATATAATCTTAATGGCAGATTGACTACTTTAAATTAATGTTATTTTCTAAGTAGAAAACAAGATTAAGTGGAATACTGCTGTTCAGTTCCAGTGCCCATCTCTTGATATGCTTCTAGCTATATCATGAAGGCTGCCTTGCTGAGATGGGCACGCATAGCAGAGTTAAAGCTGGTACCCACAGAAAGGCAGATGTGGATGCTGAGGGTCTAATCTCAAGACATGTGGTAGCTTTTTCCTAATATTAACTGCATAGAACAGTGTAGCTACAAGTACTTTGGGAAAGTAATTTGTGATAAATTGTTTCCGGTTCTTTTCATATATTGTCACTTGGCTTACTTGAGGAAACCAAGAACAGAGTTAAAAAAGAAAAAAGGAGTCCTTCATTCTGCTTGGCTTTTGTAGTCAAATGCCATGGCATGGGAAGGCTTAAAACATACAACAAAGATGGGCAAATAGCCAGAGATTCTCAGAAGGAAGCTTAGTCGTCTGAAATGATAGAGTGCTTGCTACAGGATAAAAGAATGTTTTCTAGGCCTGGATTGGGGTAAGGGTAAAAGAGTCCCTTGGGTCCTAGAAAAGTGAGGATCCTGACACCATCCTGCAGAGGAAGGAAGGCCCCAGATGGTGCATCTAAGTGAAGAATTCCAGAGACATTCTCTTGAATCAGTGTCCTTGGACTTTGTTTCAGGAGTTCAGGAATTGGGCCTCAGAGAACTGTAGGGATAAGATTGTGACCAGCTCTTTGGTAGTTTGTAGACAAATGACCTGTAATGGACACGTTATCTTCTCTATACTATAGGCACTGAGATGCTAGTTAAGAATGGTGAAGCAGTCACAGCACCCCTAAAACAATCCCACCAGCTTGATGATTAATTTGAAGTTGATATTTAGGAGAGAAGGATTTGTCTTTTGGGTTCACCGTTTTGAGATGAGATTGAGTTCCCTTACTATGGCTGAAGTAGAGTGGCTATCACCATGCTGGAGACTCTGCACAGGCACAGCGTAATAGTTCTTGATGAGATTCAGTTCCCAAGACAGTGAGCGTCACTGCTTCTTGTGAATTTGTATCCACACGCTTGAGGTTCAGTTTATTTCTCCATAAATGGGAATATATTTTACTTAAGGTATTTCTAAGCATGGGCCTAGAAAAGAAAAAATAGCACAGGCATTTGTGGAATATTCCTGTGTGTCAGACATTGTATTTGGTACTGACAGGTATAAGCACTGTTTGTGTAAAGTCAACAGAGCTATGCATTACTTTCATGCTAATGTATAAAGAAAACAAAGCTTAATGAAGCTACCTATGCCTTCTCAACGTATAAGTGACAAATTTTACATCTGAACTCAGGACTTTTCTGCCCACTAAATTCCATACTCTTGAACACAAACTTCAACCCACTTTATAAAGAAAAAAAAACCTTATTTTTGTCTTCATGAATTTTGGTGAAATTTAAAACTAAGTCTGGGGGGGCCTGGGTTGGATGGACCAGGTGTTCTGAGGGTCCATGTAGTTAGACTGTGGATGACATAGGTGTTGCTGGGATGTTAAAAAGAGTTTTGTTTTTTTACTTGACTATTCTCACTGTGACGATGACGTATATGAGCTGTAATTCATGCATATTTCCATGAAATGTGGCTATGTCTCCCACTTCCTGACCTCTGCTGTACTCTATTGTGTACATCATTTGTCTTTTCTATACAAGACACACAGAGAGAGGCTCCTAACAAGAAGGCAATTAAGTGGTCAGCTAATCAAACTCAAACATAATGTAAAGGTCAAGGTATCACAGGACACAACCATAAGTCACACAAATAATTGGACAGTGGTTGCTGCACTGAGAAAGTAAGTTAATTGCCCCTGTGGCAGTCCATCCATCCTTGTTGCTTCCTCTAATGGTGAAGGTACTAGTGAGATGAAATAGTTTTGGTTTGGTGGGGTTTTACTGTAGAATTGGTAGCCAAAATCTAAGCAGGAAATTGGCTAGAGCTATAGAAAAGTAATTTAATATTTATTACAAAACACTTCTGCCTTTATGTATTCTTTTTTAAAAATTGGATTTTCTGTGCATTCACATTTCAGATGTTAACTCTTTTCCCCAATCCCATCCCCCCTTTCACTCCCATTACCTCCATGAAGGTGCTTCCTCCCCCAGTCACCCTCTCAAACCTCAGTACCTCGGTGTTCACCTACACTAGCAAAATGAGCCTTCGCTGGACCAAAGGCCTCTTCTCCCAGTGATGTCAGAAAATGCTATGCTCTGCAGCATATATGCACCTGGGGCCAAGGGTATCTCCATGGGAACTCATTGGTTGGTGTTTTAGTCTCTGGGAGCTGTGGTGAGTTTGGTTAGTTGGTACTTTTATTCTTCCCATGGGGTTGTAGACACTTTCAGCTACTTCAGTCCTTTTTCTCGCTCCTTCACCAGGGTCCCAATGTTCAGTTTTGTTCTTCTTCTAGGAAGGACTGAGGCATTCACCTTCTGTTGTTCCTTCTCTTTGAGCTTCATAAGTTCTGTGGATGGTTTCTTGGTTATCCCGAGCTTTTTGGACTAGTATCTGCTTATCAGTGAGTGCATATCATGAGTGTTCTTTTGTGACTGGGTTACCACACTCAGGATGATAGCTTCAAGATACATTCATTTGCCTAGGAATTTCATGAACTCATTGTTTTTAATGTCTGATTAGCAATCCTTTTTGTATATGTACCACAATTTCTGTATCCATTCCTCTGTTGAAGGACAACTGGGTTCATTCCCGCTTCTGGCTTTTATAAATAAGGCTGCTATAAACATGGTAGAGCATGTGTCCTTGTTAGGTGTTGGAGATTCTTTTGGGTATATGGCCAGGAGTGGTATAGCTGGGTCCTCAGATAATACTATGTCCAACTTTCTGAGGAACAGCCAGACTGATTTCCTGAGTGGTTGTACCAGTTTACAAGTCTATCAACAGTAAAGGAGAGTTCCTCTTTCTCCACATCCTTGCCATCATCTGCTGTCACCCGAGTTTTTGATCTTAGCCATCTGACTGCTGTGAGGTGGAATCTTAGGGCTGTTTTAATTAGCATTTTCCTGATAACTAGGGATGTTGAGCATTTCTTTAGGTGCTTCTCAGCCATTCAATATTCCTCAGTTAAGAAATTTTTGTTAAATTCTGTACTCCATTTTTTTTTTCTGTACTCCATTTTTAAAAATAGGATTATTTGATTCTCTAAAAGTCTAACTTCAGGAGTTCTTTGTATATATATTGGATACTAGCCCTCTATCAGATGTAGAATTGGTAAAGATCTTTTCCTAATTTGTTGGTTGTCATTTTGTCCTTCTGACAGTGTCCTTCACCTTACAGAAGCTTTGCAATTTCATGAGGTTGCATTTGTCAATTCTTGATTTTAAAACATAAGTCATTGGTGTTCTGTTCAGAAAAATTTCCCCTGTGCCTATGTATTTTATGCTCTTGCTCACTTTCTGGTCTATTAGTTTCAGTGTACTTGCTTCTATGTGGAGGTCGATGATCTACTTGAACTATAGCTTTGTACAAGGAGATAAGAAAGAATCTATTTGCATTCTTCTGCATGTTGAGTGCCAGCTGGACCAGCACCTTTTGTTGAAGAGCCTTTCCTTTTTCAATAGAATGTTTTTAGCTCCTTTGTCAAAAGTAAAGAGACCATAGGTGTATGGGTTCATTTTTGTGTCTTCGATTCCATTCCATTGATCTACCTGCCTGTGTCTGTGTCAATACCATGTAGTTTTTATCACAATTGATTGTGATACAGCTTGTGTTCAGGTATGGTGATTCCTTTGGAAATTTTTTTTAACTTATTTTTTTATTGTTGAGAATATTTTTTGCTATCCTGGATTTTTTATTATTCCAAATGAATTTGCAAATTACTTTTTCTAACTCTATGAATAATTATTGATTTGGAATTTTAATGGTAATTGCATTGAATTTGGAAATTGCCTTAGGGAAGATGGCCATTTTATTGTGTTGATCCTCCCAATCCATGAACATGGGGGATCTTTTCATCTATTGAGGTCTTGTTCAATTTCCTTCTTCAGAGACTTGAAGTTCTTGTAATACAGATCCTTCACTTGCTTGGTTAGGGTCACCCCAAGGTATTTTCTATTCTTTGTGACTATCGTGAAGGGTAAAGATTCTCTAATTTCTTTCTCAGCCTGTTTATCCTTTGAGTAGAAGAAGGCTACTGATTTATTTGAGTTAACTTCATATTCAGCCACTTTTCTGAAGTTATTTATCAGCTATAAAAGTTTTTGGTGGAATTTTTGGGGTCACTTAAGTATACTATCATAGCAGCTGCAAAGAATAATTTTTGACTTCTTTCTTTTTAATCTGTATCCCTTTGACCTCTTTTTGCTCTCTAATTACTCCTGCTAGTACTTTCAGTACTGTATTGAATAGGTAAGGAGAGAGGTAGGGCAGCCTTGTCTAGTCCCTAATTTTAGTGGGATTGCTTCAAGTTTCTTGCCATTTAGTTTGATGTTGGCTACTGGTTTGCTGTATATTGATTTTACTATGTTTAAGTATGAGCTTTGGATTCCTGATGTTTCCAAGACTTTTAACATAAAGTGGTGTTGAATTTTTTCAAATGAGTTTTCAGTATCTAGAAAGATGATCATGTGTTTTTTTTTTTTTTTTCCATTGAGTTTGTTTATATAGTAGATTACATTGATGGATTTCCATATATTGAACCGTCCTTGCATCCCTAGCATGAAGCCTACTTGATCATTATGAATGATCATTTTGATGTGTTCTTGGATTCAGTTTGCAAGAATTTTATTAAATATTTTTGTATCAATATTCATGAGGAAATTTGGTCTAAAGTTTTCTTTCTTTGTAGGGTCTTTGTGTGGTTTAGGAGTGAGCATAATTGTGGCTTCAAACAATGAATTGATGGTATTCACTCTGTTTCTATTTTGTGGAATAGTTTGGAGAGTATTGGTATTAGGTCTTCTATAACGTTATGATAGAATTCTTCACTAAACATCAGGTCCTGGGCCTTTTTTGTTTGAGAGGCTTTTGATGACTATTTCTATTTCTTTAGGGGTTATGGGGCTGTTTAGATAATTCTGATCCTGATTTAACTTTGGTACCTGGTATCTGTACAGAAAATTGTCTATTTCTTCTCAATTTTTTTAGTTTTGTTGAGGGATCTGATGATTTTTTTCAATTTCCTCAGTGTCTGTTGTTATGTCTCCCCTTTCATTTCTGATTTTGTTAATTTGGATACTCTTTCTGTGCCCTTTAGTTAGTCTTGCTAAGGGTTTATCTATCTTGTTGATTTTATCAAAGAACCAGTTCTTGGTTTTGTTTATTTTTTGTATAGTTCTTTTTGTTTCTATTTGTTTGATTTCATCTTTTTGTATGATTATTTCCTGCTATCTACTCCTCTTGGGTGTATCTGCTTCCTTTTGTTCTAAAGCTCTCAAGTGTGCTGTCAAGCTATTAGTGTATGCTCTCTCCAGTTTCTTTTTGGAGGTGCTCAGAGATATGAGTTTTTTTTCTTAGCACTGCTTTCATTGTATCCCATAATTTTGGGTATGTTGTGCCTTCATTTTTGTTAAATTCTAAAAAGTCTTCGATTTCTTTTTTTACCAAGCTCTCGTTGAGTAGAGCATTGTTTAGCTCCATGTGTATGTGGGCTTTTTGTTGTTATTGAAGACTGGCCTTAGTCTCTGGTGATCTGATAAAAACATGAGATTATTTCAATGTTTTTCTATCTGTTTAGGCCTGTTTTGTGACCAACTATATGATCAATTTTGATGAAGATGCCATGAGGTGCTGAGGAGAAAGCATATTCTTTTGTTTTCGGATGAAATATTCTATAATGTCTGTTAAATCCATTTGGTTCATAACTTCTGTTAGTTTCACTGTGTTTCTGCTCAGTTTCTGCTTCCATGATCTCTCCATTGTTGAAAGTGGGGTTTTGAAGTCTCCCACTCTTATTGTATGTAGTGAAATATATGCTTTGGCTTTAGTAGAGTTTCTTTTATGAATGTGGGTGTCCTTGTATTTGGAGCATATATGTTCCAGATTGAGAGTTCATCTTGATAGATAAAAGTGTCCTTTCTCATCTTTTTTTTTTTTGATGATTTTTGGATGAAAATCTATTATATTTGATATTAGGATGGCTACTCCGGGTTTTTTCTTGTGACCATTTGCTTTGAAAGTTTTTTTTCTCAACCTTTTATTCTGAGGCAGTGCCTGTCTTTGTTGCTGAGATGAGTTTCCTGCATGCAGCAAAATGCTGGATCCTTTTCTATGTATCCAGTCTGATAGTCTATGTTTCTTTATTGGGAAATTGAGTCCACTGATGCTAACAGATATTAAGGAATAGTGATTGTTGTTTCCTGTTATTTTTGTTGTTAGAGGTAGAATTATGTTTGTGTGCTTTTCTTTTTTGGGGTTTGTTGCAAGATTAATTTTTTGCTTTTCCTAGGGTAGGTTTTCCTCTTTGTAGTGGAGTTTTCCATTTTTATCTTTTGTAGTGCTAGATTTGTAGACAAATATTGTGTAAATTTGGTTTTGTCCTGTAATATCTTGGTTTCTCCATCTATGATAGTTAGGAGTTTTGCTGGCTATAGTAACCTGGGTAGACATTTTTGTTCTCTTAGGGTTTGTATGATGTCAGTCCAGGATCTTGTAGCTTTTATAGTCTCTGCTGAGAAATCTGGTGTAATTTTGATTGGTCTGCCTTTATATGTTACCTGTTCTTTTTCCCTTACTGGTTTTAGTATTCTTTATTTGTTTTGAACATTTGTTGTTTTGACTGTTATGCATTGGAAAGAATTTCTTTTCTGGTCCCATCTATTTGGGGTTCTGTAGGCTTCTTGTATGTTTGTGATCATCTCTTTCTTTAGGTTAGGGACATTTTTGTCTATAATTTTGTTGAAGATATTTTTTTGGGATTTTTATTTGGGAATCTTCACTCTCTTCTACACCTATTAACCTTAGGTTTGGTCTTCTCATTGTGCCCTGCATTTTCTGGATGTTTTGGGTTAGAATCTTGGTGATTTTTGCATTTTCTCTGACTGTTGTGTTAATGTTTTCTATGGTATCATCTGCTCCTGAGATTCTCTCTTCCATCTCTTGTATTCTGTTGGTGATGCTGGCGTTATGACCCCCAATATCTTTCCTAGGTCTTCCAACTTCAGGGTTATCTTTTTTGTGATTTTTTTCATTGTTTCTATTTCTCTTTTCAGTTCCTTCACCTGTTTTTTTGTGCTTTCCTTTAGATCTTTAAGCAATTTTTGTGTTTTCTCTCTAAGGGCTTCAACTTGTTTGTGTGTGCTCTCCTGGCTTTCCTGTACTTCTTTAAATGTATTATTTATGTGCTTATTGAGAATCTCCATCATTATCATGAATTATGATTTTAAGTCTAAATCTTGTTTTTGTCCTGAGTTGAGATATCTATTATTTGCTGTTATGGGAGAACTAGGTTATCATGCTGTCAAGTTGTCTTGGTTTCTGTTTCTTAGATTCTTGTGCTTACCTCTTGCCATCTTATTATCATTAATGGTAATTGATCTTGTTGTCTCTTACTGAAACTTGTCTCTCCTGTGGGTCTGTGGGCCCATGGTCTCTGGAGGGAGATTTCTCCCGGGTATTCATCTCTCTGGCTAGGCTGTATATTCCGATGGGAATGCCCAGTCTTGATGAAAGTGGGCCAGGTCTGGACTTGGGCAGGAAGTGTCTGTCCCCAGGCATTATCACTATCTGTGCCCTGAGAGTTCTGGGTGGCCTCTCCTGGGATAGTCAGTGGAGAATGAGTGTGGATTCACTTCTGTGCTCAGTAGTGAAAGCCCTTCTGTGTCTCTTTCAGGCACCCAGCAACCTGCAGGCAGGCCACCAATCCTGATGAAATTGTGCCAGGTTTACCTTTATGTATTCTGGTTGTGTCTTAGGTATGGCTTCCTGGAAGCAGAGGCTGAAATGGACAGTCATATACAAGAACCTTATTGTAGGTTCAGGGATGGTCTGTGAGCAAGTAAGAAAAGCAGAGTAGGGCAGAAACTAAGCATAGAAGTGTGGCTTCAGCAGATTCTCTGGGCTTCAAGAGTTAAAGACTTGAACTTTAACGTTATTCCAACTTGAGACCATGGGGTTGTAGTCATGATCTTGTTTCAATGAGACACCATCTTTGGGTTCTTGGGTTGGGTTTAGCCTGGATATTTTCTGGCAAAATGACTTATCAAGTAAATAGGTTCATGTCATTTTAATTACCAGAAATTGGAATTAACAATCCCCTATGACGAGTTGAATGTTTTATGGTAAAAATTCTGAACAAACTATGAATAAGTAGGAACTTCCTTAATGTGACTGAGGAAAACTGTAAAAACTTGAATCCCATAAGGAGGCCATTTCACTTCTGTTCAGCATATTATTGGAGGGTTCCCTTAGTGTTCTAAGGGAGATAAAACACACACACACACACACACACACACACACACACACACACACAGACACACACACACACAAACCAGGAAACAAAATCCACCAAAGATTATATATTGGAAATAAAGAGGCAAATGTAATTAACATTTAAAAATTATTGATATTTTATATTATGCATATGGTAATTTTCCTGCACACATATCTGCTTAACATGTGCATGCATATAGTTCCTCTGGAAGCCAAAAGAAGGTGTTAAATCCCCTGGAACTGAAGTTACAGATGATTATGACCTGCATGTGGATGCTGCAAATTGAACCTTGTCCTCTGAAAAAGCAGCTCATGCTCTTACCTGCCAAGCCATCTTTCTAGCTCCAAACTGTCATTAAGTTTATTAATATTTGTATAAAATACTTGAGTTTTAAAATTTAATATCCATCATCTATCTATCTATCTATCTATCTATCTATCTATCTATCTATCTATCTCTCTATCTCTCTATCTATCTATATCTCACAGTCAGTAGCATTCCATATATGTTTTAAAATTAATATATCAAAATCAATGATATTCCATATGCCATAAAAAGTTGTATGTAACCTCAGAGTTTTATATTTTGCAACAACTGCAAAAATCACTAAATACATAGCAGCCTGTAAGAATGAAGTGCAAGATTTCATCAAGAAACTTTGATGCTACTTAAAGTTCAACGGAAAAAAAAGGTGTTTCATGTCCCTGAGCTGAAAGCATGGAATACCCTTCCTGTTAACCCACAGGTTCATAGTGGTTATAACAAACATCCAAACTAGGGGTGGCAGTAAGAGGAAACACATTGGTGGGTGGGTAACAAGTCTATCCACACACTCTAAAATCTAGTTGGGTGTGAGCAAAGGGGTTCTGAAGAGTCTATCAATGTGATAGGAGCTATACTGTATCTCAGGGATGGAGAACAGGCTTAGCATTGGAGGCTTTGGACTCAACCTCTTGCATCATAGAAAATCCACTGGAAAGGAAGAGTATGACTCATCTCACAGTTGGCAGGATTTGAAATGTGACATCAGTTAACATTGGACATGCCAAGTAGGCCACTGCTTGGACCATGAGCTTCAACTAGTGGCCCCTGGGATCAGGGTCATCCCTGAGATTCTTGATGGACATAGCTCTAGATGAGAGAAGGAAAGTCCTGGGTAAGTCCTATGAGAATCAGCTGTGGGAAGAAAAATCTGAGCAATGTATGTGCTTCCCAAAGAACTGAAGATGAAGCCACAAAAGACCACCAGGGTGTTTAGCTCCCAGAGAGCAAGAATGGGCTCAGCTATGTTCTGACATCTTTGAAGCCTAAACTTGCTCTTGGTTGCTGAGGGGTTAAGGCAATTCAGTCACAGCTAATGTATAGTTTTGAATTATGTCATAAGTAACTTTTCATTGCTAATAGCTAATGCATAGTTTTGAATTATGCCATAAGTAACTTTTCATTACTAATATCTAAAACACTTAGTTTCTAATAATTTAAAAATTGCAAAGCTTTAGTGACTTAAAAGTTAGCCATATATTATGTTTGTTTGCATTAAAATTTGAAAATATTCTTCACTGGGAAAGGGAGGTCATGTTTAATGTACTTTACTTCAAATGGTTGTTAGGAACAAGCTGAAAATTTGACTTCTCTGATGAGCATTCTTGCATGTGTGTAGGTGTGGGACTTGTTGGTTCTGACTCTGGCCATGGGACTATTTGTAACTGTTAGAGTATTGAGAACTGCTAGACTGAGGTACTTTAGGCAAAGGACCAGGAAAATACTTGTGCACTGAAGTCAGCCCAATCAAGTTATGTAGGTGAGTGTGAGTGAGTCTCAGTAAGAGCTGAAACCATGGAGCATCCTGGAAAAGATTCTGGCTGTAGTACAGTGCTCTGGTGGAAATCACAGCTATTAGGTAACGCAAGAGGCCAGGCTGTCAAGGAGCCAAAGTCTTTCTTAGCTGCTGCTTGCTTCCGATTTCTCTCAAATGCATTTTCTTTAAAACCGTGGCAGTAAGCATAGTGTTTATGGTTGCTTGAAGGCAGCCTTCTCAAGCTCTTTTCCTTCTTTCAGCATGGTAGGAATGGCTACCAGCTGTATGCCTAGAGGCCTAGGCTGTCATGGCAAGTGCTTCCTTTTTTCTCTTGTGGCTGTGGGTGTGTGTGGAGGAGTGGGGTGGTGGGTCTTCTATTTTCTGAGAATGACTAGGTAACTGACAAAATCTGTCAAAGCCATGTGGGAGCATTTGGGAGGTTGGAAACAAGTTGACAAAGGAAGAGGAGGCTGGAGGCATATTTTCCTTTTCTTAGTTGAATTAGAGGTTAGGGAAGAAACTGAAAATGCATGTCTTATATTTTCTGGGACCAAGGCTAGGCTGGTGGATGACCAATCACTGGAAGAAATTAGAAAGTGTTTAGGACATAGGAAGTGACATCATCATCGTGTTCACTGTCATTCCTCACACTAGAGTCCCGGCTGCTTTCTGTCTCTCAAAATTATCTTTTAAAACAGTAATATGTGTCTACCTCTCTTTCCTATGCTCCTACCTAAATCATGGCCAGACCATTTTCTGTTTGGTAAGAAAGGCAAATGTTAGATTAATTATTCGTAGTTCTGTATATAGTAAGAAAGATTTAGACCTGGTCATCTGCCTTTTTATATTTTAGATTTCCTAAATTTAGAGGCTATATGGTTTTTCCTCTATTTTACTTCTATTTCTTCACTTTATCCCTCTTGATGCACCTCCTCCCGACTACCCCCTCTAATAACTCTTCCCCCCTCCCCTTGTTCACTGAGAGGGTGTAGGGCCTCCTGGGCTTCACCTGACACATCAAGTCTTAGAGGCTATTTGTTATGATCTGTATCTACATTGTACTTATAAATAAAAAAAATTTACAATGGTATATAAAATTGGTGACAAGATGTGATAAAAATTTACATATAAATTCATGACAACAGAAAGTTTTCTGAAGAGAGAATATGGTTTTACTATACATATGCAACTGAACATGAAGTCTTCACACAACATAATTCACTGTGTGGTATCCTGGTGGTTACTTAAAACATGTTACTGAGTGTGATGGGTAGTTTTGGTATTAACATGACTACATCTGGAATTAACTAAAACCTCAGTGGCTAGTTTTTTTCCATAATTAAGTCATTTGAAATGGGAAGACCTAATTTTAATCCCGATCCGCGGAGGTGGGAAGATCCACCTTTAATCTGGGCCACACCTTCTACTGGCAGTCTGTACACAGGACATGGAAGAAGGAAGCTTTTGCTCTTTGTCTGCTTGTCCTTGCTTTTGCTGGCAAGTCCACTCCTTCACTGGCAAGGGACTTACTTCTTCAGGATTCCTGCAGTGTTCAAGACCAGCTGATGCAAACAAAATAGCCTGCTGGATTCTTGGACTTTAAATTGGTTGATGGCAATTGTTAGACTGGCTGGTCCACAGCTGATAAGGTACTAAAATAAAAGTCTCCTCTCTCTCTCTCTCTCCACCCAGTTCCTTCCTCTAGAGAACCTTAATGAAAACACAAAGGGTACAGATTTTTTACAGACTTATTGACATGGGAGACAATAGGTAATATAAAAAGGTGTTAATTAAACACATCTGTATATCTTGCTTTAGTGTATATTTAACAAAGATACCCTTAAAATACTATACAGACTACTGACTATCAAAAAATTATAATACATGTACTTTATTGTATAAATATACACATATAGTTTTAATGAACTTTTTTCATCTGGGCTGGTAGTGTTCCCTCCAAGAGCCAAAGAGTAACAAAACCATAATACTAGCCATGAGAAGCCCTCTTTTAAAGTTGTTGGCCAGTAATAACAAGTAAGAATGTAATAAAAGGAGGAAGCCATTTGTTGTAGAAATGGCTCAGCACTTAAAAAAATAAATTCTATTCTTCTATAAGACCCAAGTTGGTTTCTAACACACATGTAAGATGACCCAGAAAAATGCCTATAACTTGCACTTGAGGGGATCTGATGCCCTCTTTAGCTTCTTTGGATTCCTAAACCCATGTGTACATACATGTACACATTCACATACACATAAATAAGTATTAAAACAAATCTCAAACATTTCCAGTTTTTTATTTTAAAAAGCTTTCAGAAACATCATCTTGCCCATAATTTTTTTATTAGATTAATTCTATACAGTATTACTGGGTCAAAGGCTAATTAGTCTTCTGGGTTCTGATGACTTTTGCCACACAGTTTTCTAGAAGTATTGCACCAATTCCCACAGCTAAAGAAATGTGATAAAACTGTCTTCACACAACTCCTAATATAATAATTATTTTAACTTTTAATAACTAAATGAATAGTGATTTTATGTGTGCTTCTCACAGGTGTTCTCATTTTTAGAGTTATCTTTTTTTAGGCACCATTTCCCAATTTAATTTGAAAATATTTTGTTTTATTTTTAATTATGTACATATGTGTGTATATGTGTGTATATGTGTGAATATGCACATGCATGCAGGTGCCCATGGAGGCTGGAAGAGGGCATCATATTTTCTGAAGCTGGAGTTACGAGAAGTTGTGAGCTTCTCTTTGCAGTATTGGTACATATTCAATAATGTTTTGCCTTCATTTTATTATGACTTAAAAAAAGCAACATCCGAGGTAATGTGAAAGCTTAATGAGTGGCTTAGGATGTAAAGATGTGCAAAAAGAAAAATGGAAGTTCTACACCCTAGAGAAAAATCATAGGAAATGTGTCATCGTAGACAGACCACTAATGCTGTGCATATCTGAAAAAATACATATATAAATACGCATTTTCTGAAAATAATATTGTATATAAAGTATGTTTTCCTTTTAGCACACAGTATGGTGCTTCATTATGATATCGTGAAACAAGCTTTGCTCTCGTTGGTTGCATTGTTTCTCTACATTACCTCTGCCCTCTGCCCTCTGCCCTCTGCCCTCTGCCCTCTGCCCTCTGCCCTCCACCATCCCCTGACTGATAGCCACCTTTTCGCTTTTGTATTTCATGTGACCTATTGCTATTCTCACTTCTCCAACACATGGCTTCCCCCTTTAATCACATCCTTACTTGTTTCTGTTTCCATGTTCACCCTCCCTCATACATGTAAATGACTTAGTTAGAATCTACACAATATAGAACATGAGACTTTGGTCTTTCTAAAGCTGAATTACCCTATAAAGTATGTACCATTTTGTAAGTAAAAAAATTTTAAATTAAAATGTGACAGATATAATTCTACTTTACTTTAGTAGCTTTAGATTTTTCTTAGAAACCTGAACAACTCTCTGATATTCCATTGCATGGAGATCTGGTCCTCATGCCTACAGTACTGAACAGTTTTTTTGGTTCCATCCCTTATAAGGAATTCTGAGATGAGTAGTCTTATGCAAACATTTTCTATACTTGTTCATTGTGTGAGTGCATACGTGCATGCGTGCGTGCGTGCGTGTGTGTGTGTGTGTGTGTGTGTGAGTGTGTGTGTGTGTGTGTGTGTGTGTGTGTGGTGTGTATGGGGGCAGATATTTTGAGATTCAGGAGGGTTTTGATTATTTTTTAATTGGGTTCCCAGAAGTTTTTTTTTTCCAGTTCTCACTTAAACCAGTGAATTTTAACAGTGTATCTTTTCATATACAATGCAACTTTACTCAATTGTTACCAATAAAAAAGGTAAAAGGTAAATAAAGATGGCTCACTGCTACTTCATACTCTGAGATGATTAATGAAGTTGAATATTCCTTCACAGACTTATTGCCCACTTATGTTCCTGCTTTTGTTTGTCATTTTGGTCATCTCATCATTAAGGTTTGTCATCTTCATATAGTTTGGCTTATAATTTAAAAATGTGATGTTGAATGCAACCAAAGACCCCTCCTCCCATGGCCTTGAAGTTAGTTCTTTCTTTTAAAATAAAACAAAGATTCGTTTTATTAGAGGATGGGCCAATCTGATCTAAGCCTGGTTCAGTAGAGAGGATGTCAGGGGATGTTTCAATCTGATCTAAGCCAGTGGAATGAAGAGAATGGGAAAGGGCCATATATGAGAAGGGATATAATACATGTTCTACAGTAGACATGGACCTCCTGCCACTCACTAAAAGTTCTTAACTTTAAAATTAATAGAAAGCTCCCCTACTCCAAATTCAGAAGAACCTAATAATTCTACCTCTGCTGTGTGAGAGGTATTCATCTGTGTGCAATGACAATTGCATGGCATTGTGGGAAGGGCAGCAGGTAAAGGCAAAGCTACAATAGAGTGCATGTAGGAGCCTGTTCTTCTCTGAAAGTGATTTTGTAAATTTCAACCATGTGAGAAAAATAATGTCTTAGAAATCAGGATTAAGGATGGGGACTAACTGTAAGTGAGAAGCAAAACAGAGGAACATTTTTTCAACGTGAGGACATCAAAACCCGTAAGTTGTGAGTGTACAAAGCCCCTGATAGGTGTATAGAAGACTGGAATGCACCTCATCAATCAGCTCTCAAAGTCAGTGCTCACCCAGTGGGAAGGATGGCTGGAATTGCTGAAGGAACCCAGGCAAGTGGAGATACCCAGTCATGGGAGGTACTTCCCTTGTGGATCAAAATGGCAGTTAGGGTTATAGACTGCTAATTCTCTTCCAGTGTCTTGAGTAACTAAACTTCCAGCTTACATCTGGGAAAACAGGCCTCTACAATAAAGACCAAGTTCTTCAGTGTCCCTTGCTAGTTGTCTGTGGCCCTGTGATTGATTCCTGACAAACGGGATGCTCAGAAATCCTTGTAAATCCCTTCTGGGAAATGTCCTTAAAGAGAATAAGATTGCCACTTGTTCCTTTCAGCTGCTTGGAATGAGGGCTTAGCTGTTTGATCCCACAGTGGTTTCTGTTAAAGCTCTGATCAGCTCATTACTGGGCCAGAGCAGTGATCCTCTGGCTGTTGAAACGTTGGTGGCTCCGAGCTACCTTTCTCTAGTGAATTGAGCTTTCTTTTTAAAAGGAGCAGGGCAATTTTTTCGAAATATCATTGTTGGACTGTAATGGGGGAAGCCATGTACTGAGGAAGGCAGGCAGCACAGCAGATAGAAGCACTCGGCTGGTTGTGAGCTCACTGCCTCTCAAAGGCTTCTGTGTGAAGTGCCTTGTTAGTACTTGAGACCTTACAATGATTGCATTCCCAAGTGAGAAAGAAAAAAGAAGTGATTCCATGCCCATGTGAAGGGCTGCAGACTCTGCTAACAGAAGATGTTTCCTAAGGTTGTCACCCAAGAGTAACTTTCAGCAGGCAAATATTTAACCCTCTGACCAGCTGCTCAGGACAACAGTGAGCTCTGGCTCTTGTCCTCAGTGGTAGAATCCTGGCCCCCTGTGGCTCTTGTCCTCAGAGGTAGAATCCTGGCCCCCATGCTTCCCTGTCTCTCTGAATGTAACATTCCTTCCTTAGAACACAGGCATGTCACCCACATGTACAGGGTTATTATTGGGTTTGATATGTTAAACATATCATAAAGTTGAGTGTAAGCAGAGTTATTGTCTCCAGGAATAATGTCATTCTCAGCTTTAACGCAGGAAGATCATGAGATATCTAGAAACTTCTTAGAATATCACTTTTAGCTACTTCTTTTAGATCCAGAGATTCACTTGCCACATTGAACAACTTTTCTCATTGAAGAAAGAAGACTGAACTGAAATGTGTTACCTTCTTGGTTTGCTGAACCAAGATGATCTTGTCACAGAGCATCTGAAACCATCCAGAATTTCTCTCGCCTTTGTGGATCTTCTTGGTCTCTCATGAACATGGCAACAATGCTCAAAGTGAAAATCTGCACCCAAAGTAAGATCTAATAAAATTTCCAAGCTTAATTAGATAAATTAAGTTCTAAAGAAGAATCATTATTGTTTAGAACAAGAAGATACCAAGAGTGTAATGAAGGGAGGGGGAAAATGAGGAAGAGAGGAAGACAGAGACTGAGGGAGAGGGAGATGGTAGGGGAGATGGAAAGGTGGAGGGAGAAGAGAAGGAGGGAGTACTTTCAACAGTTTGCCTATAGTTGTGTGGCTAATTATATTGCTAATATTATATCTCTTTTATTCTATAGCTTAATCTCCTGCTATCTTAAGATAGAATATAAGAGCAATAACTATTCAGATTCCTGAAGCTTACTTATTTCTGTAATGTGCATCCTGAGACTGAGAGCCAGAAATTCCCCTCTTACCTCAACTACTGTGTAGTTGTGGGAACTTAGTTGAGTCAGAATAAAATAGAAGACAGGGGAGCATTGTCACGGAGAGTGTATCAAGTCCACTCTGACTCTGAGTTGACATGGGGCTGAACTCAATACCTATTACTTTCTAAAGGAGGAAGTTGGTTAACAGGAAGCGCGAGCTGTAGGCTGGAGGAGCATGGCTGGTCAGTGGTGAGATGTTGAGTTTGTTATTTCATTGAGAATAGAAAGGCAAGGTGTCCAGATATAGTCCCCTTTCTTGTAAGTGACTGTGTGATGTAGTTCTGATGGAGGAGACTGGCTTAAGTTGCTGGTGAGACTTGTTGAAAGCTACCTGAGGCAGGCATTTGATTCTGTGTTTGCCCCTTTTCTCTCTGCACTGTGGTCAACATTGGCAGAGCCGCAGAAGCCATCTTGTGACTGGAAATGAATGGTCACAGAGTTATTAAATAATGACATTGTTGAACCCCTGATTTAAAGCTAACCATCACCTATATCTGGACTTGATAGGTGAGGGAAATAAGTGTGCTTGTGGTTGGGATTGCCTTAAAATATAAGTCTGAATATTAAAGCATTCTCCCAACTGGACAACAAGGGTTGATTTATACTTATATTTAGCCCATAATGTATACAGGAAAGTTGGTAACCTTCATGTATATAATCATACTGGCGATAACAGTTCAAATATTTCGTGTTGCTCCAAAAAATATCATGTGTGAAAATTTAATCTCCAAAATTGATTAGTTATTAGGAACTTCAAGGCCTTTGTGAATTGATTAGCCCTCAGAAAGGATCCTGCCTTTCAGAATAAGATGAGTACATTTGTGAAGAGATAAGATAGAGCTTTCTTACAACTTCTGATGTGACATTACATCAGGAAGTCTGCCATCGGCAAGAAAAGGAAAGCAGACCTTATTGAGCACTGAAGCTCTTGGCACAGTGGTTTCAGACTTCTCATCACTGAGCGCTGTGAGAAGAAGGTTTATGTTGTATAGAAGCCATTGATCTGTGTTGTTCAATGCAGCCAGAAAGGACTAAGACAGCAAGTTAAACCAGTTGAAGAAAAAAAGCTGGAAATACAAGGTGATAAACTGAGGGATCATGGTTGGTTTCTTTTAACACACCTTTGGATGGCAAATCAAACCACTACATATAAGCTTTTGGAGACTCAGAATGGAATACTCAATAGGATTATGGTAAGTAGGACTATAATGAATGTCTGGTGGGTCAGTTCTGAACATCTTCTCTGATCCCCAGGTTGCTGAAGCTGTATATATGCTATAAAAACAATCAAACATAGAGTCTCAGGCCCTTTGCCTAATCCCCACTTAAAAAATAGCTATTAACCATACTAAGCCAGTGAGGACTTTTTTAATGTTAAAAATATTTGGATATCTTTTGTTTGTAAATTCATGTCATGGATTCAAGCAAATGGGTAGATCTAGTCTAAAATTATAAAAACCAGAGTTGAAATTCAGTGAACAACAAAACTGGTGGGGAGGGGTTCTTGAAAGGCCAGTTGAAATACTGAGGTTGAAATACAGAGTGCATTTTGCTTTGGCTCTTCTTTTCATTATATTTCCAAAATAAAGTCTGGTGGGAAGGCAACACCTTATTGGACATCCCCCATCAGCTAGAGTACAGTTAAGTTTCAGTCCTTCTCAATACTTCTGTAAGGCAGGCTATGACCCCGAGCAGAAGGCTCACATCCTATTTGGGTGAACGGGTTGACAAATAGAAATCAAGTAGAAACGAGCCTAGTGTATATCATTGCTCAGTGGAGGGTAGCAGTTATTCACTAGGGTACCACTTTCCTGGCTCTGAGGTCCTCTTATCCTCCTACTGGCTTGAGTTACTTCATCCAGGGTGCTACTTTGAACTCTTTACCAAGCAACCATGCTAGCACATCTGCCACATGGTTGCTTGGTGACTTGGCTTCTAATTATTTTCAGGTGACCGTGTTCTCTTTGTGTCATACTGAAAACATTTAAGGTCGTAGTATTAAACAGTATAGTGCTACAACTCTGTGCTTGGTCCCAGGAGAGTCTTTTTTGGGTTCAAATCTCAGTTCTGAGGATGAGTTCTTGTAGAAGTTTAGGTCTGGTTCTTCCCCACAGCCTCATGCTTCCAGAAATAAGTCTCAGATACAAAATATATTTACAAATGCCTTGGCCATATAGCTAGGCTCTTTGCTGGCTAGATAATAATTTTAAACAACCCATTTATTTTAATTTATATTTTGCCATGTGGCAGGTTAGCTGTGCTCAGGTACCATGTGTCTGTCTTGTCACATATTTCAGGGTGAGTCTCCTACACCTGGTTTTATCCCACAGTCCTTGGCTCCAAGATATTCTACCTTCTATTTCCTGCCTAAGCCATAAGCCACCAAATTTATTGTTGACAGGATCCACATCCAAACATGCACAAAGTATTTTCTCTAGAAGTACTATGATCTGGCCTATGGTATTTATAATCTCAAAGCCATATATGTGTGCTTTCTTTTGGATTATGTTCTTCCCAGTGATGGGCATGCTGTGTCAAAAGATGCTACTGACAGTTTTTTGATTTAACAATTACTTATTTATACCTTATGCCTCAGTTTCCTTGTATGTAAAATGAGGACATGTGTTTCCTTTAACAGTAGATCTCTGACAACTAGGGGACAAGCCATAGAGACTGGAAAGTGGTAGACAGTAACAGTTGATGCTCACTGTTACTGTTCCATTGATGAGGATTCTTGCCCTATGGTTTGGGCAGGCCCTGCCCTTCTGCTCACTTGTATTGATCGAACTTCAGAAGGATTCTTTACAGCTAGAGCAAATGCCCACTTGCCCAAGGCTTTTGTCCAAATAATCAGAAATTCATCATGTTACTTGCTGTCCTGATTATCCTTATTCCTGATTAGTCAAAGTGCTGAATTTGGTATGGACAACTTTCACAAGCTCTACTTACACATAGGTTGTTTTGGTGATGTGGAGGAAGCAGAAGAAAAGAATGGAAAGCTATGAGAATGAGCTCCTAAGTCTTTCATGGCTTCTTAAGAAGACCTACTTCTTGCCTTTATAAACAGTTTGCTGTTAGACCAGAACCTATGGAATGTGCACCTGAGATGCAAAGGCAAGATTCAATCTGTGGGGTCATGCTTGGTGAGAAAAGTGTTCCAAGAAATAATATTTGAAGAAGGATTACATTCTGAACTCTAGTTGATTTCTTACCTCCTGGCAAAATAAATTATGGTGCTGGGCAGGTTTCAATACCCCTCAAACGCCAGCGTTGACATCTGATGAGGTTCTATTTGGGCCACTTTTTTTTTCCTGCTTTTTTACACACTGAAATGGCTGCCAAGACATCAGCCTTCTTACTGTGTCTCTGCTAAGCACTAAAGCTCCTGGCTGCCTTTCTGAACGAGCTGCAGAAGGGTGGATTCTGACAGCCTGGTGGGTCTACAGACTTAGCAGAGGCAGGATCAGCTGGCAGCGAAAGAGAAACAGTCCTGCGGCAAAGCACTTAGAAATTGCTTTGATTTCCCTTGTGGGGAAAAGAAAATCTCTGTCCCTGCTCTTAGCAAGTAAAGGAATGCAGTCGATTTTGGCTGAGACTCTAGAATAACCTTTATGTGTTTGCGTGCATATATGTGTAATTACAAAGATAATTTGCATCATAGCATCATAGATGCTATATTATGACATGCATAATGTATAGTTATGTATGTATACATATATTATATAGTATATAATATAAGCACTTATATTACATTCATATATGTGCTCTACATAGG
Organism: Micromys minutus; assembly: GCF_963924665.1. Taxonomy (NCBI): domain Eukaryota; kingdom Metazoa; phylum Chordata; class Mammalia; order Rodentia; family Muridae; genus Micromys; species Micromys minutus. The sequence continues at coordinate 33,766,308 of NC_137971.1, read as the reverse complement.
TAGTTCTTCACTCAGAATTATTTCCTTCTTAACCTTCCTTTTCTGGCCAGTTGGAAAAAAAATGAACGTGAGCTTAGTTTACATTGGTAGCATTTATTGCTAAATACTGAACACTGACTAATGCACGTCATTAGTTCAACCCTCTGAATACACTATCCATTGAATTATCCATTGAGTGAGAAGGGCAAGTCCACTCTGTAGTCAACATTCGTGTGTGTGTGTGTGTGTGTGTGTGTGTGTGTGTGTGTGAATGCCGAGGATAGAAAGCAATCTCAGCAGTTGTTTGTCAGTGGTTTTCCACCTTGGTTTTGAGACCTGACCAGGTCTCTTGGTCTGGACCTTGTCAAGTAGACTAGGCTGGCTTGCAAGCGAACCCCAGGGATCCACCTTTATTCAGTTTCCCAGCTCTCAGTTTACAACTGCATGCCACTACAAAAAGATATGTTCTAATTAAGTAATTAATTAGTTAATTAATTAATTATTTTGGAGACAGGGTCTTATTGTGTTGCCCTGGCTGGCCTGGAATTTTCTATATAGATCAGGCTAATCCCCACTTACAGAAATCTCCCTGCTTCTGCTTTCTGAGTGATGGCATTAGAAGTAGACACAACCACATCTGGTACCTAACTGTCTTTTAAAATGTGGGTCCTTCTACCTGTAGCCCAAACCTCTACCAACTGAGAGAATGTTCTATCCATGTTGTTGATATTGTTTTGTACATAAACAAAGGCCAATGAAATTGAGTCATATTGGAAAGAATAGATAACACCAGAAAAAGCATATATAACTGAAATCCCCAGAAGCTTAGGAAATAGCTTATCAAGTGGAGAAGAGGAAAACTGCCCAATAGCAAACCAAAGTCACCCAAATGATATAATTTCACCCTCAGTGGATAAGGCAGATTTATGGCTAATAATGTGTGTCCTTCAGAGTTTAGGGGCAGGGAGGAGATGGAAATATAGTGTTCTTAGCAAAATGTTCCCACAGCTGACTGTTGGACAGAAACCCAAGTTCCCTAAAATTTTACAGAAAAGTCATTCACAGCCTCCATGCCCGAATCTCTATTAGGGTTGTGAAGAAAATAACTTTTAAAACCCGATATGTTCTCTTAAGTACAAAGGTGTATTTTTACAGTATTGCAAAAATGGTAAATTAAGAATATTCTTATATTTCAAGTGTCTTAGTTTTATTTTATTTTGTCATAAATTGCATGTATTTCAGTGTGATTGAAACCCTACCAGGGTTTGAAGTTGTAACCGCAGCTAATGTAGTAAAAAAAATAAAAAGCTTTTTTGTCAGTTTGGTTTCTGCTTCAAACTGTGCAAGACACACTTGTTCTCAAATATGGAAAGATTTTTTTTTTTTTTAAAGAAAAACCCAAGCAGGAAACACATACACTCACGGAGACATTTTTGTGAAAGAAGATCTGAATGCAAAAGAGAAAGGAGATATATTTTAAATGAAGGAATGCTGACAGGCCAGCTAGAGAACAAAGGGCTATATTCTATACATACCATTTTCCCAGGGGTTCGGGACCCACAGGCTTTGCTGGGAGGCCATTCTCAGGAGGCGGTCCTGGAGCTGAAGAAGTGTGGATCAAAGGAGTTCTCCCTCTGCAGTCCATGGGCCAGCTGTTGAGAAACCCCGAGGGCCTCACTAGTCAGGCCTGCCCATGCTAAAAAGGGCCACTACAAATTAGCTATAACCCTAATCAGAACCACCGGGACGGTCTTACTTAAAAGATTCTTGTCAGGTTTCTAAGTCTCCAAGCTGGACAGTGACAATGGGCTTCCACTTACGGAAAGAGTCTTCCGAAGTGTGTGACACCGACACTTCTTGCTAAGGGTATGGCTGGCCTTAGCCTTTCTCTGCTCACAGGTGAGCCGTAGACAGGTGCACCGAGAGTCTGTCCCCTTCCCTTTCCATGCCATCCTCTCTGTCCCCTTTCCCAGTCCTGACAAGAGTGGCTGCCCACTGGGACGCACACCCCGGAGCATCCTATTTATCCACCTCCTGTGTCTGGAAACAACATAAAAATGAATTTGCTGTTGCAGCCTCACTGTGTTCCCCCTCCCACACCCCCTTTCCTGGGCCATTATGATATCATGTGATTAAATCAATCGAACAATGATTTGTAACTCAGACCCACTTATACAGAAAGCTACACTCCTGCTGCTGCATGTTCTGCCTCTTCCGGAAACGTGGGCCGAGCTCTCGTTCTCATTTCCAACACCGTAAGAACCTGCAGTGAAAGCACAAACACACACTCGATTAGAACAGCACGCCCCTCAGATGAATACCCCGAGCTGGAGTGTTTGTTGTGTTAGGCATCACAAAGAGGGAAGCACACGTTCTCCTCACAGAACAAACCTTGACTGCAAAATGGCAAAGCCGACTTCGTAGCAGCCCCCAAGGTCTGACTAAACTCTTCCCAGTCAATGATGACATGCATGTATTTTACTACAGAGGTAATACTGTGGTAAAATAACAAGACTGTCCCATCTTCCCAGGTCTTGTAGTATCCATGAATCCCACTGCTTCTTGACAGTGGTTAGACAGAGCCAAGTGGTTGAGTTGTACAATGACCCCCAGTTCGGTTGTCTAGAATTTATCTTAGCCTCGGTGGACAAGTCAGAGCTCTGTAAACTTCTGCTATGTGATGTCTGTGAAAAGTTGTCAAAGTCATTACATTTCTTTCGGATGTAGTTTCACGGTCTGTAAATTATGAATCAAAAATGCTTTTCTTTCCTAACATATGAAGTGGTGGTAAGTCACATGAGGAAAAATACTGGGGGCCATCCTGCATGGTGGTGAAGCATCAGGTCACATAGATGGTGTGTTTGTTATATGTAGATGCCTGTTTCTCATCATGTGAGTATCAGATAAACCATGTAAGTATAAATCATATCACTATAATGATTTATAATTTTTAAATATGTCCATATACACTTCTCTATGCTATTTGGGATCCAGCAGCAAATGAAAGTGATCTTATTTTTATCACTGGGAATGTTTCCAGGACATTATCAACACATGCTAAAGTTTCCCATGTCCAAAGTAATACCGAACCCCCTGCTACCTTACACTCCACTCACAATTTCCATATGACTGGCTTCTCACTTGTATAAAAAAAGCCACAAAACTTGTCAGCCGGATTCCAAAGTGACATTTCAGCAGTGGTTACTGGGATTCAGTTTTGGCTTTGCTTTTAGACTGTTACAGAAAACGGTGAGAGGGTTGGACACATATACCTCCCGCTCTCCTCGCCATCCCCGCTCTCTACAGCTTAACCGAGATGTTACTTTCCAAACTACCACCACACATTCATGTGCATACCTTCAGCAGGATTCTGAAGATATTGTTTCCCACACGCAGCTCATAGCTCAATTTAACTACCCAGCCCTCCTTTTGGTTATCATCTCTCCTGAAGCCATGTGGAATACTCATCTGCTCTAATCCTGGTCTATAGTATTTCCAAAGTACTTTACAAGCCCAAGGAACGGTCACTAATGCCTTGCAGCAGCTGAGCTGGTAGCACACATGATATCTTAAATGTAACAATCAAAGGAGCATGCCAGACCCTGGTATTTCCGCCAGCTTGCAGATGTGCTGTGTCCTGATCCAAAATCTGCAAGGTCAATTTTAGACATAAGAGGCTTAAAACAAAATAGCCTCTCTGCCTCATGTCAGCAGCTAGGTGAATAGAAAGGAACATTTCCCATTGGGAAGCCATGTGTATTAGATATCCGTTATCTGACCCCTTCGATCATTTGGGGGCAGCATGTGTCCACGAGCAATCTTTTCAGGATTTATGTCAAGGTGGCATTGTTTTATTAAATCTTCACCATGTGGTGCTCTCCAGGTGTGAAGCTTTGATCTTCCTGCCCTCTGGTGCATTAAGTTTTCTTGTACTTATTGACAACAATGTTTGTGATTTAAAGCACCCATTCTTCCTCGCTACAGAGTAGGAAAAGAAAAGGGGCTCAGATGACTCTACCTCAAAGCAGAGACCCTTAACTCCTTCCCTTGTTTGGCTTTTTGGTTTGGTATAAAATTCACCGAGATCCTGTTTAGGAGAACTTGATCAGTACTCCAAGAAGTAAACCAATATCTTTCTGAAACATTTTATGGCACATTAGATTACCGCTGAAAATGCCAGGCCTAGCCTGCCCAGACAGCCTTGGCCTTCATCAATGTGGTATGTGAACATGGAAAGGAAGAGGCAAGTTTCCATTTCTCTGCTACAAGAAGAAGGGAAAAAAGGTGGAAGGGATTAGAAATGACACACATGTTCATTAATCCAGGTCTATCATGAATTCAAGAGCATTGAGGGCATATCAACAAAACCTTTCTGATAAAAAAGCAACACATAGAAACCTGGTTTATTATAGTTCAGTAAATATAAAACTTTTGGGGGGACAATATACAGAAATGTCAAGCATGCTAGGCATACTGAAGTATAAAGTGGCGGGGGACACAACTTTAGTATGTAATCTCCTGACCCAACCCCGATTTCTCTGTTACTTATTAGTCTTAGGTCCCTAATCTGTATGATGAATGTTAGAACAATATCTAGGTCATAGAGCAATTAAACAGAGCAGGTTTAGTGTGTGATATGAATGTGCCAATACTTACTTGTGTCTTCTGGCAATGGGTTTGTGACAAGTGCCTGTAAATTTATCTTTAAAAAGCTTCTACTATTGTTTAATTTTGTATGTAATGTTTTGCTTGCATCTAAGTCTGGGTACCACATGTGTTCCTAGTCTCCACAGAAGCCAGAGGGTATTGGATCCCTTGGAACTGCAGTTATGGAAGGGGATGACCTACCATGGAGGTGCTGGGAATTGAACCCAGGTACTCTGGAAGAGAAACTAGTACTCTTAATCACTGAACCATTTCTCCATCCCCATATATACTAGGAACTGTATATATGTATATATGCACACATGTATGTATGTATGTATGTAAGTATTCTGTTTTTTTCACTTAGTTTTACATCTAGGATTCATGTGTCCTCCTGTACAAATTGATATTTCTGTTTTTCTTTGTTGTATAGTTTCATTTTACAAATATCACAATTTATTTAACCATCCTGCCATTGCTTTTAGTTTTAAATTATTTAAATAAATTCACTATTAGTTATGAAACAATGTTTTAATAATTCATCAACTGTTATGTAGTGATGGACACACAAACTTTCTCTTTGGTCACCCTGAAGCTGGGTCAAATTTAGAAAACTCTGATTCTCTAAGCATCTTGTTTTCACTGTCCAAATCATGTTATCTTTAAAATTCTTGTTGAGCTCTTATTTATATTTCATGCCTGCGTATGACTGATTTGAATGCACGTACCACATGTATGCAGTATCTGTGGAAGCCAGAAGACAACATGGAATTCCCTGAAGCTGGAGTTACAGAGAGTTCCAAGCTGCCTTGTGGATGGGGAGAATTGAACCAGAACTTTGAAAGAGCAACCAGTGCTTTTAACTGCTGAGCTGTCTCTCTAGCCCCCAGGTTGACTTTTAAAGAATAGGCTACTTCCCACATCTTGAATTCATGCCAGGAACACCTATTTATAATGATAGCTGAAATAGAAATTAGTGATGATGATGAGAAATGGATCAAGTAATTCTTTAAAGCCATTGCATGATTCCATATTCATTTGGTGTTGCTCAAAAGAAAGTTCTGAGAAATGCCAAGCTTATGAATTCATGTTTTCAGATTAGTGTACGGAAGACCAAAAGGATTTTTTTCCCTGAACAAATCCTCTACATCCATAGTTATTTTAAGGAAATGAGTGTGGAATATTTTAAACTTAGCTCCATCACTAGACAAAGACTCATAACAGAAAGCAGGAGGGGCCTTGCTTTTCTCTGGGCTTTCCCCACAGTCCTTGTAACTGGTCAGTCCTAGAGGTTCCCTGGCACAACAGTTGGAAGTAAGTGGGTTGGTCTTAAGACTGAAGCTTAGGGTCTAGGAGTCCCTTTGCCCCCTTTGAGGCACATAAATGCATAGCCCTGTAAGACTTTGTAGTATTTGGATACAGGCCAAAGAACTAAAAAGAAGGCCTTGGGGAGTGCCAGCAAGCTCCAGTCATTTCTTTAGACAAATTTAACTGCTGAGAATGCACCAAAGTAGGGTGACCACTGTCATGGTTGGTCCATAACTGAGGGTTTTTGAGAGACTTAGGGCCTTTACTCAGTGGGAAAGTCCAGTACAAACTAGGCTCTTGCAATAACAAAGTGGATCCCTTGGAGTTTTGGATTATTTGTGTTACAAGGGATCACTTGATGTAAGAGTTTGGAAGTTTACTTAGCAGAAGACCAGCCACCCTTCTTTTGAATACAGGATCTTAGCATTCCTTGAGAAACTCTTGATTGAGGAGGTGCAGCTGTCTGCAAGAAAGATGGGTACACTTAGGGCTGACTCCCTTCCTCCCCCACTCCCTCTCTGTATTCCAACCTTCTTATTTCATAATTAGAGAAGCTGAGCTGGAAGAAACATCAGAACCATGCACTATGGACTAGATCTCTAGTTTTCTTTTCAAGCCCTTCTTTTGGACCACTGCCCTTCAAGTGTGAGCTAGGTATTCTCTTCTCAAAAGTGCATTGGTAGCTGTCCCTCATAAAACTGTCTATTCATTTATCTGGGGAATAATTCTTGGGTACCCATTGTATGGTTAAGTATGACTGTCAACTTGATGAGGTTTAAATCACTGAGGAAATAAACCTCTGGGTGTGTCCACAAGGGCAATGCTAGAGAGGCTTGATTAAGGGAAAAGACCTGTAGTGAATGTGAGTAGCACAATTCTATGGGATGAGGCCCAGACTGAATAAAATGGAGGTGAGTGGGGAAACCAGCATCCACAAGTTTCTGATTCCTATCTTTTTTCTTTCTTTCTTTCTTTCTTTCTTTCTTTCTTTCTTTCTTTCTTTCTTTCTTTCTTTCTTCCCTCCTTTCCTTTTTTTTCCTTCTTTATACATCCGAATCACTGCCCCCTGTTTCCCTCTCAAAGGGTCCATTCCCCCATCTTCCCCCTTTCCTCAGAGAGGGTAGACACCCTGGGTATCTCTCCATCTCATCAACTCTCTTGTGAGGTTAGGCACATCTCCCATAGAGCCAAAGAAGGCAGACCTGTTGGGGAATGGATTCCACAGACAGGTAATAGCTTTTGGGACAGCCCTTGCTCCAGTTGTTGGGGGGACCCCCACATCTGCTACATATGTTCCAGGGGCCTAGGTCAAGCCCACCTATGCTCTTTGGTTGGTGGTTCAGTCTCTTAGAGTTTCTAAGGGTTCAGGTTAGTTGGCTCTGTTAGTCCTCTTGTGGCATTCCTATCCTCTTTAGGGCCTTCAATCTCTCCCCTAGCTCTTCCATAATGAGTCCTCAACCTCTGTCCAATGTTTGTCTCAGGGTATCTGCACCTATTTCCGATTCTTGACTTTAGGTGCAATGGGCCTGACGCCTCATGCTCCTACTGCCTGGATAATTGATCATCAGACCATGACCACAAATACCTCCTCAAAAAAGCTGCTTTTTGTCAGGTGTTTTGTTGTAGCAATGAGAAAATGAATACATCCACTATAGTTCATTCAGATTTGGGTGGAATAGAAAGTCCTCATTAGAGAGGTATCTTAGTTTCTGTTGCTGTGATAAGACACTATGACCAAAAGCAACTTGGAAAGGAAAAGGTTTATTTTATCTTATACTTCCATGGAACAGTCCATTACTGAGGCAAGTCAGGTCAAGAATCCAAGCAAGAAGAGTGTGGTGGTTTGAATATGCTTGGCCCAGAGATGGCATTATTTATTAGTAGGTGTAGCCTTTTTGGAGAAATTGTGTTACTGCAAGGGTGAGCTTGAAGACCTTCCTCCTAGCTGCCTGGAAGCCAGTCTTTTCCTGGTTCCTTTCAGAACAAAATATAGTACTCTGAGTTCCTTCTTCAGCACCTGCCTTCCTGGATGCTGCCATGCTTCCAATCTTTATGGTAAAGGACTGAACCAATGAACCTGTAAGCCAGTCCCAATTAAATGTTGTCCTTTATAAGAGTTGCCTTGGTCATAGCGTCTCTTCATAGCAACGGAAATCCTAAGACAGAAGTGATCTAGACAAACAAACAAAGAACTAAAACAGAGACAATGGAAGAATGGTGCTTATTGGCTTGATCTCCATGGCTTACTCAGAGTTGGTACTCTTCTTCCATTCAAAGGGCCCACCCATGTAAATCATTAGAAGATGCCCAGAGGTATGTCTATAGGCCAATATGGAGAGGACATTTTCTCAACTGGGGAATTAGTTTCTGACAAGAAATTAGAAAGCACAAGAGATATGAGACAGTTGGAACAGGGAGGTTAGGAGTTTAAAGATGAAAGCTATGGTATGGATCAGTCTAGTAGAGAGTGAGAGGGGGCCAACCAAGAAAACACAGTAGGAGTCTTAGACATCTCTGAAGGATTGGAGAATACTCACTCAAAGGCTGAAAATAATGTTTTTTCTAACAAGGCTGCTCTTGTTTTCGAGGGCTCATTTATTGTTAAGGAGGGGAATGAACTATGTCTTCAAAGAAACATTGTAAAGAGCTCTAACACACACACACACACACACACACACACACACACACACACACACACACACACACACAAGAATCCTCAGCTGAGGTAAGCCCCTTCTAAAGCCGTGGCTCTTCCCCAGTCCTCTTGTGAATTTCTGCTGGGTTCCTTATCAGATTCTCCATAGATCTGGGGATGGAGACTATTACTAAAAATCTCATCCCAGTCAATTCCCTGGCATCAAAGCAGATAATGAACTCCATATGTAATGTTGTTTTTAGCATTTTATATGTTGGGGTCAGGCTACCCAGAGAGATTCTCACAGTGATGGCAGAAATAAGGCCAAAGGCATCTGCTTATGTCCTATCTCCCAACATCTCATTAGCCAAAGCAAGCTATATGGCCAAAGGAAATGTAAAAGGGTAGGAAGTGTACTCTTCCCATTACAAGGTCATGGAGAGGATTGGATGACCATTGCTACTACAAGAGTCAGCAATTCAACCCTACCCCATTCCCTCTGTCCTGGACCATATAGTGGTATCATCATCAACAGGGAGTGCAGTATTCTTTGTCCCCCTGCCACATTGCATTCTATGCCTTTCATGCTGAAGAATCCAATGAATTCAGACCTGCTTTGGTACCTGGATGCTTCTGTGCACCTCAGGCAGCACCTGGTAGATTTAATAGTATAGGCCTGCAAGATTAATGTTCTTAATAGGGACAACTGAACAGTGTGTTCTGGAAGTCATGCCATGTGTTGACATAATTTATTGTATCAAAAATTTCAAAAAGGGTCAGCCTAATAAGAAGTAGCATGGGAGAGAGAGAAGAGGCCAGATGTTAGGACTCACAGACACATGTAGTGAGACTTTCATAGAGATGCTTAGAAATAACCAGGAAGGTGTTCAATGCTATTAATGTAATGGTATGGCTCCCCCTATACTGGTGTTCCCCAGGGAAACTGATTTTCCACAATCAGACAGAATCTCAAGACTCGAGGAGACCCAACACACCTCTACCTCAAACCCCTTCTCCATAATATTACAGATAAGCCATTTAATTTTGTACGAACACATTCAGTGAGAGGACTCACCCTCATATGCAGCTTCATCCATCCTTCAATGCTAACATTGGCAATGACAAGCTTAGGATGGAGCACATGGGATTAGAAGACATGAAACTAGACCATGGAAGGAAAAGCTCAGAATGAGCAGTTTGTGAACAATTGTTAATTTGGAAGAAAAGAATTTTTGTTGTTGTTTTTTCAGAGAAAGAAGGGCCAGCAGAAGACAGAAAGAGTAGGAATTTTGACTTTTGGACTTACACATCCCTCATCTGTTTGAAAATCATAGTACAGTTAAGAAAGGATAAGACTTGAGAAGTGGGGAAATTAGGGGAATGCTTGCTTACTCCCAAGCAGCTGTGTCTGTGGCGACTCACTGTAGCAAGAATCCTTGAGGTTAACATCTGAAAGTGGTTGCCTTAAGTAGAGAAATTGTACTCCATGCTTAGCTAAGTTCTGAGGCTACATTACACACCCCACTTCCCACCTCGTGAACTCTCAAGGGGAGGAATCACCCATCAGGGATGTGCTAACTACCGAGTTGTGTCAGCTATGGGATAGAAACTGTATCCTGGAAGACCTAACTCTCATAAGCCCATCTTAAGAGCTGCTAAAATGTTGATGGGGAGTCCAGGTTGAAGTATCAAGGTGGTTTACGTAGTTATGAACTTTGCCCTTAATGTTTAACTTCTGGGGAGCTGGCAGCCAAAGCACCTTGCAGGTTGTTTTAACAATAATATCAAGATCAGCTGTCAAATCAGTCAGGAGAAAAACTAGCCAGACTGGTCGCTCAACTTCTAAAGCCAACACAAGAATATATATAGCTAGTGCCACCGTAGCCATCACTGCCACATTCTTTAAAGGCTGAATTCTAAACTTTCCACCAAGCCATGTTGACATGTAGTTACAACTTCAATGTGTAAACCACTTGAAGCAGAGTGAATTTTAAAAGCTGTAAATTAAAATCACATTGCTTTTTCAAGTCCTTGAAACCTCTGTGAAGCAAATAAATCAGTCGGTTCAGCCCCTACTGAGAAACTCATTTTTTTCCCTTCCAGGAAGCTTAGAGCTCAAAAAGAAATTAAAACAGAAACTGAGAATGTGATTTTGGACTGTCGATTTACAGCCTGTCAGAGGCTAGGACACACATTGTTCTTTATTTGGTTTAATTGTGTACCCATTCTCTGCAATTAACTTACAGTTTACACTGAATGCCTGGGTTCAAATCTACCCACCACACAGGTTGTGGGCAGCTGGACATTTTTCACATAGTTCACCTTAGTGCCAGGCTTTAGTCTGGTTGTCTGGCCAAACTAGAATGAATGCATCTGGTTCCTGATGACCAGAGAGGCTGGCTCTTAGAAGGAAAGGAAGCTCCTAACAATAAGCCTTGTGTAGTTGTGTATGCCTGTTCATCCTAGTTGTTGGAAAGCTGATGTAAGAAGAACATGAATCCAAGGCCAGCTTTGGCCATATAGTGAGATTCTGTCTCAAAAACACTCTAATCAATCAATCAATCAATCAAGCCATCAAGCAAACAACAAAAATGAGCTGGTATACCTGTAATTCTACTAGCAGGAAGGCTAAGGCAGGATGATCCCAGCCTGAACTTTATAGAGAAACTTTGTCTCAAAACAAAATAAAACAAAACAAAGACCGACAAACAAAACTAAGCAAAATGAACTAAAATAAAAGAGCCTCACAAAACTACCCCTAACTGGGACCCTTTAAAAGTAAAGAATTATTATCATCGGAGGTTTTTTTTAATGCCAGTTATAATACTGAAATACTGAAGTTTCTCAAAACCAGGATTGAGACATCATTGGTTCATGCTGAACAGACTGGGGATGATTTTTACTATATCAAAACATGCAAAGTTGATCAATGAGCTTGGTCAGCTTAGGTATCTATGGGTTTGCCTACATGCAGTGAGACATGACATGGCTTTAGTATCATTTTGTGTGTTTGTGTGTGTGTGTGTGTGTGTGTGTGTGTGTGATTTTCTGTTCTGTATCCAAGCAGACATACATGATTCTTTGAGGGTTGTGTCTATAACCTGAGTTTTAACAATCTCCACCAAAGAACAACTCTATTATAAAAAGTTAAATTCACAGCCTTGGGAAGGAGAGGCAGGTTTGTAGTTATGAACTTTGCTCTTAATGTTTAACTTCTGGGGAGCTGGAAGCCAAAGCACCTTGTAGGTTGTTTTAACATGTTTCTTTCATAGCTAGAGCTGTTCTTACCAGCATCCAATATGATAAACTGTACCCTCAATCCATTAGCCAAAATTAGCTCTTCCTTAAGTTGTTTTCATTGGGCATTTTGCCATAGCAACGAGAAAAGTAACTAATCTAGTGCTAGAGAAACCTGGAAGGTGAAATCATGAGGCAATTCTGAAAACTCATTGCTTAGATCCTTGGGGCTGCTGTGAAAGTTGTCTTTTGATTCTTGAAGATTTGTAACGACTGAAAAGCCATTGCTGATGAGACATTGGGTTGAGTAGTCATTGGGTGCCTACTAATGGGAAAGCAGTGACCATGTGAGTCAGAAGTATCCACTGGGAGCTTGAGGTGCCAAAGTCCCCAAGACAATAACTCCTTGTAGAAGGATATAGTAAGGTTGGCTTGAGAAGTCATAGGGTTCTAGTTGCTGAAGAAACATGATATGGATTGCATGCTGCCTATCAACTTTACACCTGTGGTTTCTTGAATGATTCTCTATGAATATCTGGCAAATAAATGGAAACCCTATGTACATGGGTGGAGCAAAACGTTAATGCAAGACAAAAATCGATGGCTGTCATACTAATCATCACACTGCGAGTGGTTCTAAAGCCTGAACTTCATGAAAGACGGAGCTTCAGTCTGAGAGCCCAAATATCTGTTTGTGTTGTGGGGCAAGTAGTCAAAGGTAAAATAAAAAAAATTATGGCCACTAGAGATTGTCTTAGCTATTGGTGAGGATTTCATGAGAGACTGGTTGGAAGACCAGGCAGAAGGTGGTTTGAGGAGCAAGGCTGTGGGTGAACCTATGGGGAAAAGGAACAAACATTGAAGAACTCAGGGCACACAGTGATGCTCACCAGGGAATATCCCTGCAGAATTCACTCTAATGAATAATGTGACAGCTGCCAGTGCTCTTGGAAAACACTCTAGCAAGTGAATGACAGAACATTTCTGCTTGTTCTGTCAAGAAATTACTCCAGATATGAGATAATACTTCACCCCTAAGTCATAGACTGCCACATAAAAAGCCCAATTCCAGATTTGGATAAGTTCCTACAAGTTGTTATCATGGGTGTCTTGGAGATCTCCCCAAAATACAGACCATTGCCATTGCTCTTGGTTGCCTATCAGAACTTGATGGCAAGACCCTGTTGTTGAAGATACCACTTTGATCATAGGACATGGAGAAAACAAGTTGGTACTGACCAGAAAACTTTCTCTTTGCTGGCTGGCTTTCAGAGTTCTGGAAAGGTTCTATGTCGGCTAATGGGGAGCCGAGAGTCACTAACAGTCTTACCCAGCTGTGAACTACAATCATGTCTGGTATAGTAAAATATACCTGAGTGCCATAGAAGTGTGAGTGTTATGGGGTAATTGACCACTTTCTGATTGAATATAGGCTAAGAGCTGTAGGACTAACCTATAATTATATTAAAAAAATCTAGGGCTGGGAACCACACATGTCTTGGGGGTAAGTATATTATTATTATTATTATTATTATTATTATGGTTGTTGTTGTTATAAATAAACATAGTGTCAATTTTCTCTTTAAGTCTGTATCTCCATACATGTTGATTAATGCAGGTTTCAGACCTCACTAGAGAAGTTTCTTTGTGTAATGGATTCTGGTGAATTCAGAAACTCACAGTTGGTTAAAGTGCAGTGAACACACGTTTAGAAATAACAAAATACCAACTAGAAATTCCAGCAAGCAGTGTCAAAAAATTCTCCCAGGCCTCCACCAAGGTTCCAGCTTGTAGCAACTATTCTAAGAGGGAAGAGTACACTTCTTCAGTATATGATACACATTTTAGACCTGTGACCATTGGGTAGAATACATAGGTCTGGAGACCAGGGGGCAGAAATAGCCATGAAGCTGCTTCCCATCACTCTAGGTAATTCATTTGTGAGATTTTTCTTTTTGTCTCTAAAGTTTTTGTTTCTGTGGTTCTGTGGGCTCTGATTCACAAGTAGAGCAGGGACTTCTGTGAAAATCAAAGCAGGAATCACACTACATTTAAAACTATTTTTGTGGCTGGTCACTTTGTATTCTTCATGCAGCCAAAGGGCTGGGATAAAAAGAATGAGTCTATTGGTCAGCAGAACTGACAAGGTCTGTGTAAGGAAGCAGAGCTTCTGCTGTGTCAAACAAGGGACAGGGAAGGACATGGTTGATCCATTGGGGTGCCCCATCCACGTGGACTTTAACTGTGTGATAAAAGTGTGATAAGAAAGAGGTGGGTCTATTAGGGACGAGGTCTGACCTTCCTCCAGTGTATCATGTAGACCAACAGGAATACAAGCAGAGTGAAAAAGAACTAGTGTTCATCAGTGAGGGATGAGTTAATACATTCTCTGTTCTACTCAGGACTTAAGGGCAATAGAAACTGCATGTTTTCCTACATTAACCTTCCTCTTATAGGTTTCCATGAAGTGTTGATCATGGGCTCAGAAGACTGAACTCAACGGGAGAAACACAGGGCTCTGAGAAGAATGTGTGAACTGTTGCTAGTATCTGCCCAGACCATATCCTGGGGCAAGTGCTTTAGGTATGGTGAATCAGGTCTCTGAGATCTCATCCTGGGGCAGTTTTCTTGCTAGATGGTTGGGTATGCATCCCCATTCTCTTGAATGGAGATCAGCAATCACTGTCTATAACAACTGTGTGGTGTACCACCAGACATTGCTGTTGTCTAGCCCTGTGGTCCTCAGTTACCAGTCATGCTTCCATGCAAATGCACAGGTCAGGGTGAAACTCGGCATTAGCTGGAAGGACACCTTGCCTTCCTTGTCCCCCTGCCTGTAATTCTGCTCCACTCAGATCCTTGCAAGGTTCCCCAAAACTTCTGTAAGAAGCCACCTTTTATCCTTGTGATAGGGGACCCAGTAGAGACACCTCACCATGAAAAAGGTGGGTATATGGCTGCCAACCTTTGTCTTTGACAACACTGGTAGGCTCCTAGCCTACCCTCAACTCCCACAGCTGGAGTTCTTGGATTTGCCTGCAGAACTCATTATACACTTTCAAGCCAGGGGAACTGCCTCCCAACAAAGTCCTTCAGACCTTGTGCTCCAGTTAAGTCTTACCAACCGCTTATCTTTTAAAAATGCAACCCCAGTAGGGTGGTGAAGAGCCTGGTTTCCTCCAGCTGGCATCTTTGGGACTGATGTGAAGGCTCCCGGTCGATGCCCCACTCCCCATGCGCCTTAGGCGGCTCTTGTCAGCTTGAGAACAGGAGGGCGGTGGGTGGATAACACCTGGTGAATAAATTTACACAGGGAAATAATGGTTTCCATGTTGGATTTCCATAATTAACTAAACAGGCAGAAGTTAGGTTTCACATGTAAAAGTCTTGTGAGGAACTCTTGACAAGAGACAGAAGTTGATGAGGAGAGTTAATGTTCTTGTGAAAAATCTTTTAACCTTGGACATTGGTTGGCCTCTCTCTTTTCTTTCCCATTGCTTTGCTCTGATATCACCTTCCCTTTCTTACTTCTCCTTTATTCTCTTCCTACTCCCTTTTCTATCTCTTCCCTATAAAACTCCCCTTGGTTCTGTTTGTGTATTCGTGGATGGACACTTTTCAGCATCGGTGTGATAAGAAAACTAGAGAGGCTGAGAAACTGGTGGGTGGGAGACCTGGGCTGCCGGGGAGCAGAGAGATCTCTGCGGAGTGCACACGGAAAGTGCACCCCCTGCCTTGCCCTGCCCTGCCTTGCCTGATCCAGCGACCAGGAACAGAAAATTAGAACTTCTGTTTCCACCCGGCTGCGACTTCAGGACGCAGAGCAGAGCCTGGCCCATCTGCCACCCGGAACGGTGGCTGGTAGAGGCTGAGCAACTGGTGGGTGGGAGACCTGGGCTGCCTGGGAGCAGAGAGATCTCTGCGGAGTGCACCCAGAAAGTGCACCCCCTGCCTTGCCCTGCCCTGCCCTGCCTGAGCCAGCTACCAGGAACAGAACGTTGGAACTTCTGTTCCCACCCAATGACTCTGAGGCATAGAACAGGGCTCGGCCCATCTGACACCTGGACCAGTGGAGATCCAGGAACACAGACCAGATACAAGGGAAAGGCAAGAACATATCACTGACAACAAAATGGCAAGAGGAAAGCGAAAGAGTATATCCCCCCCCCCCAAAAAAAAAAACCAAGACAATCTAGCAACACCAGAACCCAGCTCTCCCATAACAGCAAACATTGGAATTCCAAACACTCCAGAAAAAGAAGACACAGACCTGAAATCATACCTCAAGATGCTGAGAGAGATACTTAAACAAGAAAGGGAGGAAAAGCAAAAAAGATTCAGAAGCTTTTAAAGAAGAAACAAGAAAAAGACTCAAAGAACTCAAAGAACTAGAGGAAAACAGAACCAAAGAAATAAAGGAATGGAAGAGGGAAATTAAAATGGAAATTGACACAATAAAGAAAACGCTAAAAGAGATAACCCTAGAGGCAGAACACCAAAAAAAGAAATCAGGAGTCACAGAAGCAAGCATTTCCAATAGATTACAAGAGATCAAAGAGAGAATCTCGGGGGCAGAAGACAACATTGCAAACATAGACAAAACAGCCAGAGAAGATGCAAAAAACAAAAAGCTCCTAACACAAAATGTCCAGGAAATCCAAGACACAATGAGAAGACCAAACCTAAGGATAATAGGAATAGAAGAGGGAGAAGAGTATCAACTAAGAGGCACAGTAAATATCTATAACAAAATCGTAGAAGAAAACTTCCCTAGCCTCAAGAATGAGATGACCACGAGCATAAAAGAAGCCTTCAGAACTCCAAATAGGTTGGACCAGAAAAGAAATACCTCCCGACACATAATAGTAAAAACATTAAGTGTCCAAAGCAAAGAAAGAATACTAAAAGCAGTAAGGGGAAAAGGTCAGGTAACATATAAAGGAAGGCCAATCAGACTCACACCCGATTTCTCAACAGAGACTATGAAAGCTAGAAGAGCCTGGACAGACATCATGCACACCCTAAGAGAGCACAAGTGCCAGCCCAAGCTGCTATACCCAGCAAAACTATCAATCACCATCGATGGAGAGATGAAGATATTTCAAGACAAATCAAAATTCACACAATATCTGACCACAAACCCAGCGCTACAACGTATAGGTGGAAAACCCAATACAATGAGGGAAAATACAGCCTAGTAAGAACAAGAAAACTCCTAAACAAGAAAACTAAAAGAAGAAAAAAACACAGACACAACTCAACCCAAAAAAGAAATAATGGCAGGAAACAGAAACAACTATTCCTTGATATGTATTAACATAAATGTACTCAACTCCCCAATAAAGAGACATAGACTATCAGACTGGATACATAAACAAAATCACCTTTTTACTGCATACAGGAAACTCATCTCAGAGACAGAGACAGACACTATCTCAGAGTAAAAGGGTGGGAAAAAAACTTCCAAGCAAACAGCTCCAAGAAGCAAGCTGAAGTGGCTATTCTAATATCGAATAAAGTAAATTTCCAACCAAAAGTTATCAAAAAAGATAAGGAAGGACACTTTTTACTCATTACCAGGGAAATCTGTCAGAGGAAATCTCAATTCTTAACATATATGCTCCAAATAAAAAAGCACCCACATTCATAAAAGAAACCCTACTAAAGCTCAAAAAATACATTTCACCCCACACAATAATAGTGGGAGACTTTAATACCCCACTCTCACCAATGGACAGATCAGGGAAACAGAAACTGAACAAGGACACTGCAAAACTAGCAGAGACTTTGAACCAACTAGAATTAATAGATATATACAGAACATATTATCCTAAAGTAAAAGAATACATCTTCTTCTCACCACCCCATGGCACTTTCTCGAAAATTGACCACATAATTGGACACAGAACGAGCCTCAATTGATATAAGAAGATTGAAATACTCCCATGCATCCTCTCAGATCACCATGGTCTACGGCTGGTCTTTAACAACAACAAAGACAACAAAAAGCCCACATACACATGGAAACTAAACAATGCTCAGTTAAACAATAGCAGGGTCAAAGAAGAAATAAAAAAAAGGAATTAAGGATTTTCTAGAATTCAACAAAAACGAAAACACAACATACCCAAACCTATGGGATGCAATGAAAGAAGGACTCAGAGATAAACTCATAGCCCTAAGTTCTTTCAAAAAGAAACTGGAGAGAGCTTACATCAGCAATCTGACAGCACAGCTAAAAGCCCTAGAACAAAAGGAAGCAGATATACCCAAGAAGAGTAGACGGCAAGAAATAATCAAAATTAGGGCAGAAATAGACCAAATAGAAACAAAAAGAACCATTGAAAAAATCAACAAAACCAAGAGTTGGTTCTTTGAGAAAATCAACAAGATTGATAAACCCCTAGCCAGACTAACTAGAGGGCAAAGAGAGAGTATCCAAATTAACAAAATCAGAAAAAAAAAGTGGAGACATAACAACTGAAACTGAGGAAATTCAAGAAATCATCAGATCCTACTACAAAAATTTATACTCCACAAAATTGGAAAATCTGAAGGAAATGGACGAATTCCTAGACAGATACAAGATCCCAACATTAAACCAGGACCAAGTAAACCATCTAAATAACCCTATAACACCTAAAGAAATAGAAGAAGTCATCAAAAGCCTCCCAACCAAAAAAAGCCCAGGTCCAGACGGATTCAGTGCAGAATTTTATCAGACATTTATTGTGGCCATAACACCAATACTCTCCAAACTATTCCAGAAGATAGAATCAGATGGAATACTACCTAACTCATTTTTTGAGGCTACAATAACCCTAGTACCTAAAGCACACAAAGACCCTACAAGGAAGGAGAACTTCAGACCAATCTCACTTATGAACATTGATGCAAAAATACTCAACAAAATCCTTGCAAACCGAATTCAAGAACACATCAAAAGGACCATTCATCATGACCAAGTAGGCTTCATTCCTGGGATGCAGGGATGGTTAAACATAAGGAAATCCATCAATGTAATCCACCATATAAACAAACTCAAAGATCAAAATCACATGGTCATCTCACTAGACGCTGAGAAAGCATTTGACAAAATCCAACAACCCTTCATGTTAAAAGTCCTGGAAAGAACAGGAATCCAAGGTCCATACTTAAACATAATAAAAGTAATATACAGCAAACCAACAGCCAACATCAAACTTAATGGCGGGAAACTTGAAGCAATCCCACTAAAATCAGGGACTCGACAAGGCTGCCCACTTTCCCTCTACCTATTCAACAAAGTACTGGAAGTCCTGGCTGAAGCAATTAGACAGCAAAAGGAGATCAAGGGAATACAAATCAGAAAGGAAGAGATAAAAACTTCACACTTTGCCGATGACATGATAGTGTACTTGAGTGATCCCAAAAATTCAACCAGAGAACTCCTACAGCTGATAAACAAGTTCAGCAAATTGGCTTGATACAAAATTAACTCAAACAAATCAGTAGCCTTCCTATACTCAAAGGACAAACATGTGGAGAAAGAAATTAGGGAAAAGGTACCCTTCACAATCGTCACAAATACTATGAAATACCTTGGTGTGACTCTAAGTAAGCAAGTGAAGGACCTATATGACAAGAACTTCAAACCTCTAAAGAAAGAAATTGAGGAGGATCTCAGAAAATGGAAAGATCTCCTATGCTCATGGATTGGAAAAATCAACATTTTAAAAATGGCCATCCTACCAAAAGCAAGCTACAGATTCAATGCAATCCCCATCAAAATTCCAACACAGTTCTTCATGGAATTGGAAAGATCAATGTGCAATTTCATATGGAATAACAAAAGACCTAGAATAGCGAAATCCATCCTCAACAACAAAAAAACATCTGCTGGAATCACTATCCCTGAACTCAAGCTATATTACAAGGCAATTGTGCTGAAAACTGCATGGTACTGGTACAGAAATAGGCATGTGGATCAATGGAATAGAATAGAAGATCCAGAAATGAGCCCTCATGTATATGGTCACCTGATTTTTGACAAAGGAGCAGTAAACATTCAATGGAAAAAGGACAGCTTATTCAACAAATGGTGCTGGTCCAACTGGCACTCAGCATGCAAAAGAATGAAAATAGAACCTTTCTTATCTCCTTGTACAAAGCTCAAGTGTAAGTGGATCAAAGATCTCCACATTAAACCAGATACACTGAAACTATTAGATGAGAAAGTAGGGAAAACCCAAGAACACATAGGCACAGGAGAAAATTTCCTAAACAAAACACCAATGGCTCAAGCTCTAAAGTCAAAGATTAACAAATGGGACTTAATGAGATTGCAAAGTTTCTGTAAGGCTAAGGACATCGTCAAGAAAACAAAACGGCAACCAACAGAATGGGAAAAGATCTTTACCAACACCACATCAGATAGAGGCCTAATATCCAAGGTATACAAGGAACTCAAAAAGCTAGACACCTGAGAATCAAATAACCCTATTAAAAAATGTGGTACAGAGCTAAACAAAATATTTTCAGTTGAGGAACACCGAATGGCCGAGAAACATCTGAGGAAGTGCTCAACATTTTTAGCCATCAGGGAAATGCAAATCAAAACAACCCTGAGATTCCACCTCACACCAGTCAGATTGGCCAAGATCCAAAACTCAGATGACAGCAGATACTGGTGCGGCTGCGGAGAAAGAGGAACACTTCTCCACTGTTGGTGGGGTTCTAAACTAATACAACCACTCTGGAAATCAGTCTGGCGTTACCTCAGAAAATTGGATATAGTACTACCTGAAGACCCAGCTATTCCACTTCTTGGCATATACCCCAGAGACACTTTAATACACAACAAAGATATATACACCACAATGTTCATAGCGGCTCTATTTATAATAGCCAGAAGCTGGAAGGAACCCAGATGTTCTTCAGAAGATGAATGGATACAAAAATTGTGGTACATATACACAATGGAATACTACTCAGCCACCAGAAACAATGACTTAACCAAATTCTTAAGAAAATGGCTGCATCTAGAGAATATCATCCTGAGTGAGATAACCCAGTCACAAAAGAACAGACATAATATGCAGTCACTGATAGTGGGATGCTAACCCCTGAGGCTTGCACTCCCCCAGAAGCAACTCACAGACTGTATGAAGTCCAAGAAATAAAGAAAACAAAACAAAACAAAAAAAATATTTACTAAACAAGAAAACTTTAACTATTTTCATGTTACATTTTGTTTTACATGTACTTTATGCTCATTGTAACTATTAAGTTTTCAAGGCATACTATCAAACCTTGAAAAAAATCAAGTACTGGCTAATAAATATATTCATATAGTTTTATGTAAAAATTATGTTAAAATCTGAAAAAAAAGTACTGACAAAAATGTATAATTTTAAGCAAAAAATGTTTAAAATCTGTACATTTATCTTTGTTTTGTAAAATAAAGTTGTTAAAAAAAATGAAAACTAATATCATCACCGTATTAGTGCTTCATAATTTGAAAACGACATCCACAAGTTCGGTTTTGACCTTGAAGGCATAACAACAAACAAAATGCATGCATCTTTTGCAACACTTCCAGAAAAAAGGATTTGTGCACTAAAGTAAACATGGTGGCAATCATTCACCTTCTTACTGTTTCCTAGCAACTAGTCTAGAATGAAAGGGCATCGTGGCAAAAGCAGCCCTCTTATGAAAATAGACCTTGAACTTCTCAGTTCCTTGCTGTGCACAACAAATTTGTCAGAGTCTGTGGTTGGGGGCTCTCTGGTGTTCGGGGTCAGTCTTGGGCATTCTGAAACACCACAGCTCACGTGGCTGGCTGGTGGTAAACTGCCCATTCATGGTATTTACACGAACTACTAGCCTGATACAGGGTTGAGTGTGACCTGCCTAGCTTGTGTATTCGGAAGCCTGCCTTGATGAGCCTGTTAGTGGAAGGCACAAGGAGACTTTTTTTTTTTCCTTAGCAGAGCAGAGCTGGGATCAAGTCTGCAGTTCAACAGTTCACACAGCATCTCAAACTTAACTGCCAAATCTCTGCTATGAGCTGCCAGAAACATGGTGGCTTTGCCCGAGTGATTTAACAACCCTTCTAACTGATGACTCATACCTGCTGGCTGGTCCCTCCCGAGTGGATGGGATGAGCAAGTGGCTACAATGGAGTTCAGTTGCCTTTATCTTTAGACTCTGTCTTCTCTCTGACACAGGGAATGCTATTCCAGGACAGTGCTTTGGGATTTAATACAGACTGTAGGCTCATCTAACAGACTGTCCTTGTGGGATTTGGAGTGAAAGATAACCATGCTGCTGTTTCTGTATCCAGTTTTGAAGATACCCCTGTTTCAACCAAACCCTGGCATATTGACATGCCCTGTACTCAAGCAGGTGTGAAAATCATACAAAGCAGAACAGAACAATCTGCTGCAATTACTATATTGTGTCAGAAATCTGAGCTCCATATCTGAAAATTGTGCAGGTTTCTGCACAATCATAGGCTGGGCAGAGGGTGTAGCAAATTCCACATGCTCAAGGCCTTGGGTTTAATCTCTAGAGCTGGAAGAAGTCTGGAGGACAACAAAATGTCTTTACCCTCCTCAAGTTTCTCTCTTCCTTTCCTCACTGTGCCTTCCCTGGCCTTCTCTACCCTCCCCTTTTTTTATTCTCTTAAGAAAAAATCTGCATGTAAGAGAAAAATCTAAACTTCATTATCTTGATGGAGGTGAAAAGATTATCCTCCAACCACAAACTAATCAGTTCTTCCTTAGCATCAGGATTGCCTGATAGGTGGGCTCTCCCCACACAGTGATTCACTTTCTTGGGCTCTCTTCTCCTTTACACACTCTGCTCCAAGTTCCAACATTCCCACAGCCACTGTCCCTCCTTAGGTGTGGTCCTCTTTGCCACTACCATCTTAGTCTGGCCTTTCCACTAGGGACTTAGATGATGACCTTTTATTTATTTCCTGCACTTGTAGGTACAATGACTCTCCCCCCTCTCACAGGACTTCTCTGTGTAGCCTTGGCTGTGCTGGAACTCAATCTGTAGACCAGGCTGGCCTCAAAATTAGAGATTTGCCTGCTTCCCTAGTGCTGGGATAAAAGGCATGCACCATGCTGACCAACTTTATGGATTTAACAAAATGATTCTAAGTTCATTTTTCTGTCTCAGGATGTTGTACCATATAGCAGTCACTGCACTTGTTCACCATCTGTTGTATTAACCACATGAGTTGTGTGTACCCCATAGCTTCCCACACCCTAGCCTAGTTGTGACCTCACTTCAGAGGTGAGAATGAGGAAGCTCAGAGAACCAAAGACTTGCCCATCACTGAAGCCTAACCTGGGACCTGGGAGGGTCTGACTGAAATCTTTGTGTCCGATTGCTAACCCAGACATGTCTCTCAAAAGCCAGCACTAGCACATACACTTTTATTTTTCCTCTTTGTTTTATAATACCCACTAGACGGCTGAGCAAGGAATAGGTAATGTATAAATTCTCGAGTGGCTCTATGGGGCAGTGTTTAGCATTTGTAGCTTTCTGATAATGTTTGGATTCCTGACAAATGTAAATTTTTGTGGTGCCTGGCTAAATCCAGCCTATAACAGACACATGCAGAAGAAGGAAGAAACTCACTTGGGTAGACGGAGCATGGAAACTTTAATCAACTAAGCAGTCACACGCAATTGATCTTCTGCATTGGGGGACATTTCTCTGTAATTGAATACAAAATACAGATTTCAGTGAGTTGTCCAGGGTGTTGATTCTAATCATCTCTAAATAAGATACAATGTCAGGATGTAAAAACATTAACTACTTTTCAAGACTAATATTTTAAAACAATATTGGTCCTTGGAATCTTATATGGACATTTTGGCATTTTATAACTTTTTTCTGTTATAAGGTCTTAAGAAAATTTTAAAACAATGTTAAGAAGTCTTTGTTCCTCTTCCACTCCTAAGATCAAAATACCGAATATTTGTGATATGAGTTATTTTTTTCTGAGGACTGTGCTTCAATATTTGTTGCTTTCAAGTTATGCTTTAAAAGCTCGATTTTTTTTTTTTTTAAAGAATAAAAGAGGTTAAAGCCATAGCAACATGCAAAGGTCTTTAATTTTCTAAGATGGCCCCCAGCTAGTTACATTCTGTTTAGTAGAAATTTGGTGACATTTGACTAGAGAAGTCAGAAGTGACACTCAAAATGCTGGGAACTTCACAATTTGGGAATTCATTTTCTACACAACATTCTTAGTAAACATGGGTACATTTATATGCAGGTAACACATGTTGCATATTAAGTTTATTTAAGTTAATATAAAACAATAAACATTCCTTTAATTATTTAATCCATTCCTTCATTGTAGTGAAAAAAAGAAGAAGGAAGAAAGAAAGGCAGGCAGCATTTTAAGGAGAATGTGGCCACTTAACCATGTGAGTCCCTCAAGTATAATTGTACTAAGAATATAAAGAATGTGATCCACACTAAGACATGTTGGATGAAAATTTTCCCAGTCATTTTGTAACATACAAATTCATGTGTTGTGACTCTGTTCATGTTTTAAAGCTTCTTGCTGCTAACAAGATTTTTCTTAAAAATTTACCTTCTCTCCCTGAGTGAAGAATTTGCCCTGTTCACTTGGCCTAGACTGAGTCCTCTATGGAACTTGAAGATGGAGTCTAAGCATATGCTAACCATCACCCCTGGGCTCTAATCACAGTCTAGGCAGCGCCACTTCATGAATCATTTGAACCACAAGCCTCCTGTTGAAAACCCAGACTCCTGGGTGCAGTCTCTTGTTTGTGCTAATGGTGGGTGTTGGGTCAGAGCCTGCAGGATCTTCCCTGAGGTTTGTGGAAAGAATCCTTCGCCGTGGAAATCCCTGGCTGCTCTCACTTGATGGACAAGGGCTACCTTCTCCACAGACCTGCATGTTAGGTGCTCTCTGTAGAACTTCTCATTTGACCTCGCTTAACTTTGGTTTCTCAGTTGGAATTCCTGTCTCAAAAATAAATAAATAAATAAATAAATAAATAAATAAAAGCCACTAATGTAGTTGACTGAGCATAATGTTGGCAAGGCGTGTCTTCTGGAGAGCAGGTAAGGTCAGTGGCTGTGGAAGCCTGCCCTATTGCCACTTAGATCACACATGGAATTTGGCAAAATTTTGATCGTGTTGGCATTTCATAATTTTCACAGTGAATATAAGTAAGGAAAACCTCTAGTGTATTACTGTTCCTTAAAAGAAGGATAGTATGCGATGTGAGTTTCGATGATCTTTGTGATAGCAGTGGCTGGAAAACACCAGTTGTTCACCTCTTCATTCCTTCCTTCCAGCATTCTGGTTGCAGCTTTCAGAGCCCATCGTGATCAGAAGTAATGACATTTGTTTGCGGTTTAGTGATTGGGTTTGTGCATATTGGTGCTTCAAAAATTCCCGAGGGTGTCAAAAATTTTCTACAGAGACATATAATACATACAAGTATAATGCAGGGTACTTTTTTTTGAAAAAATTCCCTCTACCTCTAAAGGTACCCACGTGTTGAATAAGGATGCTGGATTAATGTAGCTCTTCAGAAATGGGAGCTCCAGGTGGCCCAAAGACCTCAAGAAAAGATCCCAAACTATAAAACGTACATCAGATACTTCATGACATTAGGTTTATTTCCTGAATGCAACACCAAAGGCAACTGAATTTAAAGACACACACACACACACACACACACACACACACACACAATTGGACTTCATGGAAAGTTTTAAAAAGTTCACAAAAGAAAGACAGCAGAGATTACGTATCCCTTAATTGAAGTGCTTAGGATGGGTTTCTTAATTCCTAGATTTTAGAATGAATGTTTCATAGACTTTAATCTGAAAATCTGAAATCCACAATGAGTGTTGTGTTGATGCTCGATGAATTTCAGAACAGTTTGGATATCAGCTGTTGAAATAGGGATGCTCTACTTGATTGGCAGAATCAAGACAACCCAGCAGACTTGCAGATATTGTCTGGAAATTATGTCTAATTATTAATAGCCAGATTGCACACATTGCTACAAGAATATCAAGTCAAACAAACAAGCTGGTCAAAAACTGGGAGAAAAACTCCAGTAGACCTTCCTTCAATGATGATATAAGAAGTGACCCAGGAGTCCATGAAAAGATGGTCACCTCCCTACCCTTCAGGGGACTGCAAACCAGAGATAGAGTGAAGTATTCACACCTATTAGGATGGATGCTGTCAAAAATAAGCAGCAAAATCACTCCCACCCCAGTAAATAGCAACTGTTGACAATGTGAAAAATTGTAACCACAGTGCACTCTACCTTATGGTAGAGTAAAAGCATACCAACTCCAAGGAAAAAATAGAATAACAGTTCCTAAAAAAACTTAACAATTATTTATCCTTTACAAAGGAGAGCCCTTGTGCACTATCGGTGGCAGAGTAAACATGTACAGACTCCAAGGGAAAAAAATAGAATAATGATTTCTTAAAAAAAAAACCTTCACTAATATTTATCCTTTACAAAGGAGAAATATAGAAATAAAGAAATGGCTTAGCAATACAGTAAAAAACAAAAACAAAACAAAACAAAACACCTGCACATGGTAGCTCACAGTGAACTATAATTTCAGTTCTAGGATCAAACATCCTATTCTCACTTCCACATGCACATTCTCACTTCTCACGCACATGTAATGCACATGCATACACTAACACACACATACACTATATACATAAAATTCAGAAAGAGGAAAGTTCTGATGCTAGGACATGGGTCAGCACTGAGGGCATGATTCTCAGGAAGAAACAAGCCATCTTCAATGGGACGATCTACAGAAACAAAGTAGAATGGTGCTTTCTAGGCAGAGAATGGGGAGTGAGTGTCTGACGGGTGCTGGAGTCGCACCAAACTATACAGGTAATGTAGGTATGATGGTAAATGTTTATGTCATATATACATTGCCAGAACAAAACATTGAAGGGCAATTCAGTGATTCCATCCTATGATCACCGCTTTTAGTGTCAATGTTCTGGACTCCCTTGTATGAACAGAGTGAATGAAACCTTCTATTTTTGTGGCCAGATATCCTTCAGCAGATCTCGGTCGCTAAGGGACAAGGCTGGAATTGCCTGTGATATGGTAAGTGAGAAGGGTGCCTCACTCTAGCCACGTCATACAAACTACAGGCCTACAGAGGGGAGGGGACAGCCATGCATTCTATCTTTTATAAAGGATCATTAAGCAGAGACACACATCTATCCAGTGTCCAGTGTTCCATAAAATCAGATAGGTTGTGTATGTTACTAATACTTATATGTTTTATGGGCAGAGCAATTACTACTTTACTATTATTTTTGATATTTGTCACCAGACAGATGGGTAAAAGTTTAGATAAACTTTATTATTTATTACCATTCTTAAGTGGATATTCATAAATATGCCTTAAATTTCAAATAAAGAATTTAATTATTTGATTTTTTCCAATCAATGAAAATGGACAAAATTGTGAAGTGAATTAAATGCTGTGTACTGTCATTTCCGTTCCTGAGGAATATGAGTTTTGTCCAGGAAGGATGCAGTGTATGGTAAGTCACAAGAGGGCACCTCCTCTGTAGTTACACTTGTGTGCAATGGTAATCACTCTAAGAATTGGGCAGTGCTATTGTTTTCACAAGTGCATCTACTTCAGTTACTGGTTCTCCCTTTCTGCATAGATGCAGCCGTTGGTGCGTTTCTCTTTTTTCATTCATTGACTGTGATCCTGGACTTAGCCTGGACACAGAAATGGATTTGTTTGTTGTTTGTTGTAGACCAAAGAAAATTTAATTTTATTCTGAAAATGAATGTGTTTGAAATTGCTGGCCTCTTGTAAAATATAAAGAGATTCACTTATTGCAAAAAAAATAATTGTCACTAGAAAGTAATTCATACTCACTTTCAAGATGTTTGAAGAACTTTGAACTGTAACAGGAAAGTAGAGTTCTCCCATAGTCCTTTTCCTTGGGTTTAAAGGTTATTATTCCTCATGTAGTTTCTTCCAGTTCTTTGGATTCATATAGAATATATGTGCACATGAAACAAAATTTGATACGTACATATATTATAAAATTGGAGTCATTAGTGTACATAATTTGTACCATGTGTTTTTAACATTAATATTTTATCATAACCATTTACCTCTGTTACTAAATATTCTTCAATAATATTACTTTAAATTTCTGCCTAATATTCAGTTACAGGACCACACCATAACTTACTGAATCTTTTCCCTGTGGCAGATCTTAACTGGGTGATAAATGCTTTTGTACATAAATCTTTTATTACATTGCTCATTTACTTAGGATAGAGTTCTAGAAGTGGTATTATTGATTTTAAAGTATGAACAGTTTTATGACTTTTATGCACATTGCCTAATAGCTTTCCAGGTGAACTTTCTGATGGTAATATATGGGAAAGCTTGCTTTTCTCATCCTGTCATACTGGTATAAAATATCACCTCTAAAATATGCATCAATGTGATAGGAACTTTGATTTGTGTTTTGAAAAATTACTAATAAATATATTTTTTATTTTTCATATATATATTCCACTTTATATTTCATAGGCTTTCTGTCCTTTTCCTTTTCATTTTTCAGTTTGTATACAATTTTCTCTCTCACTGATTTTTAAGAAAATTAGAGGTAAAATATATATTTAGCCTTTATCCTATTTATAATGAATACATTTACCAATTATTTAACACTTAACTTTATTTGAATATTTTTATGTATTTTTACATACACACAGCAAAGGGCTTTGATCATATTCATACCCTTCCAACTCCTCCGGGATCTCTCATCTCCCTATCAGTTTCATGTCCATTTTTATTTTTAAAATAACTTCACTGAGCCCAGTTAGTGGATCCTATAAACACCCTTGTGTGGGTTCATCCCTTGGAACACAACCACACCCCTAAAGAGAACTAACTTATCTTCTCCTAGCAGCCATCAACTATCAATAACCCCTCAGCTAGGGATGGGTTTCATATGCCACCTACAAGTGCTGTAGTGTTGATTGGCTTGATCTTGTTTGGGTCTTGTACAGGAAGTCAGCATCTTAAGTGCTGTAGGTCTAAGCATGTGATGGTCTTGTCATGTCCAGAAGATGTTCTTTCTCAGAAGTCCCCCATGTCTTACAATCTTGCTTCCCCTCCAAACTCATTACTCGGGCCTTTCCTCATCTATTCACTTCACTCTTTCCCAAACCTCATCATCCCCCTTTTATTCCCAAAAGCAAAAAAACTATAACATTTTATGGAAATTGTTTGCCTTGGAAGACATAATGTATCTGTATTGTCAAGCTCTGGAGTCAAGCTTGTACAAGTCCCACAGCCTGGGCTTCCGTGAGCTACTTCTTTCTTACATTTAGACTGAATTCTTCTACACAGAGCTACCTCATGATAGGACCTCATCTATGTGGTAACATTTTTATGTTGGTGGACCTGGGCTATAAGCCAGCTAAGTGGAGGAGAGATAGAGATAGAGATAGAGATAGAGATAGAGATAGAGATAGCGATAGAGATGGGGGGGTCTAGTGAGCAGTATTTCTTTATGTTTCATCTTCTAGTTCCTGCTTTAGGTTCCTGAATTGCCTCAATTGTGGAGTGTGACCTGGAAGGGTCAGATGAAATCAACCCTTTCTTTCCCAAGTTGCTTTTGGTCATTGTGTTTGCCATAGCAACAGAAAACAGACTAGAAAAGGCAGTAAGCAGGTAGTGAGGAAACAGTAAGAGGTGTCATGGGCCAGCTGGGAGTGAGCATTACTTCTAAGAATCAAGAGTCTGTGTAGAAAGTGCGCCCATGGTTCCCATTCTGTCTTCTTTTCTTTTTCTGTCTTCTCTTAGCATGGACACATCATTATGAATTGGGGCTTAATTTGTTTCTCTTTCTTCATTTGCTTAAATTTGTATGAATGGAGTGGTAAATGAACACCTAGTACTCTCAGTGTGGGCAATGATTCTCCCCCCCCGAACATTAAAGTGCAATAATTCTGCACTTTATTTGTGTGTGTGTGTGTGTGTGTGTGTGTGTGTGTGTGTGTGTGTGTGTGTGTTCACATGCATAGAAAGCAAATGCCTTTCAGGTTAGGCTAGAGACAGTGTCTGATTTCTCAACGTGATAAGACCTAAGAAATATGAGGTCGGGAGACAGTTAGTTTTAGATGCTGAGATGCTAATACCTTTGTTCTACAAAGACCTTACGTTCTGAAAAAGCAAACTGGACTTATCAGGTTTCCTCATACTTTTCAGCTAGGTGTTTGAGCTGATGGTGTGTTGACATTTCTTACCAGCAACTGGAACATTCTCTGGCTGTTTTTCTTTCTACCCTTCAACACAGATGGATTGTTGCTTTCCCACAAGTTTATCTGCTGCAGGCAAGTTTATCTGCTGTCTTGTGGAAATGCTTTCGTTAATTTTCAACACAGTGAAGGTAGGAGCTTTTTCTGGATGCATGTTTATGTGTTTTGATCCAATGAGTCATGTAGCATATTTCTCCAATGTGTGTGCATGTAGGTGACTGGTGTTCAGCCCATTGCTTTAAGGATCCAGACCAAATTCTCTTAATCCTGTTCTCAACGTCTCCCATCATCTACAATCCCCTCCCTTGAAGGTTATTCTTCCTGAATCTGCTCAAAGTTCTTAATTGCCAGTAAACCTGCCTCCTCACTCCTTATCTGGATAAACCTTAGAAGCCACAGAGCTCAGCGCTGAAGCATATGAAGGGCCCAGATCATTCTAATTACATTTGAGAACCAAGCTTGTTGAAAGAACCCTCAAGAACATTAAGGAACCATTTCTCCCATTTTATTGGCTCAGGCCGCTAAGCAGGCCGCTGGACTCACTGTGTCTTTTACTCTCTGAAATGAGAAAATGGCACTTGGGATCAGATTCTCTGTGAAAGTGCTTTGTGCCTGGTAAAGCTGCGGCTTTTGGAGTTGTTATAGCTTCTGTGATTTCCCCACATCCCAGAAAATCTGCAGGCCTCCTCTGTCCTGAGCTTTACAAACCCCTTTCTATTGTCAGAATCCCTTTTGGCTGTGTTATCCTGGGGCTCTCACCACACCGGTCTCTTATATTTCAGATCACTTATAACCTTCGATGACAGGCTATAGCTCATCACTTTAACAAATTAATACTGCTCTGAATTGTGGGTTAACGCTCACAATAGATTGATTCTTGTTTTGGCCGGTTTCTATTGTGACCTATTAAAATATTTTCATTCCACTCTGCAGTTAATGAGACATCCGTTGCATCTTTGTTATCGTCTTTGTCTAGATACCAAGGGGGGCTACCGCTTGGTAGCCCCTGTGACACTGTAGCAACCCTGCATTCTGATTTGTACCCCTACATAGACATGCTGGCTGAACAGAACCAATGGCCTCGGTTCTTAGACTCCTTTCTCTCTTTCTCCTGGGTCTCCCTTTTTATCTCATTATGTAGATTCCTTTCCTTCCTAACATAGGTAAAGTTAGCTTTCCTGAGTTGGGAGAAGGGGATAATTTTGAGGAAATCCTCTCTGAGTGTGAATCTATACTAGACATAGGAAGGAATACAACCATGCTGAATTCATCTGAGATTAACTATGCATGTGAAGTACTGCAGCGAAGAAAATGAGAGCGGTACTCATTTTTTAACCCTTAAAGTAGCTACAGAAATTGTGCTGTAGAAAGTCGGAGAAACAGAAATATTTATTCCACTACCCATAGTTTTGCTGTCAGTCTTTGGCCAGTGGGAGGTGGGAGTGCTGACATGTAGCCAGCCCAGCTTCTCTCTTTTCCTTGGCCAGACCCTGGTACATGGTGCTTCTCAACTGGCCAAGTGCTCAGGACACTCCCTGTGAGGACATGCACCCCAGTCATACTTTCACCAAACAGACTATTGTTATCCATTTTGCTGCATTAAAGTCAGAAAATATTAAGCTACTTTTACATACATTATTATAATAGGATACTCACCCTTGGGGAACTGAGAGTTTGGAACACACAATGGGATATTGTTCCTTGTTCACAACTGAAAAATGAGAATAGAAACATGATCCAATTCTACCCCTAGTAGACATAAGATGTATTTCTGAAATCTTCTCTAGTATAAAATAATTGGAGTCCCATAAATAATTTTTTTCTTTTTAAATTTTTCATCTATATGCCAATAAAAGACAGCCTATAGGGTAGGAGAAAAACCTTTGCCAATAATACCTTCTATGGGGGTTAATTTTGTGCTTTCATTTTCCTTATTCTTTAATTGATGCCACATCTATTTTTCCTCAGCCTTTTCTATCGATTGGCTCTGGTCTCTCTCAACTACATACTCCCTCGGGAACAAAACCCCAATCAATCTAAATCTTATGGAAAGGGAATCAGCAGAATATTAGGCATTTATTATGGGTAAGCTTCTGTCTTGCTGGTGTTGACAACTGTATGCCTGCTCAGTGCAGGGTTTGGGGTCCAGATGGTGAGCAAAGAAAAGACAATTGCTGGGAGGAGCCTCTGTGACATGTAGCAGAGTCTAAGACACACCTGGACTTTTATGGGAAGGAAATGAAAGGGAAATGATTTCCAGGAAAGATGGGTCTTTAAGTAGCTCCACCCATCCCATCTGTGTGAACTCTTAAATACAAGCTTGAACCATTTGTCTATAGTTTTATGAACATTACTTGGTTGAGATAACAGGCCTGCACTTTAATATGCTACCCAAACTGTCACCATTGGGGTTCCAGCTGTATTTTTTACAATCTTAACTCTTAAGATCAACATTTTCAGATTTGAACCATGGTTACATTGTGTTGTGAGTTATAACCTAGTAGATCTGGCCATGTTTAAATTTCTGGCTAACTTAATCAGAGTTAAAACAAAAACAAAGGCAAAAAAAAAGTTCTTGGTCTACAAGTTTTACAAATTGTGACATTTCAATAAAAATCTGTTTTTTGGCACCTTTAGAAAAATTGACCCACATAAGAACATTGGAATTAATAAGTACAGCAGTGCCAAGTCAGGAATAAGCACTGGCCAGTGGGCTGGAGGCTCACCATGTCCCCTGTATGGCTCTCTCCTTCCTGTATGTTGCTTTCCTACTTTGAGGTGTTGGGAGTTTCCTGTCAAGTTTTAGCAGTCACCTCACCCCATCCCCACCCAAACCCTCTTCTTTAAGCCTGGCATTGGGTGACAAGGAGGTAGGATTTGAAGCTGGGAAGCTGAGATGAGGGAAGAGGAAAGACTGTGGAACATCTCCTTTTACAGTTTTACTGAGCTTTATTCTCCAGCTCCTCTCTTACAGGGAGCTCCATTCATATTAGAGTATTAAAGGGAGAGATAGGCTTGCCAGGCCTTTCCCATCAGCTGTAGGTTATAGAGTGGCTCTTGATCTTGGTGCATGCTCAATTGTACAGCCACTAAATTCATCCAATGCACTGTCCTACCTGGAACATATAGACCCATTTCTGATGGTGGCATCGGTAGTTGATGCACACACCTCAAGTGGTCCTATGGTGGATCCAGGTTGAAAACTATGGGGTAGGATTTTCAGAATTTGAGGACCAGTACTTTCATCAACAGAATAAGGGCTTTATGCTTTCCCACCATGGTGCCTATGGACGATATCTTCAGTTTTCAGTGTTTACCAACTAAACACTGCTTTGCTTACAAAACTTCTTTCAAAGCACCAACATTTCTTCAAGTCACATACTTAATTCCCATATCATAGCAGGTATATACTATCCTTTTTCTGCATTCCTAAAATAAAATGTCAGAAAACATGGAAAAAAAATCTTTTCCGTCCAAGCCTAGCAACATGAGCTGGGTCATTTCACAGCTATATGTAAGAAATAGGATGAGCAGACAGAGCTTGTCTCCCCAGGGAAGAGCTGGTTTTCAAATGCTACTTTCTTATACACAGGTCAGAGCCACATGTGAGAGTAATTCTCAGTAAGATGAATAACTGATATGTAGCTAATGGGTACCTTCTGCCATGGTGTATGGTTTACCACCAGGGTTCTTAATTTTGATTGATTATTCTAGTTCCCTTGGGCATGTATGAAAAATACACATTCCTTGGGTACTATGTTAGATGTACTTCAAAGGGCATCGGGGCTTGGGCATCTGTACCAACCAAAGTCACCCTACCTTTTCTCAATAGGTCTTTTCCTATCTTCTTGGGTGTACCACATACTAGTAACAACATTTTAGAAGGCAATGTGGCAGTATGTACCAAAACGTTGAACATACTTTTTTAAAAAAGCAAGCATTTTTAATACAACCATTGGATATATTTGCATAAGTATCAAATGTTCATGTGATTTCATAAGAGCAAGGTACTAGAAACAACCTAAAAATTTACTAAAATGAAATTGATTAAGAAAGATGGCTCAGTAGGTAAAGGCTCTTGCCCCCAAGCCTGCCAAGCTGAATTTGATCCCTGAACATAATAGAAGGAAAAAATGGTTACTCTCAAGTTGTCCTCTGATCTCTATGTGTGTACCATAGCACACATGCAAACCCTTTCTACCACAAAGTAAATTAGGAAAATAAAACAAGATAGAGTTGGTCAAATAAGTAAGAGTTCACATGAACAATAGAATATTAAATAGATAAAAATACAGTGAGGTCAGTTAAGGATGATTGTTGTATGCTAGTATCATTATGTAAATATTCACAAATGCCCCAATAAAGTTGCTTGATTACTCTGATCCTGTGTGTAAGAGTATTTTCATGTATATATACATAGATATGAAGATGGTCATGTAAAAGTATAGATGCAGCTGTATTTGATACAGAATAAATGAATATTTTGTTTGATTGGGAAAGGTATTTAAACAATATTGACTCAGTGAATTTTATTTCCTAGTCTATATTATACAGCCAAGTGTTTTCCAATTGGCAAAACTGATAATTAGTTTGAATCAGTCATTTATGTTTTCAACAAATCAGAATTTCAGACTTCTTTATATTCCAGTAAATGGTTTTTTAGATGCAGAAAGATGGGCATATCAGAGCTTCTTATCTGTAGAAGAGGGGTACAGCCCCCCCACCATTTGCAGAGAATTGCATTGCAAACATAAAGCACACGAGAAAAAATTCCGCGTTTAGCTTGTTTTATCTCTTCTTTGGTTAACCCTATGTGGAGATACAACTCAGTTTGCCGTTGAGGGAACCTAGGACCTGGAGTTTTGAGTTTTTCAAGGTTTTAGTCAGCTTATGTTGGAAGTAACACAGGATTTTACAGGCTCACGTCTCTCCCACTATATCCACCAAGAAAACCTCAGGTCATACTTAGAAAATACTGTCTAGGGCATTAAACCGAGGCTGTTTGGTCAAGAGTGGAAAATTATGACAGTACTAACATTTTTCTGATTCCAGTTGGTCCTGTTTTATGCAGATTTTTCTTCCATTGTGGACAGTGGTAGTTTGTTGATATTTTTGCTATTTTCTCCAATACTTTTTATTGGATATTTTACGTATTTACATCTCAAATGTTATCCTTTTTCACCTATCTATTATCCCCCTCGCTCTCCCCCTGTTCTTGTGAAGATGCTCCCACTCCCACCCACCCATCCCCACCTCATTGCCCTGGCCTTCCCCTACACTGGGGAAACAAGCTTTTTATACCTCTGACTCTTTTTCAAATTCTCTATGTAGTCTGGAGGCATTGCATGTCTGGGACACAGTGTAATATGTATTAGTCTGTTAGGACAGACATAATGAAATTCCCAAACGGAGTGACTTAGACAATACAAGTTTATTGTTTCACAGTTCTGGAGTTTAAAGTACAAGTTCATGGTCATGGCAGAGTTATCTTCCCTGAGGGCTACGAGAGAGAACTTGTTGTGTGCTTCATATCAGGCCTCTAGGAGTTTGATGTCAACCCGTGGACTTTCCTGAAGTGTAGATAGATTATCTTTATATACCCCTTTCAGTATGTGTATCTTTAAGTCCAGATGCCCCCCCACTGAAGAATACAGTGATATGGTATTAATGATCTCATCTTAAATAGCTATATTAGCAACAACTCTATTTCTAATAAAGGTTATATTCAGAATCACTGAGAGTTTAAGTTTCAGCATGTGTGGAAACTAGAAATGAGAAATGAAGGTATTGATGGGGTGGGCAAAGGATATTCCTTTCTCAGGACTGCAAAGAATAAAAGGCTTGTTCTAAATCTCTCTTAGCTACATGATAACCATATTCTCCCTACCTGGCTTCACATTCTCTTCTCTTTGCTTCCCCTTTGATAAAGACAGCAGACACACTTCATGAGGGAGCCACCTTACTTCAGGGTGAGGTCATCTGGACTCACAATATCTGCAAATCCTTTTTCCATTAATAAGCTAACATGTGTGGGTATACAGGATCGGGACTTCATCATCTGAATTAGCCTGTCATACCTGCAAAGTGGTAAAAAAGTGAGAGACTTCTTGAGGGGAAGTGACAGATCACCAACTTGAAGCAGCAAAGATATAGGCAGAACTTGAATGGTCATAGCAGAGACAGCACTTGCTGGAGGGGACAGTGGGGAAGACAGAACCATGGAGCTGAACTGGCTAGACTCTGGGTAGACAGATCTGGGATTCTTCCCCCATGAAGCGTGCCATAGACACCAAGGATGATGGAGGCAGAAGATGATCTCACCCTTTCTGGTCATCAACCTAACTTGTCACTTCAACCGATAAAATGAATTGCTTGAAATAAATAACGAATCTGCTTCTGTTGAATGCTATTGAGGACAGATCAAATCAGACTATCATCCTCAGAGGAGGAGAGAAGAGCAGTCAGCATAGAGGGGGAGAAATTGGTCTTTGGCCCCATACCACATTTGCTTTGCCAACCTCTGATTCTGGCCCCTGCCATCAACTTATCAGAACAGGACCCACATTTTGTGCACCACTTTTTGTGTTTCTACTCTTGATTCCTTCTGTCAATATGAGTGCTTAGGACCGACAGAGAAATGCTTCAGCTTTCATGGTTGGGATGAATGAACTTGGGAAGGGTTTCAGTCAACATCCCTATTGTTATTGCAGAGGTTTCAATAATGCTCCTTAACTCTGGTTAGGGAGTAGAAAAACCCTTTCTGTGTCTGTGTATTTTGTGTTTTTATTCACTGCCTGCAGACAAGTCCCCAAGAGTGTGCAAGGATGTAGCAATTCTCTCTTCTCTCTCCCTTCCTTGTCATCTTGCCCACCCTCGTGCTTCTTGGAACCACCCTTACTAAATGCTGCTTATACCCAGGTCCTTGCCTGGAGCGTTGTGCAGGAAAACCTAAACCAGAAGTTCTCACCCTGTGGGTCCTGACCCCTTTAGGGCTGGAACAACACTTTCACAAGGTCCCATCTCAGATATCCTGCATGACAGATTTTTACATTATGTTTCACAGCATCAAAATTACAGTTATGAAGTAGCAACAAAAATAATTTAATGGTTGGGGGCTCACCACAACATGATGTAGAAGTGTATTAAAGGGTCACAGCACTAGGAAGGTTGGGAACCCCAACCTAAACCAAAGCAGTAAAACTGAAATGGAGTCAGCTGTCCGAGTCTAAGCACTGAAAGATCACTTTCCCGGACTGCGGCCCCATCCAAGTCCTCCAAGAACTGGTTTCAGAAACTGGTTTGGAGGGTTTCTCTGTACCAGGCTAAGTGTTGAGAATGGAACAGAGAGTGTGACATGACCTGTGCCCCCAGGAAGTTAAAAATCCTCTGGAAAGGATTTGTGGAATAAAATGCTCTGGAATAATCACTAACTTGCTGAAACACACCAAAATCCATCTTTACTTGGCATTTTTGATCCACAGGCCCCAGTAATTGCCCCAAACAACCCACCTCTCCCCTTCATTCACTTTATGACCCAGGTTCCCATGGCTCCAATTTACATGTGATTCACAAAACATCTGTTTAATTTTAAAGTTTATATGGCAGCTCTTCGGAATTCCAGTCTTTTTCAACATTCTCTTCTTCCCTATAGCACCAAGAAGATGGAGAGGATTAATTTCCTGTGTAAAATGTAAGCAGACAGAAGGTCCAAGTTTAAACCTATTTAAATAACAACAACAACAATACATTGCCAATGTTTAGAAAGTACTGTTTTCTTTGAAAGACTAGTTTTCTACCTGGATATGAGTGTCTCTTGGTACTTTATGAGGAGATTTGAGTTCACATCAACAATGGGGAAGAAAATAATTCTCTTTATTTTTTCCCCAATGTGAATGGTTGCCTAATGGAATGATCCATTTGTTTTACTAAATGACACCTGGGGAAGTGCCTTTCTCCCTGCTCCAGTATTCTCTGGTTTTCAACTGGTGGGTAGCAACCTCCTTTGGAGGGTTGAATGAACCTTTCACAGGAGTCACCTAAGATCATCAGAGAACACAGATATCTACATTATGATTCATAACAGTAGTGAAATGATAGTTATGAAGTAGCAACAAAAATAACTTGGTGGTTGGGGTTCACCACGATGTGAAGAACTATATTAAAGGGTCTCAGCATTAGGAAGGTAAGAACCACTGCCCTAGGGCCTCCATTTTCCTACTTTCCTGTTTTAATGACAGCAGCAGGAACACATCTTGGAAGGTCATTGTCAGGGAAGCTGAGCTTGGCTGCCCAAAATGCCTGTGTAAACACACACTTCTGTTGGGGGAGCACAGAACCAGGTATGGCTAAAATAGTTTCCCTTGGGGGAGAAGTAAACAGTGTCTGCCCTCTCTTCCTAGGTCTCAACGATAACCCACCACAGTTCAGCAATGAGTTCATTAGGCTTTCTTATCGACCAATGGGAGAGAAGACATTCAGGCAGGAGTTTGGGTGCTTCAAAGCAGCCACAGTAGAAAGACTGGACCCATCAGAGAGATGACGACAAAGACTTCAAAACCCACATAAGTCAGTCCTTCTCCATAATATCCTATATATGATGCACCCTACATATTTATAGTCCCCCCTCCCCCTAGACTATGTTCAAATAAGGCAGAATTGCACACAATAAGAAAGTTGGTTCTATCCATACTTATTCAGGCCACTGTTGCACCAGCTAGAACATCTTGCAGCATGCAGGATCCTTAGCTGAGGGAGAGTTTTCATCTTAATTCTCCCCAGCAACCATAGTCTAACCTTCTGCAGTGCTCAGACTGACTCCATCTGCCCCTTATCCCACAGCCTCACAAGCCTGGGCCATGAGAGATATTTCATTATTCATTTAAGGCTTTCCCTTGAGACCTGTGATGAAACTTTGCCAGTGCCTGTGATCTCTGTGACAGGACCATTGTTAAGAGATCGGCTTCATGCTGGGTCACAGTTTTCCTCTCTCTGTATCAAAGGGGATACCACAAGGTATCTCTGCCTCCTCTATTTCTCATTCTTCTCTTCAGTAGCAAACTTTTCTTATGGGTTCCAGGTTTAGGATCCCAGAAAGGGCTCATCAACAAAGGTCTGATTTGTGTTTTCTTTACTCTATGACCTTCTAGTCATAAGAAGCTGCAAGCCAACACCTCCATCACACCTCCACCCTATTTTATTCCATTTCTCTGCCAATTTTTGGGCTAATATAGAGAATGCTAGCCATGTGTCATTTTCTGTCATAATTCTTCTTTAAACACACCCTCTCACTCTGGGAAACAATCTCAGACTTGGAGGCATCTATTAACTGCTCAAGTGGCAGGGAACCTCAGTAGCTGCTTTTCTTTTCTTTTTTAATCCTCATTTTCTGTTTTTATTGAAAAACTTTATTTTAAAAAGACGAAGATAAATGTACAAATTTTAAGCATTTTTGAATACGAATACATTTTTGTCATTGCTTGGCTTTTTTTTTTTAAGGTTTGATAGTGTGCATTAAGATCTTACTAGTTACAATGAGCATAAAGTACATGTAAAACATAATGTAACCTGGAATGAGTCAAAGTTGTCTTGGTGACTAAGGAGTAAACATAATGTTTTTTTCTTTTCTTTTTTTTTTTTCTTGAACTTCACACAGTCTGTGAGTTGTTTCTGGGGTATTCAGAGCTTTCTGGGGTTAGTATCCAATTATCAGTGACTGCATATTATGTCTGTTCTTTTGTGACTGGGTTATCTCACTCAGGATGATATTCTCTAGATGCATCCATATTCTTAAGAATTTCATAAGGTCATTTTTTTCTGATAGCTGAGTAGTACTCCATTGTGTAAATGTACCACAACTTTTGTATCCATTCATCTTCTGAAGGACATCTGGGTTCTTTCCATCTTCTGACTATTATAAATAGAGCTGCTATGAACATTGTGGTGCATGTGTCTTTGTTGTATGTTGGAGCATCTCTGGGGTAAATGTCCAGAAGTGGAATAACTGGGTCTTTAGGTAGTACTATGTCCAATTTTCTGAGGAACACCAGACTGATTTCCAGAGTGGTTGTACCAGTTTACAACCCCACCAACAGTGGAGAAGTGTTTCTCTTTCTCCACATCCTTGACAGCATCTGTTGTCATCTGAATTTTTGATCTTGGCCAATCTGACTGGTGTGAGGTGGAATCTCAGGGTTGTTTTGATTTGTATTTCCCTGATGGCTAATGATGTTGAGCACTTCCTTAGATGCTTCTCAGCCATTCAATATTCCTCAATTGAGAACATTTTGTTTAGCTCTGTACCTCATATTTTAATAGGGTTGATTGATTCTCTAGTGTCTAGCTTTTTGAGTTCTTTATATACCTTGGATATTAGGCCTCTATCTGATGTGGGGTTGGTAAAGATCTCCCACTCTGTTGGCTGCTGGTTTGTTTTCTTGACAGTGTCCTAAGCCTTATAGAAACTTTGCTATCTCATTAAGTCCCATTTGTCAATCTTTGACCTTAGAGCACAAGCCATTGGTGTTCTGTTCAGGAAATTTTCTCCTGTGCCTATGTGTTCTAAGGTTTTCCCTACTTTCTCATCTAATAGGTTCAGTGTACCTGGTTTAATGTGGAGATCTTTGATGCACTTGCACTTAAGCTTTGTACAAGGAGATAAGAAAGGGTCTATTTTCATTCTTCTGCATGCTGTGTGCCAGTTCGACCAGCACCATTTGTTGAATAGGCTGTCCTTTTTCCATTGAATGTTTAGAGCTCTTTGTCAAAAATCCGGTGACCATATATGTGAGGGCTCATTTCTGGATCTTCTATTCTATTCCATTGATCCACGTGCCTATTTCTGTATCAGTACCATGCAATTTTTATCACAATTGTCTTGTAATATAGCTTGAGGTCAGGGATAGTGATTCCTGCAGATGTTTTCTTTTTGCTGAGGATGAATTTCGCTAATCTAGGTCTTTTGTTATTCCAGATGAAATTACACATTGCTGTTTCCAACTCTATGAAGAATTGGGATGGTATTTTGATGGGGATTGCATTGAATCTGTAGATTGCTTTTGGTAAGATGGCTATTTTTACAGTGTCTATCCTTCCAATCCATGAGCATGGGAGATCTTTTCATTTTCTGAAATATCACTCGATTTCCTTCTTTAGAGGTTTGAAGTTCTTGTCATACAAGTCCTTCACTTGCTTAGTTAAAGTCACACCAAGGTATTTCATATTTTTTGTGACTTTTGTGAAGGGTATCTTTTCCTTAATGTTTTTCCTCATGTTTGTCCTTTGAGTAGAGGAAGGCTACTGATTTGTCTGAGTTAATTTTATATCCAACCACTTTGTTGAACTTGTTTATCGGCTGTAGAAGTTCTCTGGTGAAAATTTTGGGGTCACTTATGTACACTATCATATCATCTGCAAACAGTGATGATTTTACTTCTTCCTTTCCAATTTGTATGCCTTTGATTTCCTTTTGCTGTGTAATTGCTCTGTCCAGGACTTCCAGTACTATGTTGAATAGGTAGGGGGAGAGTGGGCAGCCTTGTCAAGTCCCTGATTTTAGTGGGATTGCCTCAAGTTTCTCACTGTTAAGTTTGATGTTGGCTGTTGGTTTGCTGTATATTGCTTTTATCATGTTTAGGTATGGGCCTTGGATTCCTGTTCTTTCCAAGACTTTTGGCATGAAGGGGTGTTAAATTTTGTCAAATGCTTTCTCAGCATCTAGTGAGATGACCATGTGTTTTTTTTCTTTGAGTTTGTTTATAGGGTGAATTACATTGATGAATTTCCATATATTAAACCATCCCTGCATCCCAGGGGTGAAGCCTATTTGATCATGGTGAATGATCATTTTGATGTGTTCTTGAATTCAGTTTGCAAGGATTTTGTTGAGTATTTTTGCATCAGTGTTCATAAGTGAGATTGGTCTGAAGTTCTGTTTTCT
Organism: Micromys minutus; assembly: GCF_963924665.1. NCBI lineage: Eukaryota > Metazoa > Chordata > Mammalia > Rodentia > Muridae > Micromys > Micromys minutus. Next base: position 33,724,229 of record NC_137971.1, on the reverse strand, counting down.
TGTAGGGTCTTTGTTTAATTTAGGAACAAGGGTTATTGTAGCCTCAAAAAATGAGTCAGGTAGTGTTCCATCTGATTCTATTTTGTGGAATAGTTTGAAGAGTATTGGTATTATGTTGTCAATAAATGTCTGATAAAATTCTGCACTGAACCCATTTGGACCTGGGCTATTTTTGGTTGAGTGGCTTTGATGACTTCTTTTATTTCTTTAGGTGTTATGGGATTATTTAGATCGTTTACCTGGTCCTGGTTTAACGTTGGGATCTTGTATCTGTCTAGGAATTCGTCCATTTCCTTCAGATTTTCCAATTTTGTGGAGTATAAGTTTTTGTAGTAGGATCTGATGATTTCTTGAATTTCCTCCATTTCAGTCGTTATTTCTCCACTTTTCTTTCTGATTTTGTTAATTTGGATACTCTCTCTTTGCCCTCTAGTTAGTCTGGCTAAGGGTTTATCAATCTTGTTAATTTTCTCAAAGAACCAGCTCTTGGTTTTGTTGATTCTTTGAATGGTTATTTTTGTTTCTATTTGGTCTATTTCTACCCTAAGTTTGATTATTACTTGCTGTCTACTCCTCTTGGGTGTGGCTGCTTCATTTGTTATAGAGCTTCAGCTGTGCTGTCAAGTTGTTGGTGTATGCTCTCTTCAGTTCCTTTTTGGAAGCATTCAGAGCTATGAGTTTTCCTGTCAATACTGCTTTCATTGCATCCCATAGGTTTGGGTTGTTGTGTTTACGTGTACATTGAATTTTAGAAAATCATTAATTTCTTTATTTATTTCTTCTTTGACTCTGCTATCCTTTAATAGAGCATTGTTAATTTCCATGTGTATATGGGCTTTTTGTTGTCTTTGTTGTCATTAAAGACCAGCTTTAGACCATGGTGATCTGATAGGATGTATGGGAGTATTTCAACATTCTTATATCTGTTGAGGCTCATTTTGTGACCAATTATGTGGTCAATTTTCAAGAAGGTGTCGTGAGGTGCTGAGCAGAAGGTGTATTAATTTGTTTTAGGATGATATGTTCTGTAGATATCTATTAAATCCAGTTGGTTCATAACCTCAGATAGTTTTACAGTGTCCTTGTTCAGTTTTTGTTTCCATGATCTCTCCATTGGTGAGAGTAAGGTTTTGAGTTCTCCCACTGTTATTGTGTGAGGCACAATGTATTTTTTGAGCTTTAGTAAAATGCTCGGTTTTGTTTATATATCCAGTCTGATAGCCTATGTATTTTTATTGGGAAATTCAGTCCATTTATGTTAATATATATCAAGGAATAGTGGTTGCTGTTTCCTGGTATTTTTGCTTTTGGAGGTTGAATTGTGCCTGTATGTCTTTCTTCTTTTGGTTTTCTTGCTTAGGAGTTTTCTTGTTTTTATTAGGATGTAGTTCCCCTAATTGTATTGGGTTTTCCCCCTATAATTCATTGTAGTGCTGGGTTTGTGGTCAGATATTTTGTAAATTTAGTTTTGTCTTAGAATATCTTAGTCTCTCCATCTATGGTGATTGAGAGTTTTGCTGGATATAGCAGCTTGGGCTGGCACCTGTGCTCTCTTAGACATCTTCATGATGTCTGTCCAGGCTCTTCTGGCTTTCATAGTCTCTGTTGAGAAGTCCGGTGTGATTCTGATTGGTCTGCCTTTATATGTTACATTACCTTTTCCCCTTACTGCTTTTAGTATTTTTTTCTTTGCTTTGGGCACTTGAAATTTTGACTATTATGTGTCTTGAGGAATTTCTTTTCTGGTCCAACCTATTTGGAGTTCTGTAGGCTTGTTTTATGCTCATGGTCATCTCATTCTTAAGGGTAGGGAAGTTTTCTTCTACAATTTTGTTGAAGATATTTACTGTGCCTCTTAGTTGATATTCTTCGTCCTCTTCTATTCCTATTATCCTTAGGTTTGGTCTTCTCATTGTGTCCTGGATCTCCTGGACATTTTGGGTTAGGAGCTTTTTTGTTTTTGCATCTTCTCTGACTGTTTTGTCTATGTTTTCAATGTTGTCTTTGGCTCTCGAGATTCTCTCTTCCATCTCTTGTAGTCTGTTGGATATGCTTGCATCTGTGACTCCTGTTTTCTTTTTTAGGTTTTCTACCTCTAGGGTTGTCTCTTTTAGTGTTTTTTTTTTTTTTGTGTGTGTGTGTGTCCATTTCCGTTTTAAATTCCTTCTTCCATTCCTTCATCTCTTTGGTTCTGTTTTCCTCTAGTTTGAGTTCTTTGAGTGTTTTTCTTGTTTCCTCTTTAAAAGCTTCTAATTCTTTATGCTTTTCCCCCTTTCTTGTTTAAGAATCTCTATCATTATCTTGAGGTATGATTTCAGGTCTGAGGTCTTCTTTTTCTGGAGTGTTTGGCATTGTGCTGTTGGCTGTGATGGGAGAGCTGTGTTCTGGTATTGCCAGGTTGTCTTGTTTTCCTTGGGGTACATTCTTTCACTTTCCTCTTGCTATCTTGTGTCTATTTTTATATGTGGTCTTGTTGTCAGTGATTGGTTCTTGCCTCTTTCTTGTACCTGGCCTGTGTTTCTGGATCTCCTGCTCCCTGGCTACTTGGAACGCCTTCTCACCAGGTCTATGTACCTGGATCTCTGCTGTTCCTGGTGGTGGATGGTCTGAGCACCTGTTCTGCACTCAATGTCCTATGGCTGGGAATAGCCCAATACCAGGATACTGGTTCCCTGAACCAAGCAGGGGGGGGAGGTGGGGGGTGCACTTCCCGGGTGCTCGGCATAGATCTCTCTGCAGAGATCTCTCTGCACCCTGGCTAGTCGTACACCTTCTCACCAGGTCTGTGTCCCTGAATCTCCCGCTGCTTTTCAATAAGCTTGTCTCTGGTGTGAAATTCTTAAACATTATAACACCTGCTTTAGAACTTCAGCTGTTTTCAGAGCATCTCTGTACTCATGTTTGATCCAATTATCAGTCAGTTGTATTATTTCATAGCACACAGAAGACTTCCATCCTGGGATTCTCCCTACAGATGTCCAAACTTCAGGCTTCACCTGAGTTACATATCTCACTACCTTCTTCATGACCCATGAGACTGCAATTACTTCTCATGTCACTACATGCCACATGGGAACAGAATGCCTTGTGAAAAGTTTTTCTACAGTTTTTTTTTTTTTTGTCCTAAGTACACATGACTTCAGGGAAAGGATAAAAATATAGGCTGGGAAGGACTATGCAGGGAAAACTCCATCAATATGGCCATGTGGGGGTCATCAGCTATGCTAAGTATAGGTCTTCTAGTGTTGTTGCTCTGAAACCACCTATACTCTTGCCTGAAACCCCTTACCAGAGCTTTCTAGGTAACCCTAATATACTCATTGCTTTTTCCAAAATAAGCATTGGTGGAATTATTTTTTTTCTCTTGGATATTCTCTGTATTTACATTTTAGATGTTATCCCGTTCCCCAAAACACATCCCCTCCCCTCCCATTGCCTCCATGTAGGTGCTTCTTCTCCCAACCGCCCTCTCCCACTTCAGTGCCTTGACCTTTCCCCACACTGGGAAAACGAGCCCATTGATGCCAGAGAGTGCTATCCTTTGCTGCATATGCACCTGGAGCCATGGGTATCTCCATGCAAACCCGTTTGTTGGTGTTTTAGTCCCTGGGAGCTGTGGTGGGTTTGGTTACTTGATAATTTTGTTCTTCCCATGAGGTTTTATATCCTACCAGGTCCTTCAGTCCTTTCTCTAGCTCCTTCATTGGGATTCCCCATGTTCAGTCTGATGGTTAGATACAAGCATCCTCCTCTGTATTAATATGGCTCTGGCAGAACCTCTGAAGCAGCATCAATGTCAGATTTCTGCCAGTAAGCACTAAATGGCATCAGCAGTAGTGCATGGGTGTAGTATCTGCATATAGGGTGGATCCCCAGGTGAGGCAGTCTTTAGATGATCTTTTCTTCAATCCCTATTCCTCTATTTGTCCCATTATTTCTTCTCATGAGTGTTTTGTTCTTCATTCCAAAAAAAAAAAAAAACAAAAACAAACAACAACAACAAAAAAAAAAAAACAAAACAAAACAAAAAAACCTGAGGCATCCACCTTCTGACCTTCCTTCGTTTTGAGCTTCATAATTTATGTAAATTGTTTCTTGGGTATTCAGAGCTCTTTGAGCTAGTATCTGCTTATCAGTGAATACATGCCATGAGTATTCTTTTGTGACTGGGTTACCACACTTAGGATGATAGCTTCAAGTTTGATCCATTTGCCTAGGAATTTTATAAAGTCATTTTTAATAGCTGAGTAGCACTCTATTGTGTAAATGTACCACAATTTCTGTATCCATTCCTCTGTTGATGAACATCTAGGTTCATTCCATCTTCTGGCTATTATGAATAAGGCTACTATGAACATGCTGGAACATGTATCTTTGTTAGATGTTGGAGCTACTTTTGGGTATATGCCCAGGAGTGGTATATCTGGGTCCTCAAGTAGTACTATGTCCAGATTTCTGAGGAACTTCCCATACTGATTTCCAGAGTGGTTGTGCCAGCTTACAATCCCACTAACAGTGGAAAAGTGTTTCTCTTTCTCCACATCCTTGCCAGCATCTGTTGTCACCTGAGTTTTTTATCTTATCCATTCTGACTAGTGTGAGGAAGAATCACAGGGTTGTTTTGATTTGCACTTTTTGATGACTAGAGATGTTGAGCACTTCTTTAAGTGCTTCTCAGGCATTTGGTATTTCTCAGTTGAGAATTCTTTGTTTACCTCTGTACCCCATCTTTAAATTAGTTCATTTGATTCTTTAGAGTCTAACTTCTTGAGTTCTTTGTATATATTGGATACCAGCCCTCTATCAGATGTAGGATTGGTAAAGATTTTTTCCTAATCTGCTGGTTGTAGTTTTGACCATTTGACAGTGTCCTTTGCATTATAGAAGTTTTGCAATTTCATGAGGTCTCATTTGTCGTTTCTTTCTCTTAGAGTGTAAGCCATAGGTGTTCTGTTTAGGAAAATTTCCCCTGTGCTTATGTGTTCTAAGGTCTCTCTCACTTTCTGTTCTATTAGTTTCATTCTACCTGGTTTTATGTGAATCCACTTGGACTTGAGCTTTGTAGAAGGAAATAAGAAAGGATTAATTTGCATTCTTCTACATGCTAACTTCCAGTTGAACTAGTACCATTTGTTGAAGATGCTGTCCTTTATTCATTGCATGTTTTTAGCTCCTTTGTCAAAGATTAAGTGATCATAGGTGTGTGGGTTCATTTCTGGTTCTTTGATTTTATTTCACAGATCTTTCTGCCTGTCTCTGTACTAATACCATGCAGTTTTTATCACAATTGATTTATAGTACAGCTTGAGGTTAGGGATGGTGATTCCCCTGGAAGTTTTTTTATTGTCGAGAGTAGTTTTTCTATCCTAGGTTTTTTATTATTCCAAATGTATTTGCAAATTACTCTTTCTAATTCTATGAACAATTGAGTTGGAATATTGATGGGGATTGCATTGATTCTGTAGATTGCTGTAGCCATGATGACCATTTTTATTATGTTGATCCTTCCATTCCATGAGCAGGGGAGATTTTTTTACCTTATGAGGTCTTCTTGAACTTCTTTCTTTAGAGACTCGATGTTCTTGTCATATAGATCCTTCACTTTCTTGGTTAATGTCACCCCAAGGCATTTGATATTATTTGTGACTATCATAAAGGGTGTCGTTTCTCTAATATCTTTCTAAACCTGTTTATCCTTTGAGTAGAGAAAGGCTACTGGGAATTATATTGCAGTTTGTCGTTGGGAGTTTTAGAGGAGCGGTAGACACTGGAAGCAATTTTAACAGCACCTGCTATAGCTGGTAAGATAGGACAAGACAAAAGATGAGTTTGACAAGAGATTAGCTGTTCAAAGTTTGTGATTGTCTCAATGATAATGACCTCTATAGGCTTGTATATTTGAATACTTGGTTGGTAGAAATATTTGGGAAGGATTAGGAGGTGAGGCCTTGCTGAAGGAGGTGTGTCACTGGGGAGTTGGCTTTGAGGTTTCAAATACCCATGCATTTCCCATTTAGCTCTCTCTACATCCTGGTTGTTGTGTCAAGATATGATCTTTCACCTACCACACCAGTTCCATGCTTTTGCCATGCTCCCAACATGATGGTCAGGGACTCTAATCCCCTGGAACCATGAGCTCTAAATTAAACTTTTTTATGAGTTGCATTGGCCACCATGTTTTACCATGGAAATAGAAGATATGGTAATCAAGACAAGGGTGAAGCATCTTGTTGAGCGGAATAGCATCTTGTTGGTTAAGGTCCCATGACCCTTCCCAGTTTTCCTATAAGGTAGATGGTCATTAGTTCCAGCTGTAGTTGTCTTCTGTAATCAGGCTCAGCTGAACTCATGAAGATGCTGGCAGTTAGTTTTACATACATGGAATTCTGGGGTTGGGGATATGGCTTAGTGTTTAAGAACATTTGCTGAGTTCAATTTCCAGCAACCACATGGTGGCTCACAACCATCTATAATAAGACTTGATGTCTTCTTCTTTTACTCAGGTATATGTGCAGGCAGAGCACTCATATACATATACATAAAAGTAAAACAAATATCAAAATAACGAAAGGTAGAAATCTATATAGCAAGTGATCAGTCAACATTACAATAACAAATGAAATTGCTTCCCTTCCTCCAAGATACCACAAAGACAGCAACAGTGCTCTTTCTTGTTCTCATATCCCCAAGCCCTTTTCTAATTAGACCTTGGTTGCAATTTAGGGGTACTTCCTCTCAGTACATGTAAGCATTCTGCTGTTTCAGTAACATCACTGAGTTCCAGCAAACATTACAGATCCTCAGAGTCCATGTCTATCTACATTAATGTTGTAGTAAGTGTTGTAGAATGGATAAGCATCTTAGCCTCTTTGGGTCTCTTTATTCACAGTGCACTATCTTGTCCCTGTTGCTTCAGAGTGTGGGTCTGAGGGATAGATGAACATTTGAAGAATATGTTAATAAACACTTAGAAAAAGAGTGATAGAGTGGAAAAAATTAAACATGTTTGAATTCCCACCTGGAAGTGAGTGCACCTTGGAAGAGTTACACAGTCTTGTGTTCTATGCAGTAAGATTGTTTTCAAGGAACTAATAGGTCTCAACCCCTGGAAATTATTGCTGTCTTGAGTTGTGTTCTGACTCAGTGAACATTAACCATTTGTATGAGCATGGCTAACTTCACTCTCAATTCCCCAGGACCTTCATTCTTCCCAAAACCCCTTTTGTAGTAAGTTCTTCAATGGCCACCATTTGTACCCTTTGATGACCTATTTTATTTATCCTTGAAAAAACAAAAAGTTTGTTCTTTGGTTCATGATGAACAGGAATAAACAACTTTGGAAACAGTTTATTTTCAAAACCATACTTGTTTGTTGATAGGTAAGAACACTATTAGCTGTGGGTTATATCTTTTGAGCCTAAGAGTAACATTAAAGTTTCAGCTTGCCAAATGTACTTCCTCAATCTGGCTTTATTTTGTCAGCATTCCCCCGGGTTTACCAACAATGCACAGCTGTTTAAGGTGTGGGGAGGGTGGGCCTTCCATTAAGTTGTTGCTCATGAGTAATATTTACATTGTGAATATTTTTAACTATATATAAAATATATATATATATAACAATAAATGATATATTTTGGTCATTTTTTTTCACCTTCCCTAACTCTTCTCACCCTGTTCCATCAATCCCCCTCCCCCACACACATTTCAGTATTGAGAGGTGGTTCTTTCTTCCTCAGGAATACCAACATGGGAATCAGTTCTTTAACTTCTTGGAGACAGTTTTATCTTTTACAAAGTTGAACTGTCTCTGTTCTGTTCTCTTAGTGATCAAAAAATGATATGACTAGGACAGATATTTTGAAAACATCTACCACAACTGCACCATGACTGTTTATGCGAGCAGGTCACCCAGCCTTGGGCATAGGTAGGGAGGCATAGGTGCCGCCATCTCTCCTTCTATTTGTGTTCATCGGCCGGGAGACTGAGCTAGCAAGTTTGTGCTTTTCTGAGCCATGTTGTCTATCTTCTATGAACAGATGGAGATGAAGAGTAGAGAGCTATGATAATCCCTATTAATTATCAATATAACAGGATTCAGAATAATGGAGAAGACAATCCTCCAGGTATACCTATAAATTGATATCTAGATTAGATTAGCCTCTGTCTGTACCTGTGCTGAGTTATTTTTATTTGATTAACTGATCAGGGAAGATTCATCATAATGGAGAGTGGTACCATTCCCCAGAGTTGCTCTCTAAATTACTAAAAAGGAGGGAGGCAGCTGAGTACCAACTTTCATCTTCTTCTGATTCATAATCTGGATATCAAATGACTGGCGGCCTCAAGCTCCAGCTGCCTTGACTTCCATGCTGTGATGGACTGTACCCATAAACTGTCAGCCAAAGAAACCATTCCTTAAGTTACTTTATAAGGGTCTTTTATTATAGTGACTGAAAATACAGCAAAGACTAGTGACATTGGAAGGAGAATAAGGTTCAAGTAGTAATTGGTGATGATATATTATAGTAAATCTATAATTCATTGAAGAAAAGCAATAGCATTTTTACAATCTCCTTTTAGGGTATTAACTTCTCTCACAACCTAAAAGATAGCAAATAAGAAGGCAGGAGAGACAGCTCAGTGGTTAAGAACACTCACTGGCTTCTCTTCAAGGGGACCCAGTTTTAGTTCTCTGTGCTTACATGGTATCTTACAGCTGTCTTCAAGGCACAGGGGCAATGACAACCCCTTATTGCCTGTTTGAGCTACAGGCAAACACAAGTTTCCCAAGCATGCATGCAGGCAAAACACCTATACATGTAAGAATCAATAAATTCAAAAAGGCCAACTAAAGGGGGGGCGGAGTCACAGTTTTCTTCATGCGATCTACTAATGAGACAGAGATGCGTTGCCAAGTGGCTAGTGAACTGACTATGGTGAGGAATAGTTTTAAGTCCAATGTTCACTTGTCACTTTTGGAGAGGCAAAGGTGGCAAGGGGCCCATAGAGGAGCCTCACTTGAATCAGGTGGGTGGAAAACTAGTGGTTTTTCTTTGTAGGAGCAAGAAAGTTCATTTAATGTCATTGATCTGCTACAAAACAACTTGGAAGTTTTGGCTAGTCTTAAATTTCTAGTCTCTGGTTTTCACCTTTCAAAGGTAGAGGTTGGATTGACTTCTAAGATTCTTCGTGATAGCATTGATTCAGTCATAGGTTTTTTCTTAAATATGTTCTGGTACTTGTACTAGAATTTGCATATGATGTTAATTTATATACCAGATCACTGCACAGATTCTTCTTTTGGGAAGAATAGTCTTAATAGCAACCTGTTTTGACATTTTTAGTTACCTTCTAAAATATATTCTCTTTTTAAGTAGTAATTAGAGTTTCCTGACTTGGCTGCTGTATGCGTATGTACATGTTAGTTGACCATAATTCTATTAATATAGTTTTATGAAATGTTGCTTGTAGTTTTTTGGAGAGATTAACTTACAACTATTTAAGAACCTGCTATTAATATTTTATAACACATTGATTTGTTTATCATTAATGGTACTTGGTGGGCAGCTTTTAAACACATATAGTATGCATTGTTCTGACTCTGACCCCTTCTTCCACCCTTCCTGTCATTTACCCTTCCCAGCCACTAGTCATTACTATTTAAAAAGTTTAATTTTTCAACCCATGTAGCTTGTCACTGGGATTACAGGTTAAAGCGCCATTTAAGCCGTTGCCAGATGGTCACAAAACAACCTGAAATACCTGATTGCTTTTGCACTAATGCATTTGAAAAAGTCTCTCTCGTGATATCTCTTAATCTATACACAAAGTTCAAAACAGCATGAAGACACTGTGGATTGAATCAGGAGAGCAAGAAAATAGTCAGAAAATCTATAACAATTATTTAGATCAAATTATGGGAAATACCACTTTGTTTTACTAAGAAAACACTGGACCCCATGGTCAAGTGCAGGATATGACACATCTTCGTATCTTTTATACACTTGGCATGGGTTGTATACATGATTTCTTTAAGTCCCCTAAAATGTATAACATGAAAACATTTACTTAATTAATCTTAGAAGATGAATTTTTGGCATTTCTTGGTTTTGAAAGAGCTCTGTACTAACTGGAACTCATGAAACACAGCAAGTTTAACCAATCCTTTATTTTGAAATCACCTGATATCAATTAGCATTCCTCCAGTTTAGAGCTGATTTATGGTGCCTTTGTAAGGTCCTGAAAATATGAAAGCAGAGAAGCAGTATTTCAAAATGCAGCATAAAATCAACAATAAAATGTATATTTATAACCTGAAAAGTATGATTTCATCTTGGAGAATTACCAACCCAATAGCAGTAATAAGCATGATTTTCATTGTACCATATTGTACTTATTAAGCACTTCAGGGGACTTGTGAATAAATCAAGTTGTGGGATCAGTTCTGGATATCCGAACATATTTTTAGATATTATAAAAATGTGGAAAAGTACCATATCTGGTTATCATGTGTTCGTGCTTTCCCCAAAGGTTTTAATCTTAACTTCACCATTACATCCTCCTGCAAGCTTGACTGAGGATAGAATCTTTTTTGAGTGATGTCCTTTTAATAAATGCAGATTTAATATGATCATGAGATAAAAGTGGAACCTTCAAAAGTCCCATTCAAATGCCACAGGTTCTGTTGATGCACATAAAGTCAGAGACAGCTAGGTGGCTCAGGGTATCAGAAAATGTAGGATAATATATATGCCTGATTTTATGTAAATTTGCAAGAAGAGAATTCAATATAGGAAATTAAAGAACTGAATTTAAATACCCCAGTTTGCACTGGTTGCTTTAAATGGCTTATGCAAGTCAAGTCAATTCAGTCTCCTTAACATTTGTTGACAAGGTAACATGCCTGCCTCTTTGATAGACGTGGGAACTATAGAGTCAAGAGATGGTAGTGTGTGCACATGCTCACTTGAATGCCCAGTAGTGTCAGAGTGGAAGTTCTAGTTCACATAGCACAGGCTGCCATTTGCTAAAGCTTGTGAATTTAGATCAAGAGTCCTAAATTCCAGTGGGACAGAGGTATATGGTGTGGCCTGAACTGTGAAGGTGAGAATTTTTGTTTGCTATGATTATCTTAATGGTTTTTAAGCTGAATGACTCTTGTGTGGCAGTGGGTTAACTAAGAGTGTGACATAAATAGTGTCAGATATTTCATCTAACAATATTCATTTTCTTTGATAGCATATGATTGATAATGGGAATGTCTCCGAGGCACTTTAGGACCAGGGCAAATAGATGAAGGAGAGAATGAGGGTGTGTCAGAGAGATAGAGAGAGTTTGGGAGGGGAAGAGGGAGAGGAAAGCCATACTTAGAAATTCAGTAACGTTCTTATTTTTTAAAACTATCAAGTCATGGTTTATGTAACTAAAATTTAATTATTTTTTATTCTAATGCTCAAATATGGCAGGGCACAAGACTAGGGGAATGAGACCACTTTATGAGTATTTAAAAATGCTCTAGAGGGGCAATATTGGACATCACCATTACAGTAGACACTCCTCCAAGCTCTTCACTTGATTACCCATTACAGGTCCCAAGTTCAATGGCAGGGGAGGTGGGCTCTGGTTTTTGGGCTCTTTGGATCTATGTAGGCTAGTCTTGCTCTGTCCTGTATCACTACTATATTGTTGGCTATATTTGACTTGCGAACCCTGGGGTTCTTGGCTACAAAGTGGAGACCTATGAGATACACCAGCTACACTGATAGCACTTAGTGGTGAAGTTATGGATATTTCATTCCGTTTTTGTTTCTTTACAATAGGCTACAATGTCTAGTAGATGATGGGGAAAAAAGGAGTGAGGTGCTTAGGCAAGTACTACAGTCCAATGGGTTGTGCTTTCGAACATAAATTTGCTTGGCTATCCTATCCAGCTTCTAACTAAGCAATGAAATTTTTGTGGTAGTTTTGAAAATAAGTGCAAAATTTGTCCAGTGACCTCTTATATTTTAGTGTTGGTAACATGTACAGAGTAGCTGTTTTCGTGGAGGAGAGCAGAGTCTACTTGTGGAGGCTGACAAGGGATTATTAGCAAGATGGTATCCAACAGACACTCTAATGCATGATAATAGCAAAATCATTTCCGTAATACTACTGTGTAAGGAAAGCATCCTTATGTAATTCAAGCCTTACAATATTCTTAGGAATTAGCTGTCCTCCAGTTAGTATCCTTGAATGAAAAGAAATCCAGAGTTTAGAAAAACTGGGTTCAGCTGGTTTAAAATTATAAATTAAATTTATCTAGCTTCTTCACAAAGCTCATCCATTTTATTCTTAGCATGCAGAGCTCACTTTGTAGACCAGGCTGGCATGAAACTCACAAAAATATCTCCTAAAGGAAATAAAACAGGCACAAGTTAGTGCAAGCCTTTAGTCCTAGCACTGGAAGCAGAGGCAGGGGCTAGACTGTTCTACATAGTGAGTCAGGGCAGCCAAAGTTATATAGTTATACCCTATACCTAGTCAATAGATATATAGATAGATGGATAGATGATAGATAGATAGATAGATAGATAGATAGATAGATGATAGATAGATAGATAGATAGATAGATAGATAGATAGATGGATGGATGGATGGATGGATTTCCTTTGATCTCTAGAAGCTCTTATTTTTGTCGCTGATCACTAATGTTTGGTAGGAGCCCTTGGGGATTACCTGTAGATCCTTGGCAGTTTACAGAAGGCCAGGGGAAAGCAGGATTCCTTCTATGGTTGTTTGTATTCCTTCAGTACCACCTCCGCAGCTTGGCTGGGAGCAGCTCCACGTTTCTGTCTCTTTGTATCAAGATTACTGTTACAGGATGAAGAATTTATGAAATACTACTTGCCACATAATTCACAGGGGAAGCTTTCCAGTTTCTAAGCATTAAGAGACTGAAATCTGAAACCAATAGGAAAAGAAGTCATTGAAAATGTTCTCCCCACACCAGCAAAAGTTGAAAAGTTACAAAAAGATGTGAAAAGGATCCAGCAGCTTATTTTTTTTTTTTTTTTTTTTTTTTTTGGCAGGCAGAGAACAGCATCATTAGTGACCAGTATGTTCTAAGTATGTGGACAACATGCGATGGGCTATTTTTACATGGTCTACAACTATGAATAAAAGTAAAATGAATTTTAAGGGATACCATTTATACATCACCTTTTAAATAATTAGACAGTAGAAACAAATGAATGAAGAATATTGAACTGCCTACTATATATTGGGGCAGGTCTAGTTCAGGCTGAACTTGGCTTTGTCCTAGATCTCCCAAAGATGGAAATGGGTTTGGCTTACTTCTGATGGAAAGAGACCTTCTCACTGTGGCGTCTAGATACCTGAAGCTCACCTGAAGGTCCATCACACTAAAGCTGGCTTACAGAACAAAGAGGAAATGTTCAGCAAAGAAGTCATTGACACCAACATTTGTTGGACACTTACTAATTGCAAAGTCCAACTCAGAAAAATTTCCCCCTATAATCCTCACCACAGCTTTGTAAAGTAAAGGATGCAAATAAAAATACTGAGGCTGGCTGAAGCCAAATTGATTTCCTAAAGTCACTATGGCCGTTAATAACTTAGTTCATTATTTACTCTAGATGTACCATGTGGTTGCTTTTAAGCGATGACAACTTGACTCTTTCTCTCTTTCCTTATCTGGATATAGCATCTGAAGATCTTCCTGACTCATACTCTTTAGAACTTAGATTACATGCACCTAAGTATGTTTTTCTGTCAGTGCAGGCTAATAACCCAATAGAACAGATATTAGAACAGATAAGCTTTGCACATAGCCATAGTTTAAAGAAGCAGTTGGTTTTGTGCAAAGTGCAATATTTGGAGATAATTGCATCCTTGGAGAGGTTTCATGGAAGGAGAAGCTTGGATTGGTCTATGAAGGACTATGGTTGCAGCAGAATATTATGGGATAGGAAGCCATACTGACAGGGTTAGAAGACTGTGGATAGAGGCATATATGATGTTACCAGTGCTGTGCAGGTAGGGAAAAAGTTGTTTGTCTGAAAACAAGGCATTTGAAACATAGCCATAGAAAATAAAACCTGGATGCTTTTGTGTGAAGATGGGGACATGGGGATTTTGACTCTTTCCTTCTCAGAGAATGAATGATTTACACAGGAATGTGACACAGCATTAGAAAAACAAATCTGGCCATAGACATGTGGTGACTACATGATTCAGAGACTGCAAAAGAGTAGACAGTTCAGGAGTTCTTTGAAATAATTCATATTGGAAATGTGGGTAATTAGAATGGAGAAGGACAGTGGAAGAAGAGAGGAGGAAATACCATAAATATGAACTTGGGAATCAGATGCAGTGGCAAGAGGGATGAATGTTGAAATGGTAGTGCAAGAGAAGAGGTATGGAGACGGGATCAGGAAGCTTTGTTTGACCAGTGGAAGTGAGCGGAAGGCCAATGTGAGTAAGAGAGACAACAGTACAGGTCTCCAGACGAAAGGTTTTATCTTAGCTATTGTGGCAGCATACTGGAATTTTCCATTCTCACATTTTCACTCTAAATTTCTGGAAATGTCTTAAATTTAATTTTTATGTTTTAATAAAGTAAATCATCAGGCCTACCCACCCCATTCACCCATTCACTTTCCTGTCCTCCATTTCCTCCCCTATTCTACTTGCTTCTCTCTCAACTTCTTTATCTATCTCTCTCCCTTTCCTCCCCTTCCCCTCCCCATTGCCCTCCTCCTCCCTCCCTCTATTTCTCCCCCCTTCTCTCTCTCTCTTACCTACACACACACACACACACACACACACACACACACACACACACACACACCTTCTGAGTTCACTTAGTGTGGCCAATATGTGTAGGAGCATTTCCTGCAGCATGAGTGTCTTTTTAGAGGCTGCATCCCTGAACAAAATGGATTTTCTCTTCCTTAGCAGGCATTAGTTGCCAAGAGTTTTTTGGATGGAATTTTGTGACTTCCTCCCCCATCCATCCTTGTCTGACTTGACCTTGTATAGGTCTTGTATACAGTCTCAGCTTCCATGTGTTACTCTACATAGCAATCTTTTCAATTCCAAAATCACCATTTGATGGCAGTCATCCACGATCTCTGCCTCTTAAATTCTATCCTCTTCCCCCTTTATAGTGGTCTCTGAGCCTTGGAAAGAATGACTGTGATATAGATATTCTAGGATGGAACATTCCAGTCTCTTACTCTCTAGTAAGAAAGGATGCTTCATGTGGCTTGCTCAGCCTGCTTTCTTATAACATCCAGGACTACCAGCCCAGGGATGGCACCACCCACAATGGGCTGGGCCCTCCCCCATCAATCATTACTTATGAAAATATCCTATAGATTTGCTTACAGCCCAATCTTATAGAGGCAATTCCTCAAATCTATCTCTGAGATGGCTCCAGCTTGACATAAAACTAGGTAACTCATTGTAGGTATAAGCATTAAACATCTGTTTTATGCAGGCAAAAGAGAGTCTTTTCTTGTTGAAATGCTGGATGATTTTCACATTCTTCAGATATTGATGTCTTTGTTAGGAGAATGGAGAGGGACCAACCTATTGGCTTTGAACGCTGTCTAACAATTTGACATCAAGGAAGTTTGTCTGGATTTATCTATGAAGATGACTCAGAGAATAGAAATATAAGTGGTACTTAGAAATAAAATCAGGTCTGGAGATGGTGTACTTTATCTTTAGACTTATCTTTTTTTGTGTGGTGGGAAAATTTTCATCATTGTTGAGTCTAGTTTACTTCTGTGACATAATTTATATGCATAAACTTATGTGCAACTAAACATATATTTTTCCCTGAGTTGGTCCTTTCTTGGCTTTTATTTTCTACATATTCTAATAAGGTTCAGTCTTCTCACTGATTGGACCCCAGCGCTGATGTTGTTCACCATAGTACTAAATGTTCTTCATGAAGTCATGCATATGATCAGATGTGCTTAACTTCAGCAGATTCTTATGCGCAATTCTCACTTTATCAACAGCATGGAAAATGGCCTAAGAGTTGGAACACTGTCAGTCAGTTCAGCAGTGACATCGAAGTTACCTTTACCCAGGATTTTTATAGTTAGGGTTCTCTATCCTTTTTACCCAGGATTTTTATAGTCAGGGTTCTCTATCCTGGCCTGATCTGCAGATGTTATATAAAAAACAACAAAACACCTAAAAGCTATCCATGGGTGGCAGGATTCTCTTCCATTACATATTCCCAGCAGACCCTGTAATAAGGCAACTGCTCTATAATTAATGGGTTGAATAAATAATAGCTGGAGAAAAATGTAAAGAGAAAACCTAACCAGTGTGACATGCATCATTGAGTATCCTTTAACCAATAATTTATCATTCACAACTCTAGAAATAAAATATATTAGCATTGATCATAAGGCAATACAAATAGGCTGAAGGTGACCTTTGAATTCTTTGAGATGGTTAACCCTTAATTATGAAATTCGTTTTGTCTCCATCAAAAGCTGTAATGGTTTGCAGGATTTAATATCCAGGAATTTATAAGTATAACTGATCAAATAGAATGCTTTAGGTACCTGAGGTTCAAAATTATGGATGATGTATAGGTAGGCAGACATATGATGAAGCATCACTCTGGGAAATGTATGGTCAAAAGAACATGGATCAGAGAAACTAATGAGACCAAAGTCACCTGGGAATTAAAGCAGCCAACTTTGGGTTGTATAAAGACGCCCTATCGGCAGGAAACAGTAGAGAATCCTTATAGCAAAGCATAAATCTTGCCACTGGCTTCTTATACCTTCTAAATGTTTCCAGAGTAATCAAAATAAGTAGGAGGCTGAAAGCTGAGAAGAAGCTCTGTCTAGGACTTGAATACATTTGGTGACTTTGAAAAGATCATGGCCAGTATGTTCATGTTTTTCCCTTATCCTCAATGGTCTAGGTGCTGATGATATTCTTAAGGACAATAAACAGAAGCTTCTAGATTCTGAATTTTGGTGCTCAATATATTTATTGGAAAATGGCTAATATATAACATGTATCATTGAGTAATCCATGAAAACAAAGACTCTAAAACTTCATTTAGTAATTCATTTTCATGTATATGACTTCTGAAATAATTTTGAAATTAGTACGTTTAACTGGCCAAATACAATCTTTTTGGTACCTAGAGGGTCAAATTATGGCTGATAGGAGGGTAGGAGGACATATGATAGCATATATTCTGCATCCTTACAGCATCTATCGAATGATTACTGCATGCTGCTTCTTGGTAAATGGACTTACACTGTATCAAGGGCTTATATTGTAAGCACTGATTATTCCTTTGTTTTTGGATGAGAAAATAGAAGAGCTTACATAAGTAGAAATAATACTGCCAAGTGTATTTTATAGACCCTTGTCCTACCATGCCACTGCCACTGAGTTGATACTATAATGTTGTCTTTAAAAGGCCATTTTTATTCCACCTACCTTAGGAGGGTAAGAGAAGTGAATTTCATGACCACAAGCCCACTGTTACACTTCTCTGGCTTTGAAATGAGTTCCTTGGTTAGAATCAATATTGTATGGAATACCATGATTGTACACAAGCTTTCTCTTACAAGTCCATAGGTGGCAGTTTTGGCAGTGGCATTGCATTCAGGAAAGGCAGAGTCATACCCAGATCTATCTTATTCCACTAATGATAAAATGCTGCCTCTATGTAATTGATCAAAGTGGTCCAGTGTAGTCAACTGAACATTGGCTAGTCACCCAGGGAATGGTGCCATATCTGAAGCTCAGGAATAGTCTCTGATGATGGCAGATTCTTAGTCAGCATCAGCCAGCCAGGTCAACCTTGGTGATTAGAAGTCCAGTTTGTTGAGTTTGTGCATGACTACATACTTCCCACTTTGATCACTTTGTTTATGAGCCCAGGGATGACTAAGAAAAGAAGATGGTCGTTATCCAGAGAACATATCATCTTATCTACTAGATTATTAAAATTCTCTGCTGAGGTCATATTTTTGGAGAACACTTACATGATACACAAATATCATGATATATTTTGCCAGTTTTTAGATATCTATCTACACTTTTCCCCCAAATCCCTTTCTTACCAGTTTGGCAAGTAGGATACTTCCAAATCTGCAGTTATCCAGCCAAACCATCGACTACCTCCCATGACTCAGTATGCAGTCATACATCTGGCTGTTTTCCTTCTCAGAAAAAAAAAATGCAGAGCCACTGTGAAGATTGCCTTCTATCACTGTCCTCTGTTGTTCCAGAAAAGAGCTGTGGTGCTGCAGCTGTCACTTCTTGGTGGCACTTGTATAAGTGCACCATCTGTAAACTAGACTAGAGTTTTCTATTTCCCAATCAGAATATTATTGAGCACATCTCATGAGCCTTAAGTACTTTTTTGAAACCGATGGCATAGTAGCAGAAACAGAAACTACCAGCATTTAGGCAGTTTCTTGATGTTACTTATTTGTCCCTTTAAGATCTATTTGGGTCAGATAAACCTATGTATCACTCATTCTATGATGGGCTGCTGTTGTTCATACCTAACATTTTGGCTTGGTAGACCAAATAACACGTTGTTCGTGATAGGTACCTCATGTTACATGGTAACTTGAAGGACCATTGTCTGCTGTATAGTTTCCTCTAAAGAACAAACATGAGGCCAAGGGCTGTCTCTCAATGCGAAGTTATTTTTATATGATAGCAGTACCTTGTTCTAAAATTCTCAAGAGCCTCCACTGTGATTCATTTATGGAGACCTGCCAAAGGCTCCAAACATCATCCTTATCTGCCACTGTTCTAAAAGCAAAAATTATTTTTTTAATCCATTTGTAATCTCTGATGAGCTTTTTGCAGTAAAGAATATGGATTGAATTGTTTATTACCTTTGTAGATTTAAAAGCGAACCTAAGCTAATGAACTATATATTTTTTTTAAGTTAAAGGTTGGTTTGAAAATTTGGAGTTCATTATTAGATATCTTCATCCTGGAACCTCTTAGCCTCTATGGTACAATTCTCTGGATGCAGGCTTGGGTTATTGTCCCTTGCGGTCGTGCAGTTTACGTCTATATACATTAACCACCTCCACAGTTGTATTTGTGGGGTGTTATGGTCCTGGTTCTTATTCTTCTCAAATACCTTCCAGATGTCACAATTCCACCACACTTCCCACCTCTCCTCAATAAACCGACTGGTTCAGCTCCAGGCAAAAACACAGTCATGCTTCGAGGTTCCATGTGTGCAGACACAGGGATCTTTGGCACCTGCAGGAGAGGACTTAGGAGGTAGCAAGGGGCTGTCCAAAGGTGAGGTCAGCAGTATGGTCAAGTGTGTTGTGCTCACCTTGTTGTTTCTCTAGATTTTGCTCCTGATGGGTATCTGCCTATATCTTTTCACAGTCTCTGCAATTCGATTTTTAAGTAGGAGTTAAAATGGACAAATGCAACACTATGTGTCTTTAGTATTGATCAGGGCAGGGACATCAGTTTTTAGGAAATGCTTTGCTTTATTTTCCTGTTTACTAAACAGAACCTCATTGAGACTTTGCAGTATTCTTCCCCCAACCGGACTCAGTCAGTTTTGCAGAGAAGGTTCTCAGGCTCCTCCTTCCCTCTAGTGATGTGAATGCATCTTCTTCATCAATGGCTAACAGCTCTGCTGAAGGATGAGCTCATGAAAGTGCATGTTATTATTTTAATAATATACCCACTACCTAAAAACGTATTAGCTCTAGAATGTTAGATAATAGGACAGTATAAGAAAGTGACTTCTTAAAACTGTAAATGCTAAGATATGACTATTTTCAATTTCTGGAAACGACAGAATGTTTCTGTTTGAATTGCCCCTTACTCCGGCTTGTTTCTTCCTTATTTATCTTGCAGGAGATTCACTGAACCCGTCTTCTCTTTCCCTAACTTCTGACTCTAGGGCTTATGGATTTCTCCCTCCCTCTTATCAGTTCTGAATATATCTTTGAACTCTCTCCAAGACTCTGTTAACCCATCTCCTAATCTGTCAAATTCTCTGGAGCTGAGCTCCTGGCTCAGAGCACCAACTCTTTACAGAGTCTTCAGAACAAAAGAAGGGAAAGCCTGTGACCTGCCCTGCCCTTTAGTGTTACCATCCCACCAAAGGGCTGTGTCTGGAGCCACTGTAGCAAACTCTAGGGATGATTATGGTAGGCAACATGCACCCAACATTTAAGACAGGCTGTTGATACTTTAGATCTTTTACGTGAACATGTGTGTGTCTGTGGAAGAAGGTGAGGGGCTTACCAGCCTATTAAAGAGGTAACTATTTGTTTTTAAATCTAACTTTTTCCCCAGAAATAAGACTGTGTACTTGTCAAACCAAGGATCTAAGATTTGGCTTAGAAAATTATCTAGGAACTAAATGGACATAGACAGCCAGTGGTCATTTAGCATCCCTCAGCATAATCACCGTTATCTTCACGGCCACTGAGCTTCTCACAGCAGTGTGGGCGTGAGAAGCCTGCATGACTGAATACACTAAGATGACCTGGATGGAGAAGTCTCAACTGGGTTCATTTTTGGTTAAAGTGAGCATGTTTATGGATCTCATTAAGGACTTTGATCATAAAAAGTAACTGAAACATTGTTTTTCCACAAAAGAACTTAAAAGTGGATTTCTTTTCCTTTGCCCTACATCTGAGGTTCTGTGCAGGTAACAAAACTGGGAGCTTCTGATGACTCCAAGTCTTAATCCTATTCTTCATAGATTCTATGCGTTTGAACTTGTTTTCCAGGAGTTGGGATGTGTGTATGTGTGTGTGTGTGTATGTGTGTGTGTGTGTGTGTATGTGTGTGTATGTGTGTGTACGTGTGTGTGTATGTGTGTGTGTATGTGTATGTGTGTGTGTGTGTGTGTGTGTGTGTGTGTGTGTGTGTGTGTGTGTGTTTAGCTTGCTCGCTGATATGTTCGGTTGGCCAATGGCATTGATTGGCCACGGCAAGCCAGTCCTTGCTCAAGGAGTTCATGATGCCTTGCAGACTCACCCTGAATTCTCTGAATTGAGTAGGAGCATAGAACTGCTCCTTCATGCCTCTGTCTGCCCTCCCACTTCATGCCCTCTGCCTCTCCTCATCATTTACTCCCAAAGGCAGAGCAGGTCTAGCTGCTTCTGCCAGTCTCTGTCATGACTGACTCCCAAGGCTTAGAAAAAGAAATGAAACTGGAAAGGAGAGTGACATTTGCAGGGTGATTTCATGCCTGACTGGTGTTAGCATAAAGCAAAGACAGAGGAGACTTTTCTTTCTTTTATGGGGAAAAACTTCTCTCTTTTTTTTCATTCATTTATTTATTGTTTAGTTGGGCAGAATAGTAGCTTGATAATGGGAAAGTCCAACAGTGTGGTTTGGAGCTTTATAAGATGAGACACAGGGCATAGGCACCCTCTGCTATTGGTCTCTATTAGAATAAAAAGATCTATAGGATCAGATAGTTAGTCCTATAGTTGACGAACTACCAGTGTTAGGTAGTCTCTGGAGACGTCATGAACACCTCATGCAACATGTAAAGACTCTATGAGCGGAGGCTCAATTGGCAGCCCTTTCCAAATAAGGAAATGAAGTTTTGAGGAATCCATAACTGACCAAGATCACAGATTGGATAAGTGACCACTTTCCTTTGAGTCTCCTGGGTTCTCCCAGTGAAGATCTCACACCTTTTTGGCTCTATAATGACAGACACCCATAAATATACTGAGCAAAAGCAACCATGTTTATGTGCTCTGCAGAAGCCAAGCAATGATGGTTGGTAATGAAAAGGATCACACAAAATTAGGTTGGTGGTGGAGGTAGCCATGCATGCCAGGGGCATTGTGGTGGAATTCAAAATAGTCAGCATTCAGGCAGAGTGACAGCAAATGTTCCTTTCCTTTTCTCTGAAATCTTAAGGTTATAGGATGGGCAGGAATCTGCCAAGTCATATGTCCGTTGTGGTAGTACTTGGTCAGATCTGTGCACAAACATGCAAGCTTCTTTCTGGTGCCTGCACTTGCAATACCTAGCTGACTTCAGAGTTGGCTAAAACTTATCTTCTAGGCCAAGAGGGTGATAGCAGCTGTGAGCATATGACATTAAGGGACTTGTTAGGAGGCCCAGTTCCATATGCTCACATATGTTCACATTTTTTTTCACAAACCCAGAGAATTGTGTGAGGAATAGTATGGAGGAGATACGACATAGTTAGTAAACCGAGGAAACAGGTACAAGACTGGACAGAGGCTGAAGGTATTGTAGAAATGCTCATGAATAGGGTGTCAGATTGAGGATGAAAAGACACTTGATTTAGTAAGTGACCTGTAGATGACAGCAGGCTACTCCACAGTGAGCTCCCTGCTTTTTTTGCTCCTCAAACTCTAGCCACAGCATTAACTGAAAAAGTACTAGAAATGCAAAATTTCAGGTTACATCCCGAACATAATGAATCCACACACTTAAATCAAAGTAATAAAAATATTAAACATATTTCCTTTTGTCCACATTTCCTCTTGCATTTATTTTTGCCTTTCTTAATGCAGCCATTTAATTTATATTTGCTTGATGGTTAGTGATTTTGGTCATTTTTAAAAATTAAAATTATTGTGTGTGCATGTGTGTGAACATTTCATAGCAGGTGCACAGTGGGGAAGAGGACAACTTTGTAGTTTTTTTTTTTTTTATTTTACCTGTTAAGTGGATTTAAGGAATGGTATTAAATTGTCAAGCATTGCCTTCTGAACCATGGCTCCTTTTATATTTAATCTTATTTTTCATTCATTAATTAATTGCTTTACATGCCAATTGCAGCTTCCCCTCCCTCTTCTCCAAGTCCTTCCCTCTCACTTCCTTCTCCCACCCTTCCCTTTCTCTTCAGAAGTCTCCCATGAACACAAAACCACCTTGGCATTTTGCAGTAGGACTAGGTACATTTCTTTTTCCTTTGAGGCTAGACAAGGCAGCCCAGTTATGGGCAAGGAATTCAAAGTGAGGCAAAGAGAGTCAGAGACAGCCCCTGCTTCTGCTGATAAGGGTCCCAGATAAAGATCAAGCTTCACATTTGTCACATACATGTAGGGGCCCAGGCATTTTCTCTGGTTAGTGGATCAGTATCAGTGAGTGTGGGTCCCATGCCCACTCTAGGCCATTGTGCACCAGGTCTCAGAAAGAAGAGGAGCTAAGGAGCGGGATCTAGTGCTTTGGTAAGCATGTCAAGAATAAGAATGTGAACCACCCAGGAGACTGTCTTGAAGTGGGGATGGGGAGGACAACTGAGGAGGTACGGAACAAGGCATGGTGCTTCTAAGCATAATGACTAGATTTTCAGACTGCCAATCACGTGACTTCTAAGAAGCCAGTACTCTGACTGGGGAAGCAGAAGCCTACATGGCTTTACTATGACATGGCCATTGTCTCTATGGAGCTGACCAGCCCCAAGACTGATTTGGGTTGGAAAGAGACCCCACTCCTCCAGTGCTTGCTGTGTGTAGTCTCTCCGATGACGGTTACACTGGGCTCCTGTCTGCAAGTATGGCAGAATGTCATTAAATTATGGGTTGAAGGTTCTGTGGCTGGGTTGGTGTCCCCATTCTTCCACTGTAAGCCTTGCCTGTTTAGAAGAGGTAGGAATTTCAAGTTCCTTATCCTCTCTTCCTAGGAGTCTTAGCTAGGATCACACCTATAGATTCCTGGAAGTTTTCATTGTTCTAGGATTTTAGCTTATCCCAGAGATTCACACGGACTCTGTAGCTCAGTCCAAGCTGCCCCTGATCTCACTTTGTCTACATGACTCCCTTCCCGTGGCGGTTTACTCTGCCTGCCCTACTGCCTCCATCCCTGGTTGTTTCTTTACCCCATGTCCCAACACAAACACAACTCTAAGGACAAATAGCTTTTCATAAAGGTTTATATATCTAACTTTCAGTCCACAAACCCTCTACACAATAAGATTACATCAAATGAACAAAGATACAAACTTCCCTTCTATAAGAGATATAAGGCTGCCCACTCTCCCCCTACCTATTCAACAAAGTACTGGAAGTCCTGGCCGGAGCAATTAGACAGCAAAAGGAAATCAAAGGGATACAAATTGGAAAGGAAGAAGTAAAAACATCACTATTTGCAGATGACATGATAGTGTACTTAAGCGACACCATAAATTCCACCAGAGAACTCCTACAGCTGATAAAGTTCAGCAAAGTGGCTGGAAATAAAATTAACACAAATAAATCAGTAGCCTTCCTCTACTCAAAGGACAAACATGTAGAGAAAGAAATTAGGGGAAAAGTACCCTTCACAATAGTCACAAACAATATGAAATACCTTGGTGTGACTCTAAGCAAGTGAAGGACCTGTATGACAAGAACGTCAAACCTCTAAAGAAGGAAATCGAGGAAGGTCTCAGAAAATGGAAAGATCTCCCATGCTCATGGATTGGAAGGATCAACATTTTAAAAATGGTCATCTTACCAAAAGCAATCCACAGATTCAATGCAATCCCCATTAAAATTCCAACCCAATTCTTCATAGAGTTGGAAAAAGCAATGTGCAATTTCATCTGGAATAACAAAAACCTAGAATAGCGAAATCCATTCTCAACAAGAAAACGTCTGCGGGAATCACTATCCCTGACCTCTAGCTATATTACAAGGTAATTGTGCTAAAAACTGCATGGTACTGGTACACAAATAGGCACATGGATCAATGGAATAGAATAGAAGATCCAAAAATGAGCCCTTACATATATAGTCACTTGATTTTTGACAAAGGAATTGTAAACATTCAACGACAAAAGGACAGCCTCTTCAACAAATGTTGTTGGTCCAACTGGCACTCAGAATGCAGAAAAAAGGAAGTAGACCCTTTCTTATCTCCTTATAGAGAGCTCAAGTGCAAGTAGATCAAAGATCTCCACATTAAACCAGGTAAACTGAAACTATTCGATGAGAAAGTAGGGAAAACCTTAGAACACATAGTCACAGGAGAAAATTTCCTGAACAGAACACCAATGGCTCGTGCTCTAAGGTCAAAGATTGACAAATGGGACTTGATGAGATTGCAAAGTTTCTGTAAGGCTAAGGACACTGTCAAGAAAAAAAAAAAAAAAAAAAAAAAAAAAAAAAACCGGCAGCCAACAGAGTGGGAGAAGATCTTTACCAACCCCACATCAGATAGAGGCCTAATATCCAAGGTATCCAAAGAACTCAAGAAGCTGGACACCAGAGAACCAAACAACTCTATTAAAAATGAGGTAAAGAGCTAAACAAAAAGTTCTCAATTGAGGAATACCAAATGGCTGAGAAGCATCTAAGGAAGTGCTCGACATCCTTAGCCATCAGGGAAATGGAAATCATAACAACACTGAGATTCCACCTCACACCAGTCAGATTGGCCAAGATCAAAAATTCAGATGACAGCAGATGCTGGCAAGGATATGGAGAAAGAGGAATACTTCTCCACTGTTGGTGAGGTTGTAACCTGGTACAACCACTCTGGAAATCAGTCTAGAGGTTCCTCATAAAATTGGACATAGTACTACCTGAAGACCCAGCTATTCCACTTCTGGGCATATACCCCAGAGAAGCTCCAACATACAACAAAGACACATGCACCACAATGTTCATAGCATCTATATTTATAATAGCCAGAAGCTGGAAAGAACCCAGATGTCTTTCAGAAGATGAATGGATACAAAAATTGTGGTACATATACACAATGGAATACTACTCAGCCACCATGACTTAACCAAATTCTTAAGAAAATGGATGCATCTAGAGAATATCATTTTGTTTGAGATAACCCAGTCACAAAAGAACAGACATAATATGCAGTCACTGATAATTGGATACTAACCCCAGAAAGCTCTGAACACTCCAAAAACAACTTGCAGACTATATGAAGTTCAAGAAAAGAAAAAAAAAATATAAAACCATTATGTTTACTCCTTATACACCAAGAAAACTTTGACTAATTCCAGGTTATATCCTGTTGTACATATACTTTATGCTCATTGGCGCTAGTAAGATCTTAATGCACACTATCAAACCTTTAAAAAAAACCAAGCACTGACAAAAATGTATTTGTATACTTTTATACAAAAATGCTTAACATCTGTACATTTATCTTTGTTCTTTAAAATAAAGTTGTTCAATTAAAAAAAAAGAGATATAAGACCTATAAAATCCTTAAATGTTCATAGCTACTTAATGCCAATTAAGCCTACCTGGATCCATTTCATCCTTCCTGAGGTCCATCTTGGAATTCCTCTTATTTTGCTAATTAAAATGGAAAGGTTTTAATGAAGTCCTCAGTATGTGACTAGACACAAATAGACATGCTGGTTTGGATGGGGAAAGCCCACAAGGCTTCAACCCTCAAAATTTATTCCTCTCTCAAGGGTAACAACGACATCTGGAAGAACTTGTAACCTCTATCACCTTTTAATTTCCAAGTGTCTAGCATGCCATAAAAAGATAAAGGCATACAAAGTAAAACAAAATAACAAGATAAAATATATGTACATAATTGAAGCTATTTGGTGTTGACTTCAAAAACTAACACAGCAGGTCAGACCTCTACAGGCTCCCTGATTACAAATACATATGAGTACAAAACAAACAAGCAAAAGGAAAGAACCCAAGAAAGTCACAATATATAAGCAAAGGACCTACAGGATAAAAAGAAAAGCAGGAATAGCCCCCTATGATATTTTGAGACAGGAAACCTCCAAAGATGATATTGAGTTCATTTCCTGTTGGCAATCTACTGATGTACGTGGAGCCTAGTCTTAAGAGCAGCTTCTTTTTCCAGTGAGATTTTCTTGGAGGAAGCAAAATTGTCATTTGAAAGTGATTACCAACTGGAAATAGCTTCTGGACCAGAGATAGGACTGTTTGTCTACTTCTCTTTCAGCTCTAGGAACCCAGCTGGTACAAAGCTGCACAGGTCTTGTGCACGCTGCCTCAGTCTCTGTGAGTTCTTATGTGTGATGGTCATGTTCTTTTAGAGGGCTTGCTTTTTTTTGTGCCCTCCAATCCTTCTGGCTCTTACACTCTTGATTCCTACTTTTTCCTGGAGTTCCATGAGTGGATGGATTTGGTGGCAACATCTCATTTAGGGCCGAGTATCCTAAGGTCTCTCACTCTCTGTTTAATGTCTGTCTTTGGGTCTCTGTTTCCATCTGCTTCAAGAGGAAGCTTCTGTGATAATAGCTGAGCAAGGTACTGATCTATAAGTATATCAGAAAGTATGAGTCATTTTATTGCATATATATATATATACATATTCACATGTACACACATACACATATATATGTATATTTGGTAGTATTTAGTTTTACCTTAGGTCTATGATGGACCTATTCATCTTCTGATTCTTGGTCATCCAGTGTCAGGTATGAGTTCCATGTTGTGAAGTGGGCCTTCAATCAAATCAGATATAGGTTGGTCAGTCACACTTTGTGCCACCATTGCACTTGCATGTCTTGCAGCTAGGACACCATTATAGATCAAAGGATTTATGACTAATGTGGTTTTGTGTTTAGCTCATGGTACTAAATGCTAGCAGGTAGACGTGAAGTTTCCCTACCTTTCTACTTCTCCATGTTCAACGAGTTGTATCGTGTTGTTTTCAATAATGGTGACTTGTTACCAGTTTCTAAAGAACAGCATAATGTCTTGGCAACATCATGATTTGTTTGGGGGTTCCTCTTTGGCCAACAATTCAATAAGATGTAAGCAAATAATGATACTAGAAGCTCCATTTAGTGATCAGACATGTCCAGTTGGAACTCTTCTTCGCACATTACTTATCAATTTTATTTAGATGGCCTTCATATATGTAAATATTTTAGGAAGTTTCTACTGTTTTATTTCCATACTATCTCTCAAATAATCCTTAATTTTAGAAGTTTCTCCATATATCTTTTCCTTCATTTCTCCCTTCACTTGATCCTTCTGTTCCAGCTTTTTTGCCTATCTATAACTACCCTATTTTCCTTTCTTAGGGAGATATATCTCCCCAAAATTCCATATACAACATTTGTGATTCTATGTATTATAATTTAGTTATCATAAACTCAACATATCATATTTGTCTTTCTGGGTCATTTTTTTTAAGTTCCATACATTTACCTGCAAATTTTAGTTTTTCAATGGATGAGCAATACTCCATTGGCACATTTTCTCTATCCTTTTTTCTGTTGAGGAACATTTAGGTTGATACCAATTTCTGGCTATCAGAAATAGAGAAGCATTGAATATGGTTCAGCAATGTCTTTGGGTGGGATGAAGTGACCTTTGAATGCACGTCCAAGAGTGGTATAACTGGATCATGAGGCAGATCAGTTTTTATCTTGCTGAAGAAATAACACACTGATTTTCATAGTGACTGTAGAAGTTTGCAATCCTACCCACAATCAATGCATGTTCCCTTGTTCAAATGTACTTTTAATTTTTAAATTCTTCTCTCACATATTATATCCTGAGGACAGTTTCCCCTTCCTCTCTTACCCCAAGTTTCTACCTGCTATACCTTCCCTATCTCCCAGACAGGACCACCTGTCCACCTTTCTTATCTCTCAGATCCACTCCCTCCACTCAGATAAGAAACACTTCCCAGGAACATCAATCTATGGCATACCAAACTACAATTAAGGCCAGCCATATACCATGACATCAAGGTTGGACAAGGGAACCTAGTAGGAGGCAAAGGGTCTCACAAATAAGCAAAAGAGTCAGAAACAGTCCCCATTCACACTTTTAGGATTCCCACAAGAACAGCAAGCTGCTTCCTAATTTCTGTGAGTCTCCATGAGTCCCAATCAGTTTACTTTGTGGGCATTGTTCTACTGGTTTGTCTTTGACCTTCTCATTACTCTGATCTCTCAACCTCCTCTCAGTCCTCCTCTTTAGGACTCCCAGAGCTCCTCCTAATGTTTGGCTGTGAGGCTCTGTGTCATCTTTCATTAGTTGTTGGATGAAGTCTCTCTAGTCTTTTTGATGAGGATTTTGCTAGGCTTAGCTCCCAGAATACTTTGCAGGCAGGACAAAGTGTGGTTCAAAGATTTTGTGGAGGGGCTGGTATCCCAATCTCTCCAGTTAAAGTCTTGCCTGGTTACAGAAGACTGCTGGTTCAAGCTCTGTGTCCATCAACTTTATGGGCTACTTAAGTTTACACTATTGAATGTACAGTGGGAAAATTATACTTTAAAGAACTCTTTCAATAAGCATAATGGTAGTACTGTTTAGAATCTGTTGTATGAATTCCACTTGCATATTACCAGCTCCCCAATAATGAAGAGGAACAGCCAATACCACTAGTTTATAAAACATGGGCTGTATGTAGCACACTTAAAAAAAATAAGCAATGGGAAATTTAGTGATTTTTCCAATTCCTTGACAAATGACATGTAATATCTTATATGCAAATTCCAAGACCTTTAAATCATTGTCAAAGAATACAGAAGGTACACACATTCTAGTAACTATTACTACCCATTAGGGAAAAGTAAAATAAACATTGCCATGGAAAACATTTTAAACAGTCTTCACATAGGACAAAACACTGTAGTGGAAGCCAAGTAGTAGTTAGTTGTTCTGTCCCAGATGCCAGCTGACTGAAGTTAACTAACTACTCTTTGTTTTTCTTTTGTCTATTATTTCTAACCTTTAAATAGTGTTAGTGTAGTAGTCCATTTTTTTAAAGAGCCATTACAAAATTTTATGTTTTTAAAAACAAACAATGTATGGAGAAAATGGGTTTTCTACTGAAAAATAAAAGACAGGATATTTTCATACTAAGAAGTAAATTTTGGATTTGAGGGATTATTCAATAAATAAAGATCTTGTTCAAGAGCTGAGGGTAAGTTTGGAACCTAGAAACTTTAAAAAGCTGAGCAGGCATGGTGGTTGCCTGAAATCCTAATACTTGGGAGGCAGGGACAGGGAATCACAGGCACCATCTGGGTAGCTAAACAAGACAGGATTAGCAAGCTCCAGGATCTGTGAGAGACTCTGCTTCAGTAAGTGAGTGGAGATTGATGGAAGATGTTTTCTATCAGCTTTAGCTCTCTACATCCATGTACAGTCCTGAAAAAATTAAAGATTGTTTGTTAAGGATCCTAATGGACAGGCAAGATTACAAGATGTATTGAGATTAAATGGAAACATATTCTCACAACATAAGGCTAAGGATAAGCAAGCATGGCTTATAAGAGGAAATACTGATTGGTATGGTCTACAGTTAGAATTTCTGGTTACTGAAAGTACCATAAAAATCAGGAGGTCAAGGTGGACTGTGTTTAAGGCAAGTTTTGGCTTCATAAAGACTCTGTCCCAATACTTAAAAACCACAAACCCAATCCAGACAAACAACAATAGAAAGAAATGTTATTTGAATAAACAAGTTACTGCTTACTAACAAGGAATGAAAACAACATGATTTTAAAAATGGACAAATGACATGACTTTTAGAGACTTCCTTTTCTATGACAGATTGGTGGTCAGTTTCATTATCAGTCAGGGAATTGCAAATTGAAACCTATCATTTCATACTAGTCATGGTAAACATTTAGATTAACCGACCTGTAGATGGAGAAACTCTCAATATATGTAACATATTTATACATTCAATATAATAGATAAATATTTTACTTTATATAAAAAAGATGTATTGGGGCTAGAGAGATGGCTCAGCAGTTAGGAAAACATACTGTCATAGAGGATCTGATACCAGTTTCTTGCACTCATATTAGGTAACTTCCAATTGCCTGTTAACTCCATCTCTAGAAGCTCCAACAATCTCTTTTGACATCTATGACACCTGCATACTTGTGGCATGTATACTTATCTGCATGCATGCATGCATACATACACATACATATATATATATATATATATATATATATATATATATATATATATGCATGAGTACACACACACACACACACACACATATATATATATATATATAAATGCATGCTATAGTTGCACATCAGAATGTTACACAGCCACAACAGGAACGTTTATGTACATAAGCAAAGACCAACTAAATGAACATAATGAACATAATGTTGAATAAAACAAGGTACTGGCAAAATAGTACTGATATAATCCCATGATTATGAATCATAGACAATTAAGAACATATGTTTAGGGATATGATACATATGTGAATACCAAACTGTCCATTAACAGTAGTCCATGGTGATGGTTTCTTATAAGAGGAGTGGGTTGGAACGAACACTGATAGCTTGTGGGCTTTGGAAAGGATGCTTGGAAATCATTAAAATACAGTTACAGCAGCAACTTCTCTTGCATGTCTACGCCTATTAACTGGATGGCAATGCCCAGTGGATCTAGAATGAGGCTGAATTCACCAAGCCCCACTTTGTTTTCACAGAACCTATAGCTGTGGTTATATCTACTGCCCATACCCCTCTGACAGGATACCAGCCCTCATTCACTTGGTCCCAACTCCTGACATTTTAAATGGTTTATGAGCAATTGCTGCAATGTGATTGCAGTCCAAATTTTCTTGTTCTATGTGCTATTAGAGACTCTGTTGACTATTGATATCTTTCCCTGCTTTGCCCAGGAATCTGAAGATTTTGGGATGTTTGTACTTTCTGACTGAAGACTTCCACCCCAGGTCACATGCTTCTCTTTCTACTGAAGTCCATGGGCACCTTCTAACACTGAGGATTATTTTTATCTATTCTTGGGAGCCTAGAGAGCTGTCAGCCTTTCTTCCTTCTGGTCACTGTCTATGCTGCCTTTGACAAACTTCTGAAAGAAGAGCTTGGTGTTGCACAGTGGCTTTCAGTTCAAAGGTGACCTCTTAGCACCACTGAGGTCATGGGTTGTTTGCACAGGCTACTGGATCTTCCTTTAGTGCTTTTACTGAGTGAATGAAGGTGGCGAACTGGAGGGTTAGCGGGTGGAAAAGGTATTTGCACAATTCCTTCTTTTCATTCTCCTTTGTCCTCTCTTCCACCCTCCTCTTCCTTCCCCTACTCACTCCCTCCTTTCCCCTTTCCCTCTTTTCTGTCTTTGCCTTCTCTTTCCTGTTTCCCTCTTTCCTTCTCCATTTCTCTCTTTTCTTCATAGTCTTCTTCTCGAGAGTCCTCATGGATGCTTGGCAAGTGGCTCTACCTCTGAACCCTTAGCCCCTACCTGACATTCCTCCATGCCCACCTCTCTCAGCTTTTCTCTAACTTTTAACCTTTCCAACAACCCATTCCCTAATCTGTGAGTTTTGGCATTTATCTTCTTTGTTTTAGTTCTAGATTGTATTCCGAACAAAGTTTGTCCACCTCAAAAATATGGGGAGGAGGAAAGTTTGAAGGTAGCCACTTTGGATGAGGGGAGGGTTGAGTTGTAAGACAAGGGTAGGTTGTTCTTTTTCTAGTGAGTGGAGAGCACACAGCCATTGCCAGTATTAGGTGAAAGTCCTTAGGGAATGATCTTCACAAGGTTAGCAGTGCTGGAGGCTGCTAATTTTCCTAGTTAATGGATAAGAAATTGCCTCATGGCTTTAAGGACTTGTGGAGATGAAAGAATGCAAAATTGGGTTAAGCTTTCTTGGTCCATTTTCAGCTCCTATAGTGATGACCTGGCATCTGGGAGAAGCACAGGAAATAATTAAAATACCTCAATTTAGCAAAAAAGAGGGTTCAGCTACAGCTGACAGTGAAGAGCAAGAAATGGTAGTAGGCAGAAACCATAGGGTCTGAAAAGCCCTGTAGTGGCATGTCTTTCTGTGTTCACTTTGAAAAATATTAGCTAATCTCACCTAAGCACAACTTCCTGCTGCCCAATAACAGAGAAATATGGCTTTTGGCAGAGTCAGCATTTTGCAAACCAGACTGAGATGGTCACAGTGTCACTCAACTATGCAATCTTATGGGACCACCTGTGTGTGTGTGTGTGTGTGTGTGTGTGTGTGTGTGTGTGTGTGTGTGTGTGTATTTTTGTTGTTGTTGTTGTTGACCTGAAAGTTGTGCTGTGGCACACAATTTGTGCTTGCTCAGTTAACTCCAGTAGCTGTCTCCTTGAAAATGGCTTGGAAATGGATGAGTTGGAAGAGGTGTGAATGCCATCCTAGAGTTGGGTTCATGGTGGTCAATCAATGTAGGAGGCCAGAGTGAGAGCTGGACTGGATGGCTGGGCCAGCACGGCATTCTGGCCGATTCAACCTGGCTAGAACATGGGCCTGCACTTCTTCCTGATCAGGGGCTTCTGCACCAGGTCTCCTGCACAGCTGGGAGCCTCTGGATGCCCAGAGAAGTCCCTGGTGCGTTCTTGGGCCAGCATCTGGGGACTCAAGCTTTCTTTCCCTCTTCACAGGCCTCCAATCTGCACCAAATGTTTCACATTACCCAGTGTGAAAAGTCTCCTATTCTTTCAGATTTTTTACAAGTTCATACATCCGTGGAAATCCGATATTCCATATTTCATTCTGCTTTGTGGATGTCATTGTGAGGGATGCGGGTTCACAGGCAGCAGGCCCCTTCTGGCTTTGATCAGCCTGACCGCAACTAATTGTAAATGGAGAACAAATGAAAGAAATATTTACAAATTTCATGGGAATTCAGGCGGGGCCTAAGCCTCCCCTAATGCCTCCATTCACAGCAAATGTTTATTGAATATTTTGCTTCTACTGTGTACTTCAATATTTATATAGTATTAGGTTTAAGCTTGTTTTGAGGGGCACAGAGAGTTAGCAAGCTGCCCCTGCCTAGCTGCTCTGCTGTTCCCTTTCTTTTCATCACAAACTTTCTTTCTTTAGCATCACAAACTCTGCTTCTACCTAAAGTCTACTCAAATTCCAAAACCACAGCTGGAAGAAGAAGGAAAGAAGAAAAGAGAGGGGGGTGGAAAAGGACTGTAAAATCTAAAACAAATTTTGAGTTGCAAAGTTGAGGAAAATAGAATGAAAATGTCCAAGATTTGTTCAGAATAAAGTCATAAATGCCTGGAGCCAAGTGAAGCAGCTGTTGAGTCTTTCAGGCTGAGGCCAGGAAGGCAACACCAGCTAAGAGTGGAATATTATGCAATTAATTAGCACTTGTATAGCTACAGAGGAGCACAGAGTCCTGTTCCAGCAATGCAGATTAGCTTGGCTTAACTTTTCCAGAAGAATCTTTGTTTACCCAGGCTTTGTGTCTTCTCCTTGGAGGTTGTGGAGAGAAGCCACTCACAGCTGGCAGGGGGTCAATGGCCTGCTCTCACCTCACCTGCCTTAGGGTAAGTTCTGGAAGCTTCCTGGACACTTCCTGCTGCTGTCATGAGCTGTTCTTGCCACCAGAATGCTTAGGGAGCTGATGGGCCAGATGCTGAAGGGAGGGGAGGAGGCAACCTCTGTCTAGAGAGCATTTTTCTGTCACCTTCTTGGATAGCAATGCTGTCTGGGGTTTGTGGACATTGTCACAAGAATTTCTCCAACAACTGCACTTTTGTTAGGAGCTCTGCACATCTGCATGTGTGCCCCGGGCTTGCTCTAGCTCAGAAGTCGTAAATGTCGGACTAGATTCTTCTGTAGACAGAGGCTGGCTTAATCTGCCATCCTCATCTTTCCCAGAAGAACAGAGAGAATGGCTCCAGATGACTCCAACCCAAGTGGAGGTACCCACGGCCCCCAAGTGTGTCTCAGTGGCTGGACAGAGCAGCAGAGTTTAAAGGAGAAATGGGAAGTTGGAGAAAAACAGAGTCAACTCCAAAGCCAATAGAAAGGACAGGGGACTCCAAATAGGGCATTTTGGAAATAGTTCATTTATAAAATTAAGTTTTCACTTCTGCACATTGAGGAGGTCACTGACTTTAGTGAAATAAACTATGTGCACAAAAGTTGGAAACCAGGCTTACAGGTTTGTAAGTCATGCTTTTTTTCATGTTTGGTTTTAAAGAAGTGAGAAATCTTTATTTATTAAAGGTGGCAGTTCTGGGGTGTGAAAGATGACTCAATGTAAGTAAGAGAGCTTACTGCTCTGGCAAAGGACTCGAGTTCAGTTCCTAGCACCCAAATCTTGGATCACGACTGCCTAAAAATTACCAGGTCTCTGCATATACATGGACTACATAAACTCACCCAGGTACATATAGGTACATGCTACATAAACTCACACAGGAACACACAAGCAAATTCACAGAGAAATAATGACAAATACTTAAAACAATTCTTCTTAAAAAGAAACTTTGATAGATTACTTTGCAGTTTCAAAGTTCTTTTAATTATGCTGTTACAGAAACTTGAGGGATTTATCAATATTTTTCCAAAACTTAACTGTGGGGACTTTTTAACACAGTTGTATGTACTTTCAAATTATAAATGAGGTTAAGTGGCTATAAACTACAGCAGAACATCATGGTGAAACTTATGAAACAATCCACATACTGTTATAAAACCAAGCACTGTGTATTGGAAGAGATGTGCAGAGCTTCTAACAGAAGTACAGACCTTAAACTTAGCCCATGTGCTTGTATGTAAGGGTGTAGATTTTTCTAGTCTTAGATTAGTGGACACCTGAAGTTTGCCTGCACGCTACACATATTCTGTCTACAAACAGTTTCTATCTCATTCACATTCTAGAACATCTGTTATAAGTGCACAACAGGAGGCCTTTGTAAGTATACTAGGCCACTGGCAATGACATTTTACCAATGATAGGTACCAGGATAATACAGAAAAGTAAAGATCATACCAGTTCCTGCAGTCTGTCTACCTCTTCTAAATCAAGACAATGGGGAAAAGTTCTGGCAGATATTAGTTCAACCTTTCTGGACTGCTTATATATGTCTAACCCCCCTATTCAGTCAGAGAAGAGAGCTAAGGATAGTATCTATATCATAACATAGTTTTGAGCTCTGGATGAGTTGTATAAAAAGGTTGAGTGTAGCACCTAGCCCATCATAAATGGCACATAAATACTAGGCATTCCTTTTGCTTCTTCAAGAGCCAAGGCTTAATTTTTTTTTACCAGAATATTGATTGCCTCCATTGCAGCACCTTGTTAGAGAGATTCCTTAATTTAGCACCCACCCTCCTAGATTAACAATTCTCCTAATTTGTATTTAACAATCAGGTGGTCCTTCTATGTCTTTATATAAATGTCTCAAATACTCATTATGGATTTTAATTCCATGCTCTATGTATTTGCACGTGTTGTCTGTGGGTCTATGTGCAAATGGGGGAGGGGTTGCACATGCAGGCTCAAGAGTGGGGAGGTTAGTGGTCAACCTTGGATGCTAGTCCTTAGGCACTGTCTGATTTTGTTTGAGAGAGGGTGTCATATTGTTCTGGAATAAGATTGTCAATAGTCTAGGCTATCTTGTCAGTGAGTGGCGGGGACTTGCCATCTGTGACTGCCTAGCACTGGGTCTCTAAATACATAGATTTTTATGTGTTTTTGGGGAACCAGAACTCAGGTACTCATACCTACTCTCCCACCTGGCCAGCCCCAGTATCTGCATCTGTAATATACGTTCATATTTTATGTTCATTTCCTCCTATAAAACTGGCAGAACTCTGACTACATGGAGTTCTTGAGTAGAGAGATCTGTATGCTTCCCTTAGCAGCATATATGTTCTTGGTGAGTTTTCTTCAGTGTGCCTTAATGGAGAAAAAGGTCTTTGTCCTGATTATCCATTTAAAGGTGCTGTCCAGCATTGTGAAATGGCTAGCTATCAAATGGCTTCTTCAGTGACAGCCTCAAAAGAGCTTCAGATCAGTAGTGATTAACAAAAGCAGAGCAGTCTGAGAGCAACTATGGGGAGGTGGTGTTTACTTGTTTTTAATGAGGCACTTGTCTGGACAAACAAGGTATAGAAGACACTTACACTGGCAGTAATCTGATCAACAAAAATTATCCCAAGTCTGTTCTTTTAAGTCCACCAGCAATATTTTCCAAAACAACAGAGTTAAAAGAAAAAAGAAAGCACACAACCTGCAAGTAGTGGCCTTTCACACATGACATTCCAGAACAGGGTTTTATGGGACTCTGTCCACATCAAGCTGACCAAAATGAGGGTAACCCATTAATAACAGAGCTCTTTATAACATTGTTTTGACAGAGAGCAAATGACATTCCTCAGACACCTCCTTTCATGTAACAGTTTACCATGAAATACGCCCATACTGGCAAAACTGGGTTCTATCAGCTCCATAACTCTGAGGCTTATCTGATGGCAAGTGAAAGCTGATGCTGGTGGGGAGGGTGGCATACAGCCACTCACTTCTGTTTCTGTGTTCCCTGGGCACTTTCACTTAAACCTGGAAAAATGCTCAATATTCTTGAGAGGTACTCACATTTCCAGAAATTTATACAAGGAAAACAGGAAGGCCTGCACACCTGTGTATCTTATGTCCATTAAGTGCTCACACAGAGCAGATATGCCGTGACAAATTGTGCATACAGGTTTGTGAGTATGTCTGTCTGTGGCCTATGACGTGGCCCTGTTGCTGTATGCAAGCAACTGTGCACTTTCTGTAGCATCCTGAGGAAAAAAATGATCATGAATCTGTCAGTGGACAAAGTTTCAAGCCCTCTGGAATTCAGGGTCCCTACTGAACGGAGCCTTTGAAAGAGGAAATCTCCTATACTAACCTTTGCTTCATTTGGCAGTGAGATTCATTGTCCTAGAAAGCAGCATGAGGTGGCTTTGTACCCTCACCCACCTTGAGTCCTGCCAGGCTTTTCTGAATAACAAGGGAGTAAGAGTCTGCGAAAAATGAGCTGTTTTTTATAGATGATGACACAGCATGATAAACATCTAATAATCATCTATGCTAATACATTCCACACATCCAGGTTTTCAACTGCAAGTAATTTCTAGAGCATCTCTGTTGTAGCATCACTATCTATAGAAATGGAATGTTAGCTGTGGTCTTGGCTCATTTTCAAAGAAAATGACTCCAGATGCCTTCAAACATGGAATCTGAGAAATAGAAGCCAATGTGCCAGATTTTTCCTTTAACTGGGCATTGTTTGGGAGGGGAGGGGAGGGAGGGAGGGAGGGAGAGAGGGAGAGAGAGAGAGACAGAGAAAGACAGAGACAGACAGAGAGACAGAGGACAGAGAATGAGAATGGCTGGATCTTAAAAAGCACAATGACACATAATAAACTGTAAAGTTATCACACAGTTTGAACTGTTTGGGCCAAGGTGTCACCTGTGAAATCCATCATTTGGATGAGGCACACAATGGTGAAAAGCCACCACTGTAGTCAAGATAATTAGCACACTTAGCACCAAAGGTTTTCATGCCTCTTGGGTAATCTTGTTTCAGCCCCTTCAGACAATCCCTGACCTTTAGTTTTTCAGTGTTCCTGCCTCTGTCCCTGTCCACCCCCATCCCTTTCTTAGAGAAGGTCTCACAATGTAGCTTTGGCTGTTTTGGAACTCACTACATAGACCAGGCTGGCCTTGAATTCACAGAGCTTCTCCTGAGTGCTAGAATTAAAGGTATGCACTGCTACAGCTAGTTCATTACAGATTTACTTTACATCTTCTTAGTTCATGACAGGCCATTTTGCATTCTAAAAAGTTGTGTGGTGTGTTGTTGTTGTTATTACTATTATTAACTTGGGGGAATGTCTTTGTCAACTTTGAATACTTATTTGAGATCCATTGCAACAGCAATGGTTTTTGTTATTGCTGATTCATAGTTTTATAATCCAGAAAACATCTGTATCTATTTGAAACTAGTGCTTGTTCTGAAGTATAAGCAAAGGGTAATTTTCTGCCACAAAAAAAATAGCTAATTATTCTCAGCACCATTTGTTGGGAAGACTACCCTTTCTCTCCTGAACTCTGTATTCTCACACACTGGGTGTGTGGGGCTTCACTTCATTTTTTATTTCTCTCAGGTTTCCAGATCTCTCTAACTGGTGTTCTATGAATGAGAAAGGCAGGCCAGACCGACTCCTGTGGCTCCTTCTTGCTTAAAAGAAGAAATTTAAGTCAGTTTTTTTTTTTTTATAGCCACATAATATATCCCAAGTCCTCCAAAAGGTAGGAGACATCATGTTCAAGTGTGATTTCTGGATGCTCTTGAAAAGCTAGGAACCTGACAGAGTGGGGGGAAGGCACACAATGAGGCTGTAACTGACTTCATAAAAGCCCTGGCTCCCTATTTCTTTGGGGAAGGAAGTCTCAAGATTCTTGCCCCACCTCTTGTAAGCCTGATTGGTTCATACCTTTTGTTTAATTTAGAAAAGGAAAAACAAACAAACAAACAACACGAGTGAGAGGGGTAAATAGATTGGAATGAGAATGTAGAATCCAACAGTTTTTCTACCAAGGTTTGGGCAAGCATCCTGTACCACTGCTGTGAATGTGGGTGAGCTGGGTCTGAGTGTTTATGGACAGATGCAAACTTTTATCCTGTGACTCCTGCCCTTTCTCACTGGTCAATAAAAGCCTGTGGGGCTTGTGAAAATTTATTTGTTGCCATATTTTGGACAACAGACAATATGGAGAGATTTAGCCATAGTTTTAGTCTTCTTATAAGGACTTTTCATCCAACCAAACCAAGAGGGCTATCTATGCTCTCTTTTTGTTATTACATAAACTGCGTACATTATTTATATTTAGTGTTTTAATCTCTAGTAAGAACCCATAATAAGGTAATATTGAAAAGGCCACTATGTAGAGAATATTTATTTATCATTCATTCATAACTATATGCCTTAGATTATTGAGGCTGCTTAGGTCACAATTGAATGAGAAATTCAATTTATTATTGGGAGAATTATATGATTAAGAAGCTTTATCTAATGTTAGTCTTTCCCAACAGATTAGCCAAAACATTACTATTGTAATAAGTAAAGAAAAATATGATAAAATAAAATAAAAAATAAGTAAAAACCATGTACAAAAGCAATGTGAATCAGATAAAGTCATATTTTATTAGTGTATTTGGCAGATAGCCATGAGTGGTACAATTTTGAAAAGAAATTCTATGTCGCCTGAAAGTGCTTCTTCACACGACACAAATACATGTTTGGAAGAACAGTTGAAATTTTTTGATTTAATATTTTAATGCTATTATTTTACATATATTCCATACAAAAGTGTTAAACTGAAAGTATAATGTATTGTTATTTTACTGCCTTATCTCAGTGTCTTCTTACTAACTCAAACATATAGGGAGATGTTAAGCCGGCTTCTCTTTTTTATTTTCAGGATCACCTGCCTCACAGAAACATGTATACTTTGCTTGCCAGGACTGTTAAAACTGCCCATGTGACAGAGAATTCTATAGACAAGGAATTCTATAGACCAGTCCAAAAGTCAAGAGAGGACCTGTTTAAGGATAAGAGAGCAAGAGCCTTGGGGCCCCTACTTCTACCCAGTGGGAAGAGCATTCACTCCTACCCAACTGGTAGGCTGGCAACTTCAGAGGAAGAAGAATTGAAGAAAAATACTCAAAACATTTCCCTATATTTGGATGTAGATGCTTCTAAATTTTTAATCAGTCTCAATGGCCACACTACCTTCTCTTTGCCTTGATGTATTTTTTTCTGTTTATTCTCATATTCCATCTCTTCTTTTTCTTGTTCTTTCTCTTCCTTTGTACATTGTAGGGACTTGCCTAACTCTAGACTCATGTATGTGTTCTTCTCGAGAATCCGTCTTGTCTCATCTTCCATCCCCAGCCCCCTGTAAACTATTTCAGCAGGACATTTAGTCTTGTTACATCTCTTTACATCTGCCAACATGGCCACTTGCTGTCCCCAGTTTCTAGTTGGAGCTTTCAATGCAAGCAGACATCTCCTGTGGGTAGGAACTTTAGAGTCAGTTTCTCTCTTTGCTTGCCCCCTCTACTCTGAATACCAACACATTTTTTTCTTTTTATTTTTGTTTCCTCACTTAATTTGCTTTGGTTTTCTTGGTCTTCGCCCTGTGTCTCACCAACCTATCATCGACTCTTTTAAGATCTAACTCAACCCTGTTTCCTCCCAGACAATGTCTTCCTTGCTTGTATTTTTTATATCTTTTTAAGGGACCCATAGTTGGTTTTCATTTGTGTTTGGTCTGTGTTAGATGAGTAGTGATGCTGTTCTCCCCCATCATCTCCTTTTGCTTCCCTATTTAATGAGATGGATTGTGGCCTCAGAATAGGAGATGGTGATACTCAATTTTCTCTAGCAATGGCTTTTGTATCTGGACACAGCAGTTCTTCAGAATTCTTTGCTTGATATTCTTGAGGGCCACTGATTATGTTTATTCTGTGTTCGTCTCTCTTTACCATCATACTTGGCTTATTTTTCTACCAAATCTATTCTAATCCTGACTTTGGTATCTTTGTCCTGAGGATGGCTACAGACAGAGCCAAAGAACTGCTTGAGGAAGCAGTATCCACTCTGTTCCAGTTCCTGACCTCTCCTCCCAGACAACTTAGATTCCTGGA
This sequence comes from Micromys minutus, assembly GCF_963924665.1. NCBI lineage: Eukaryota > Metazoa > Chordata > Mammalia > Rodentia > Muridae > Micromys > Micromys minutus. The sequence goes on along the minus strand of NC_137971.1, from coordinate 33,682,803 downwards.
AGAAAGGCCTGGAAGTACAACTCAATAGAGATAGTGGTATTGGAGAGAAGGTTCTGCAGAGAGACAGGAAGAGCATAGAACCTACAGGAGAGACGGAGGTTCATAGTGTATGTGGCTTCTCTGACAGGTAGAAACCTGTAACCTTTTTATCGCATGCCTTAATGAATGGCAGGACTCATGTAGGCAAGTGGCACACTTGGCTTGAGCATAAGACCTGTGTGGATACAATTCCAGTGATCAAGAGAGATAATATTTGAGTATACTATTAAAAATTGAATGCCCATAAATGTCCTATAATGAGTAATATGCCAACATTTTTAGTAGAGATAAGACTCTGAGAGGCCTATACATTGAGAGGACAGCAGGTTGTTCCCCAAACATTTACTCCAGGATCTGAGCAGTAGTTCCAAGACTCTGAGGGCACTGAGACAGCAAAGTCCTTCTATTACCCACACTGAGTGGCTGTCACCAGCCTCACCATAATTAAAACCAGCATGGACAGAGGGACAGAAGGCCACTTCTAAAATTTTTGTTGGACAAAGCCTACAAGCATCAATATAGTCACAGGTATGACAATGCATGGCAGTACAGCAACTGTGGTCGATTTTCTACTCCACAGGTTAAAGATGTATTTCTTGTGCCTACATGTGTATGGTTGCACATTCATAATGAGCAAATTACTTCTATATATCCTTACTGTCATGACTGTAAGTGAAATGTTGAAATCTAAATGTTGTTATTTTTCTCAGCCCTATATTTAATTCTCTTCCTCATCATGGATGTCTAATATTACTAAAAATGACCAAGTTCCCCATCTTCCATCAAGATTGTCCACAAAAAATATAGATAGGAAAATGTCCTCATCACATTTTATTTTTTATCCTAAGATTTGATTTCTTTATCCAGTCTTGTAATCTCCCTTACCTCAGAAATGACCACCATACGCTTGTAATAACAGTATTCAAGAGGATGAGACACAGGAGTTGCCAAGAGTTGAGGCCAGCCTGGTTTACAAGTTAAGACCCTGTCTCAAACAAACAAACAAACAATCAAACACAAAATAAAGAAGCCAGGGGTTGTCAGTAAAATACAAGCATGAAGACCTGGGTTCAGAACCCCAGCAATACAAAAAGGCTATGTTCTCTGGTAGACATCTCTAACCCCAGTACTAATGAGGGGGATCACTGGGATTTGCTGGCCAACCTGTCTTACTGACTTGGTGAGCTCCATATTTAACAGGAGTACCTGCCTCTAAAAATATGGTGGAACATGATAGAGAAAGATAGTCAGCAGGGTCAACATCTGGTTTCTACAAGCATGCACATACATGTGTACAGACACCAAAACTTACACATGTATAAATGTGTCTCACACATGCACATACACACACACACACATACACACACACACACACACACACAGAGACACACACGGGGGGGGGGGATACTGCAATCACACAGAAAGAATCAGCCCACTTTAGTGTGGGCTATGCAGGGCCATAGGAATTTAGATTTTGGGTCCTGCTCCCATCATTGGCTGTATGAATGTGTGTCAGTCCCTTTTATTCCCTAAGCTTTAGCTTCCTCATATGAGTAAGATGGGGCTAAACTAGCTGCAGGTCCAACACTCCATGAACTAATGTTCCAAACAATCTATGTGTCATTAGTTGAATACTGGCCAGAGGTGACTCAGTTCTTATCCTGTGTTTGCTGCAGTGTCCTTTTTGTTTTGGGGCTTTACTGACTTCTACTTGTATAGGTCAAAACCCAACCTGTCACTTTATGTTTTCAAACCCATTCTTACCCAGGAGAGGTTCTAATTGGTTCTTTGCTCTTCTTAAATCTTGCCAGGCTGTTGTTTAATGTCAAAGCAGAAAAGTCGACAGTTTGGCTTTGGACAGCTAAAAAGAAGTTCTTCTGAACTGAATAAATTTCACTAATGGTCTTTGAAGTCCTTTTTGGTTTTAGAAATGTGAGTCAGTTCAAGTAATAGAACGGTATTTTTAGAGTTTGAGTAAGTTTAGGATACCTTTTGTTTTAATCCCAGTCACTCACACTAAACAGCTCCAAGTTCTCCAGTTGTTAATAGATATTAATACAGAAATGCTAACTTCCTCACACATTATGCAGTGAGGGGTATCATAACATTTTCAATCCGCAGATCAAAAGTTGCCACCTTTTTATAAAAACATCCATATATATTAAAGGCAACATGAATAATAATTGGTAGGTAGCTCTGTTCAGCTAGCAAGATGAGAATGATAAGCAAGCAATTTGAAAGAGTACTGACTATGCTCCTTGCAGAAGTTAAAAGATTATATGATTTCCATACAACCATTTCAGTTTTATCAATTTTTATCAGTTTTATCCAATTTTTGAAGCTGCTAAGAGATTAAGAGAGGCATTAGGAAATCCTAATCTCTTCTTAGAGAATCTACTTTTTAGAAGCATAAAAACTAGGGGCAGCACTGATTTGTCAGGCCACTTAGGAATGCAACTATGATGCATGATTAGGAAAAGTGGACTGTGTTTTCATAGCATCTCTCACTAAAATGAAACAAATCTGCTCCAATTACCTAAAGAGTTCCCACGTGACATACAAATTACTTCCTGGCTATATTGACTGAGTCTAATATTTTTTAAATGACTTGAATTCTACTAGTCTTTCGACACCCAATTTGAAAATTATCCTAGGTCTTGAGGAAAAGAGAGGTGATAGCCTGTCCGTCGCTGTCCGTCGCTGTCCATCTGGATCCTCCTGTACTTGAGTTCATCTCCTTAACAAGAGCAGAGTGAGGTCCCCCCCCACTCCCACTGAAATGAGCCGTAGCCTTCTGTTACAAAATCAAAGGAAGATGCTGCTGTGAAGGGAATGACTCGAGAAAGAGACAAGTACCATGAGAAGAAAACTCTCCCGGGGCCTGGCAGGCAGTTTTGCCTGGCTTGGCTCATTTGGGGCTCAAGGGTGTAGGAGAAGGGTTGGCAATGTTCATGGTGTTTTCAGATGATCCCTCACTGAAGTCTAGGAGTCGACTCTATGGACTGAGCACACGAGTTCAAATCCTGTTTCTGCCCCCATTTAAATGTGTTATGTGAGGCCTCCCAGCCGTAACAAAACTATCCAAAGAATAACTTAAAGAATGGGCTTATTTATGTTGGATCATGGTGTCGAGATGTAGGTCCATCATGGTGTGGGGGCAGGGTGGGGGGTGTGGCCATCACATCATGGTGGCCAGAGAACAGAGGTAAGATTGCTCATGTCTGTTCCTTCGTCTTTCTGTTTATTAGACACAGGAGATCAGCGTACAGGATGCCTCTGCCCACACAGGCCTCCCCCATCTTATTTTTTCTCTTTAAATACCTTTCTAGACATACTCAGAAGTGTGCTTTGCATTTTATAGTACATCCAAACTGCATAACATATGTACCCTCAAGGTACCCAGACCTCCTGCATCTGGACCTCCTTACCTGTGCAGTGAAGTTACACTGGTACCCAGTGGGAAGCATTAGCTATGGACTGAGCAGTTCTGAGAGCTTGGAGTTGACAGCATCTCTGCTGTTGCCAGCACTGCTCCAACCACCAGCCACTAAGCTACTTCTTCCCATCTTCCATAGGGTGACAGAGCAGCCTCTATCTCAGGCCTGGGTGTTTCAAGGGCCACTTTGCACAGTGTCTTATACTGAGCTAGGCCTCAAGAAGCCAGGAGCTCTTTCAGAACCAAGGAGAACTCGGTGAATGCCTTCCTCCCTCCCACTTCCTGGCTAGACTTCTTATGTAACAGAAAAAGGAAACAGTAACTCTCTCAGACATTGATAAGATATATTCTTCTTTAGCAACAATAATATACAGTATTGTTATTTAGTGTTTATTAATTATATGAAATTCAGGGCCTCTTGGTGACATTTTCATATATGTACAGAATTTATTTTGGACATAATCACCCCATTGTTCTCTTTAATCTCCTCACTCACTCTCTGGTGCTCACTCACTCACTGTCTGTCTCTCTCCCTCCCTCCCTTTGTCTCTCTCTCTCTCTCTCTCTCTCTCTCTCTCTCTCTCTCTCTCTTTCTCTCTCTCTCTCTCTCTCTCTCTCTCTCTCTCTCAAAGTAGACTGAGTAATTTCTTTTAAAGAATTGTTCATGATCCAGGTAAATACCTCCTGTTTCAATTTAAAAAGCAACCAAAAAACAAATTACATTGTTAAACTGTGGTGTTTTTTCCTTCTTTAAAATGGTTTTCCTAGAATGGAAGTTGACTTTTATTTATATAGGCTGATGACTGCCAAAAGGTTGAATAAATTTTCCAATTCAAAAGTAATAACTCTTGTGAAATGATAAAAATGCTCTAGATATACATTTGATGAATAAATTTGAACACTAGTTGAAGAATGACTGCCAAAAAACAAGTGTGCTTTGTTTGATATCCTGGGTGCATCTCAATTCAATAGAGTAGACAACTGATATTAGCCCCCATGGAGATAGGGAAATGACTCACAAGACTTAATGAGCTTAAACTCCCCACCACCCCCCACGTAATACATACATACACACACACACACACACACACACACACACACACACAGAGAGAGAGAGAGAGAGAGAGAGAGAGAGAGAGAGAGAGAGAGAGAGAAAGAGATATTAAATTTTTGAAAGGAAATTAACCACTGTGCAAGTATCTAGAAAAATGCTTAGAGCTCACCACTTTCCACTTTTCTTTCCCCAATACCTTGGCTACACAGCAAGTGTTAAATGAGATAGACACTCAAAACAGAATCTGTCTAAACAAATGCTCATGAATTCTGAGGGCTGATATTATTGTCATTGCTATTAATATTTGCTGAAGGTTATCTGTATCGCCACCAATGTGAGCACATTTGTAATGTGCCTTTAAAGGAATGAGTACGAATTGCACAGCAGGCTTTAAGAGATCATCTCTGCTAAAGAAAGCAGTAAGATGTCCAATGCAATGCCTGTTTCTATAGCGCTTACAACTTGAATGTGTTCACCCAGAAACTGAGCCTTTGCCAGTGTGGCAGTGTTAGGAGGCAGGGCCTTGATGAGGTGATTTGGCTTAGGGCCATCACTCCTGGGCTGAGCTCCTGCCTTTGAAGCAGCTTCAAGGGGAGTCTTTAGCAGATGATTTACAGAGAACGCTTTGATGCTGTCCACCGTGTCTTACAAGATGCCATCAGTTTGCCTGACTTGTTAACCCTGGTGGCCTTTGGGAAAAAGGCTTCGCAGCTGTCTTTCCACAGACTCTGCCCCATTCCAGACAGCATCACTCTCTGCTGTGTTCTGTAAACCAAAGCTTCTGTGCTGGGATTTGACCATTTCTGTTTTTCCAGGCTCAACAGGAGGACTCAACTCCTTGGACCCATCTGAGCAGCAAAGGGACTACTTTGTGCCTTTCTTGGATGGCACTTTAAATGTTAAATAGATCTTATTTTCATACAGATTATTTTTTAGCTTTAATCACTTCAATTTTGGTAGGATTTGGGGGAAGGGGGAAGGAATCACACATTTGATTGAAAAGTTATCAAAATATAAGTTAACTGTGCTAGAAATATTTTAGGGTAATTCCAGAGATTTTAAATATACAGCTTGGCAGATGAATGGTAGGCATCATAGATGAGATATAAACTTAAAACTTTCAGGTTATGTGAAGCTTTTCATATTTAATGTTGTCTTTCATGATCAGACTGCTATCTAGTCATCCAGACAGACACAGAGGGGCTGGAGAGGGGGCTCAGTGGTCTCTTGTAGAGGATTCAGGTTTAGTTTGAACATCCAAAATAGTGGCTCAACTGTCTGGGCTTACAGTTTTAGGGGGAATCTTATCCCCTCTTTTGGGTTCCACAGGCATCAGGCATGCACACTGTATATAAATAAACATGCAGACAGAAACTCATACACATAATACAAATACACTCATGCACACACACAAAATAAATCTCAAAAGAAAATACATGTTCAGAAGGGTTCCACCTTCTAAAAGACTCCCTAGGTGAAGAGGAAGAGACATCCATCATCTGATGGTGAGAACATGTCAGAATTAGGCTACATAAAGACATACACACTGAAGGATGTCAGACTTCGGGGCGCCTATGGGCAGCAGAGTGACTACTTGGCCGTTTTCTTCATTCATTCTTTACTTTAATGCCCCTTACTTACACCCTAATCATTGCCTGAATTTTTCTGAGGTAATCATGGGTAAAGTGACTTTGAGATGGAAGCTCTCAGTCTTAAGAAGCTGGCTTTTCATTGGTGACTTCATTGAAGAAGGGGAAATAGGCAGCGTGAAGTGCCAGGGTCTGTTGCACTGTTTGCAGGTCTACATCTAACATCCAGTATTCTGTGGGCTTCATCCCCAGTTTCACAAGAAATAAGTCAGAGACTGGGGCAGGGTTTATTGACTAGTTACCCCAAGTTATGAAAGTAGTAAGTCTCTTACTGGTGTTGTTTATTTGATTTTTCAGACAAGTTCTTCCTGTGTAGCCTGGGCTGGCCTTGAACTCAACAACCTTCCTGACTTGAGTGTGGGCTTTATGTAGTAGCTGTGTACCCATACCCAGCAACTTCAAATATTCATGTAATGATGACCCAGGTCCTGGAGTTTAATGTGAAAAGACCAGTTATTTTAGATTATTATTCCATTTATTGACTTATTTGTGCCATGGGGCAAGTATGGAGGTCATAGAACAACTTGTAGGAATTGCTTCTCTCCCACTATGTGGGTCCAAGGATCAAACTCAGGTTTTCAGGCTTGTTTGCACATCCCTTTATCCACTGACTCATCTCACAGGCTCTGCGTGTTCTCCATCACTGCTTCACATCCACAGATTCTCAGGACTGCTTAAGTTACTTATAACATACTTTGGTAGGTTGTGTGTGTCTAGGAATTTACCTCTTGCCTTCTAAGAATACTCTGGTTTTGTCAGCATCTTTTACAGTGTCCACCCCTTTGTCTTATTAAATATTATTAGTTTGGCTAAGGGTTTGTTCATTTTGGCTTTACTTCCAAAGAACCCACAGTTGGTCTCATTTATTCATTTCAGTCACCATGCTACCTTTATCTCTGACCCCATCTTTATTAATTATTTCCAGCTACTCATTTGGCTTGTTTTCCTTGTGTTTTCGAGGCCCTGTGGAACATCGTTAGGCTGCTTGAGATTTATCTGAATTTTTGATATAGGTTCTCACAGTCATGCTGTTCTCTTTAGAAACCATCCCTGCAGTATCCCAAAGGTTCTATTTGGTTGTATTTTTACCTTAATTTGATCCTAGGAATGTTTTTACTTTCTCTATGATTTCCTTGGTGACTTGTCTAGCCAATCAGGAGTATACTATCCAATTTCCACATGTTTTATAGTGTTGTCATTATCCTATACTTTATTCCATTATGATCTAATTAGGCATAGAAAATTATTTCATTCTTATCATTTATTAATATTGGACTTTTGACCCAGCATGTGGCATGTTTTGGAGTCGGTTCCATAGCTTACTAAGAAGAGTGTGTATTCTATCACTTTTGGTGAAATAGTCTAAAGATATTTGCTGAGCCCATTGCTCTGTAAGATGGTTTAGGTCTGAAGTTTATTTGTTGATTTTCTCTGGACAATGTATGCACTGATGAGAATGAGATATTGGTGTTATTTATTCTTATTATATGTAAATCTATCTTTCTATTTATTTCCAGTAGTATTTTTAAATTAAATTAGTTTCACTATATATATATATCACTATATATATATAAATGTATAATGAATTTATCCTGAAAAATTGTAGCCTTTACTAATACACAGTAACCTTCTTAATGTCTTTTGGCTAGTTTTGACTTAAAATTGGCTTTCTTAACTCTAAGAGTGGCTATACCTTCCTGTTTTCTGCTTCAGTCTGCTTGATATATTTTTACAATCCTTTGTTTGTTAATCTGTGTGAGTCTTTGCCACTGGGGTGCTTCATCAGTGAGCTGCAGATAGTTGGATCTTAAGTTTTGATCTAGTGAGTGCGTCTACATCTCTTAGTAAGAGAATGGAAATAATCACTATTTAGAGATATTGTTGAGAACTGTTTGGTGAGTCCTGTATTTTTTTTCTGGGTTAAGGACCAAGTGTTTCACTGAGGTGGACATGTGGATCATTTCCTAGTTCTCATCTGGTACACTCTTCTCTCATGAAGTTTGTTCTATTCTGTATTCTTGTTTCCTGACTGTCTTTTGTGGGGGTTGAATTGTTTCAGGAGCCTTCTGTAATGATGGTAGTCATAAACTGCTTTCATCTGTGCTGATCTTAAATCTTAAATAGTCTTTACATACCCACGTACTTAAGGATACCTTTGTTGGAGGCTGGAGAGATGGCTCAGTGGTTTAGAGCACTGACTACTCTTCCAGAGGTCCTGAGTTCAATTCCCAGCAACCACATGGTGGCTCACAACCATCTGTATGGGATCTGATGCACTCTTCTGGTGCAACTGAAGTCAGCAACAGTGTATTCATATACAAAAAAAAATCCTAAAAAAAAATATCTTTGTTCTACTTAGTAATTTTTGTTGACAGCTTCTTATTTCCAGACGTGAAATACATCATTCCATGATGCTCTGGATGTTAAGAATTATTCCTAGAAGTCTGATGATATTTTAATAAGTTTGCCTTTGTAATTTGGCTTTTTATAAAAATTTCTGCTTTTAATGATTTCTTCTGCAGCTTTAACATTAGTTAATCAAAATATATTTTTGAGTGTTTTTTTCTTTTGCATATGTTTGTGTATCATTTCCATGTCTGGTGCTTATCAATGCCAGAAAGAATTTGGATCCCCTGGAATTGGAGTTACAGATGGTTATGAACTGCTATGTGTAGGCTGGGAATCAAATCTCAGTCCTATGGAAGAAGAACAACCAGTGCTGTTAACCACTGAACCATCTAACCAGTCTTCAGCTTTAATATGTTAATGTCTTGGGAAATTTCCTTCATGATGGTACCTATTTGGGGTACTTAAATGACTCCTGTGGGCCAGTGAGATGGTTTAACAAATAAGAAAAGTTGTTGCCAAGGTTAATGACCTGAGTTTGAACCTAGAATCTGAAAGATGGAAAGAGAAAACTAACTTCTGAAAGTTTCCCTTTTGCCACCCACCAGCTGTGATGTACATGTGTTTAGGCATGTACATGAGCATGCACATGTATACACACACACACAAATAAATAGGCATGTACATGTATATATACACACAAATAAATATACAGACAAATATCAAAGATTAAGAGCCTCTGGTATTTGAATATTAGAATCTTTTCTAGGCTTTAGGTAATTTCTGATACAACTTTATTTAGTAGGTTCTCTATACCTTTAGTTTTTATTTCAATTTATTCTGCTCTATATAGTCTTAGCATTTTAATCTCTTCATCTTATCTTAGAGCTCCAGTAAACTGTGACTCTGCCTGCTTACTTTCCCTTTGTATTTTATGTCTGAATGTAACAGTTCCTGTGCCTTGTATGCTCTCTCCAACACTCTTCTGCTTTATCTTGTCTGTTGACCCACTATGTTTTCTATTTGACTAATATTTTTATTTCTGCCATGTCTGTTATTTTTATTACAACCGTAATTTCCTTGCTGAAATTTTCTTCCATGTTGTCGAACTTTTCACCCTCTTTGTCGCTTTTCTTATCTGCACTGCTGACATTCATATCTAGTTTCAGAACTGACAACCTTACTCACTTGCTTGTTTGAATGTTTGAATCCTTTTGGAAGTTGTCAGACAATTTTAAGATGGGCATAAAGATTCTTGTTAGCTGTGTTCTAGTTATTAATATTGGGGGAGTCATGAGTTTTGCAGGTGTCTAGCTGAATTGCTCTTACATTTTTGTGTGTCTCTATAGTGATTTATACATTGGTTGGAATGAATATATCTTCCGGTTTTTATTTCTATTTCCCATTGTTTAAAAATGTTTTAAAATGTGGGTGTTCTTAGTGGATAATCTTTGCTTGAATTAAGATCTTCTTGATGATACTCAGGGTGTCTGTCCACTGTCACCCTTCAGTCTTTGCACCAGATTTGAGTTCAGGTCGTCTTCCATAGCATGTTCACATGATCTCCTTGTTCATCTCTTTCTTAGTCATTGGAGTAGAGCTTCTTAAGGTTTGAAACTATGGTATTTAATAGCTTTCCTAGCAAAGTTGTTTGATGTAAAGGTTCTTCCTTCTTGTCCTAGTATAATAAATTGTATGGACACCTGGCACCAGAAAGTCCTTTCCTATTGTTCATTTCACACTGTCTACAGATTTGCCTTCTAATAATTTTGTTTCTATTGTTGCTAATGCCACTTATAAGAGATAAATGCTCATTACCCCATTTCCTCAAAAGAGGCACCACCTTCAAGTGCTATCCCATTGAAGATTTGCAGTTGGCATAATATAATTTTCGGAACATAAAATTGCCAGCCCACAGCATATGCTACAGTCATTATAGGAGCCTCAGACACTCACTGCATATTACACATTTCTAGGGTAACTTAAAGTGTTGTGTTTTGGCTTATGATGGAAAGGCAGACTTGAGGTTCACGGTCCATATTGGAAACCAGAGGAGAACAGTCCTAGAAATTGAAACTTACATTAAAGGAGCTGAGTCATGGTACTGCAGAAGGCAGCAGGAAGGCCAGCCATACTAGTACATGAGCAGAGAAACCAGGAGGGGACTGAGGCAGCATACAATTTGCTGGAAGATGGAGCTTCTGCAATTGCAGATTATCTAAGATCATATAAATGTGTGTAGAGGAGCAAAGGGTAGTTCTGGGTAGGCTGGATAGACTCAGAAGCAACAGAAAATGCCTGGTCCTGTTCTTTCTTTGCTCACTGCTCTTGGCGATTTCTGTGACTGCACTTAAACAAAAACTCCCGGTTCCACATTCTGCACAACTTCTTATTCATCACAGTTGATGAGTGGGAGGATTACTCTGCAGGATGACCTCATTTCCAGCAGGTTGCTTCCTGGCCACATCTCAGAAGTATAGTGTCCTTCACTCTGCCTTTCGCCATCACAGTAAGAGTGGATTCCTTCAAGAATGCCATTACTGTGCCTCTGGCTCATTGCTATTTCTGCTTTAGTGACAGCCCTTTTTCTGACTCTTTTTGTTGCCCATTTTCTACCCTACTACCCTACTCGAGGCTCCTTATAGCTGCAGACTAGTACTCTAGGTAGCCTTAGCAGTGTCTAAGGTTTCATTAGACAAGGACTCTGCAAAGTTGTGTACCTAGGTTATCTCTAGGCTTGAAGACATCATCATTAGCACACTCTGGTTGATTTTCATTGTAAACCATGTCATATTTCCCATTTTATACCATTCTTTATCACACTGACAGGTGTAGCCTGCATTACTGAAATCCTGTGTTATCTATTTCCCAATGAGCTTGGGTGCTGAAGGCACTGGTGAAGGTGGAGAGGAACCTATTATTGTACAATAGGATAGCAGCTCCTTCTCCATGGCCCCCACAACTGTGAGTTGCACATAGCTACTTGTCTTTGCATCACCCCACCTGACTAAAAGCCCTAAACCTTTACCTTATTAGTGGGTTATTTCAGAATGCTTTTGTTTGAATAACATATGACTGTTGTGCTCTCTTGGATTCCCGTGCATCAATTACAGAAAAGTCATTGGGGAAATGTCTTGCGTAATACCTCCTGTTCAGGAGCCCTGTTCTGACTTTGCTTACTGGAATGGTAAGATTCAGGATAATGCAGCATCTCTAAGTACTCAGCTGCCTCCCTATCCTAGAAACAAGATGCTTCCTATTTAATCAGTGCTGATAGTCCTTCACAGGCTAAAGCTTTGGCAAAGGAAAAGAGCTCCTTTTCAGAGGCCAGACATTCTTAAACAAATTTCTAATTGTACCGACTTCAGGCAGAACATAAATTTCTGAACACCAATTTTCTTATTGAAAAAAAAAAAAGAATCGGGTCACCAACTTTATAAAATCTGAAGTTATTTTAAGCTCTTAAAGGTACATATCATGCAGAGGAGCCAGCTTCTAGAGTATTCTGTAGAATATAGCTGGAGAAGCCCTGGCTTCTTTCTCTTTCTTCTTTGGCTCAACTCACCTGTTTCAGAATTTGGGTGTTTCTGCCTAGTGCTTGATCAGCACTGTTTCAGCCCAGTATGGATACTGGGTTATGTATGTACAGGTTATCCCACTAAAACAGGATGATCCTGTACCAATTTTGAAGACAGAGGTGAAATAACTGTTTAAGTCTATTACTAACCTAGTGAAGGTTCTAATTTCAGGCCAGCATTCATGTCCTCCTAAGCAGATACTGAAGGGACAGGCAGGAAAGTTGACAAATCCCCCCAATGTACCCATTTCCCTCGCCTTCCTTTTTCTTGGGGTGGATCTGGAAAAGGAAGACAGGAAATGAAGAAAATGACAGAAGAACTTGTGAAAGTCAGCCACTGTGGTAGGATTTTTACATACACTGTCCCACCTTAGTTTCACCAGGCCTTTGCTATCTCCATGGACAGGGAGTAGAACTCAGGCTCAGAGCAAGGAGGTACATTGTGGGAGAGAACAAGGTTGCTGAAGACCTCAGGTCTGGATTTTCCAGTTTTATTGAATCACAAAATCATTATGACCTTTGTTTCCAAGATTTTTTCTTACTTTCTCGTAAGGTGATGGGGAATATTTCACTTCTCCTTCTCCTCAGCCTCCTATGGTCAAAGGATGATACTCTCTTTTACTTAAAATTCTCTTTTGCTTTTGTTGTCTTTGGCTAAACTGGAAAAGCATCCTATTACCTGCATGTTGGCTTCTTTGCTTATTAGGTGTCTTTGAGCCTTTCCAGAAAGCATCATAATAAATTACAGAGATGAGAGAAGATGATAGGAAAGGTTTGTCTGTAACACAAGTCTGTGACCCATATGGAAATATCACCTCATGGAGGCAACTCAAAGGAAAAATGTCCCCTACTCTGTGGGTCACATCCAAAGCTGCTCTTCGGTAACCCAAAACCAGCTCCGTTTCCAATGGCAGACAGTGTTAATTTTTCACCAAAGATAACATCACTTACCTTGACAGATTCAAATATACTTCAATATGGTCTCTTTGTGTTGGTATATGTGCTGCTGAAGGGAACATAGTCTCTTACTTTTATAAACATGTAATATTATGAATATTATGTAATATTTCTAATTCACTTATGATGAGTAAAATAATATCTAATTATGTCAACATGAATAGTTGAGCCAAACATCTGTAACCATCCCACTTGTAATTTATGGACTATTTGTATGAAAAAACATGGCTAACATGGGGGTGGCTCACTTTGCCTGAGAACAATGTGGGTCTGTAGCCACAATACTTTGTAGGGCCGAGGATGTAGTTCGGCTGATTAAAGTGTTTGCATAACATACATGAAACCCTGGGTGATACCTACCACTGTACAGTCTGGGTGTGGTGGCAGTGGGAGAGACAGAAGATTGGAAGGTCAAGGTTATCCTTGAGTGTATAACAAGTTAGAGGTCAGTGTGGAAAATGAGAGACCTGGTCTCGAGATAAACAAACAAACAAACTGATGCAATAAAGACAGCTAAAGTAAACTCCCATTTCTTGTGTCTTGTGATTGAAAAGTGATATTTTATGAACATGTTTGAGGCAATTGGATTCAAGATTTTAAAGTTTTTATTTACATTACCCTTTGAAAAGAAGGATAAGAATGAGATGAATCTCACTTTTCCTTAGGTTAGAAAAATTGCTATCTCCTTGAGCTGTGTGTGCACATGTGCATGTATATATTTATGTGTGTCTTCTTTTTCTTCCCTCCTCACCACCGTTAATCACTAGTCTTGTGTCCCGAGCAAGTAAAATCTAAGAATTTACTTTTGTGCCATTTTTGGTGTCACTGTGAGCACTGATTCCTGGAGACCTGTTTGCTTGTCCATATAGTAGTGGGTAGAAGACAAGAATGATGTCTTTCGTTCTTTCCAGAGTGCCATGATATCATTTAGGAACCTGCCAATTTATGGATTCCATCTTTAAACAGGAGAAATAGGAATAAGGGTTTTAGGTTCTGGTTGACTGGCTTTTTAAACACATGGAGACTGGTTCTTAGGAGAGTTCAACTCTTCTTCATAGTTCTTTGGGGATATTGAATCTTCATCATGTTCAGTACTTTTCAGCCTCTGCACACCTTTAAAATCCTGATGCCCAAGTACATTCAAGTCAGTTAAATTTTATTCTATTTTTTTCCTAGGGGGATTTGATCTTATCCAAAGGGAGGGAGGGAGGAAGGAAGAGAGGTCTTAATGAAAGGAAGATAGAGAGACAGAGACAGATCACGACACGAGGAAAAAGATGGAGGAGACTAGTTACGTAGTTCAAGGTAGCTTCGAATTCATGATAATCTTTTTTCTTCAGCCTTATTAATACTGAGGCTACAGGCATGCTTTCCAATGCCTTTCAGAATCAATAATAGTTAACTTCCATTGAGAACCAGGTTTGAGAACCAGCACTGTATATTCATGACCTTTAAATGACTTTTTGTGTCAGAATCTGTTGAAAGGCTTGGTGAAAACATGGTTTCAGGTCTGCCCTCTTTCAATAACCTGTGGCCTCTTTGAGCTTTGTCAACTTTACAAATGAATTTTGGTCAATAGAGTTATTGAGAATAGCAACTCTGTCTTACTCTTATTTGGGATTTATTGAGCATACACAATTTTCAAAATATTCCTTGGACTGAATGCTGTATGTAGGGGACTAGAGTGCATCACAAAGTTTATTACTGAATAGAAAGTTCTCTATGTCCTAGAGATACTTACCCTGGCTCCTTACAGGGTATTTTTATTTACTTACTATCTTATTTAAAAAATTTCTTTTTGACAATGACCTCAAGTCTACCCTAGAGTAATCTCTTAGTTATAACTAGAAAATGTGTCAATTTGTAGATATACACAATCCAACTGTGATATATACTGTATTTTGCCCATAAGGGACATGGCAGCTCTTTAATTAAAAGTGATCTCAGGTCAAGTGATTTTTCTATATATAGATTTACTTGTTTACCTGTATGGTTCCCTAGTCTTTGAATTTCTGAATATTGGATTCTTTGAAGTGGCTTTCTTTTTATTGTTAAAACAGTTTTTCTGGTCCGGGAAGCAGTCCTCATAGAGCACCCCATGTTTCGAAATGTATGTAGACGTGTGGAATACAAGGAGATTAATAATGACAAGGTAAATTAGGACTGTCTACCTGTATAGTGCTCAGCTAGAAATGTTTGTTAGAAGCCTGCAAGACATTTTTGGAGCTGAAAATATAGATTTGGAAAATTTTACTCTAGAAGAGAGATTTATGCCAAGTAAACCATTTAAAATAGGTGTAATATATCACCTTTGAAATAATGGTCTCAACACACATGACAACACGACTAAACTAACTCATGAAGAAAAGCATTAGAACAACACCCTTCTTAGGAACTGGAGTCCAGGTAGCATTCTAAAGTTAGTGGGATACAGCAAGTAAGGGGAGATGCAAGATTAACAAAGGATTTTAAGAGCAGATTGTCTCAGGGAAGAAGCTATTTTACCTGGAGTTAATTTGAGGCTTAAAATAGTTAAATCTCCATTATTATTATTATTATTATTATTATTATTATTATTATTATTATTATTATTATTGTTGTTGTTGTTGTTGTTGTTGTTGTTGTTATTATTGTTTGATATTGTTCTTGAGACTATCTCAACTCTGTAGCCCACGGTGGTGTGGAACTCACCATGTATAATAACTTGTCCCCAAGCCTGTGATGATCCTCTCGAGTGCTAGGATTACAGACGTGCAACTCCACGTCCAGCATTTTTCCGTACCTCAGAATAAAACCATTCTGCTTGGCTTTAGTGATAAAGGGATAGTCACTGTAGCTCTATCTTAATCTTTTCCTTAACAAATAATTATACAACAAAGGAACTTAGAGAAAGAAGACCATATCTTTAATGGTTTTACTTTCTTTATAGTTGAGGTATACCAGATGTGTCTATTTGTGACTTTGTCAACTCAGTGAGCGTGGCAGCTGGAGTAAAGGATGATGCTACTTAGAGGAGGTGGGTATTGTATTCCTCAAATGAAGCCTGTAACAAATGTAGGTTCTTGTTAGAATAGCTAGGGTTTACTAGAGAAGAGAACTGGTTACCCTTCTGAAATGTCCTTTGAGTCTCACTGTGACTTTGAGTGGTGTCTTGGTAACTGCCAGGAAAACTATTTGGTGACCTTTTCCATGACTGTGGCCTAGAGAACCTGATAAGTACATGGGAGAAAGAGTTTCCTTTAAATCCTTGGTCAGAGGGTTGACACACAGATGTGGCAGGGTGTGTCATTTGCTTCATGGGCCGAGCTCAATTTTCCATCCATGTCCAGGAAATCTCTTGGCTGTCCTGGGATTTGTGTCTTCTGTCTCCTTCTTATGGAAAACAGAAAGTCCCACACCCCAGGTTTATGACTTGGGTCTTTTGCAAAGCCATAGAAGAATACAGCCCAGGATGGGGTGGAGTGATTTTTTTTTAAATGACATTCTGGAGGCTGGAAACATGTAATTAGGTATGACCATGGTTGTGTTCTTGTGAGGACCCCCTTATTTTTTCTTTTTCTTTTCCTAGCAATCTAGGTACTTGTTATAGTCTTTCTTATTCTTACAAGGATAGGAAATCCAGGATGCTGTCCTATACTGCGTGTCCCATCTAACCCTAATTATCCTCTAAAGACCTATCTACAAACACCACCATGCTGGGAGGAGGTATTTCGTGTTAAACTTTTAGGAGATACAGTTTAACTTGCAGCAAATCAGCTTCTTAGACATAAACATTGAAGCTTCTGGAAGAGGTAGATCTCACTGTGCTTTTTATATCCCAGAGAGTTTCTAAATTATTTAGTTTTATTTGTTTGATTTGGTCATAGTTGAAGATAATTGTCACCTATGACATGCAGGATATTTTTCAGTATATCTGTTATCAACTTATATGTTTCTTTTAGAGAAAATTTATTTAAGTCCATTGTATAATTAAGTGCTTTCCCCCTGCTTATTAGTTTGAATTTCTAATAGATTTAAACATTAAATAGCTGTTGTGGGTAGGGTGGCAGATTAGATGCCACATCTGTGATATGGGATGAAAAATATTTAACATAGTCTACACTCATTCTTCCTTGACATATCCCTCCCTCAGTGGTATCTTTCTAGTGTTTTGGCTTCCACAGGTATTCCATATTAGACACACACAAAATAAGAGACTGGAAGCTAGGGCCCTCATATAAAAAAGAATATTTTACTCTTCTTTCTGGACCTATGTAACCTCACTCAATATAATTTCCCCACTTTTACCAAGTTACCTGCCATTTTTTTTCTGTACAGTGAAATAAGATTCTCCTATGTATGTGTCTATTTTACATTCATCCATCAATGTAGAGCTGGGCCAGTTACATTTTCTTTCTTTCTTTTCTTGACCAGCAGTCTCAATTAACCTGAACCTCCTAGATCTCTCAGACACTGGATTACCAACCAGGTAGCATTCACCAGCTGATATGCGGCTCCACAACACATAGACATCCAAGGACTGCCAGGTCTGGGTTCAGTCAGAGAAGATGCACCTAATTCTCAAGAGACTGGAGGGCCCAGGGAGTTTAGAGGTCTGATGGGGTGGGTGGGATGGGGACATTCTCTTGAAAACTGCCTTTTAGTTTCATGAGGTTGTATATATTGAGTGTTGAAATTATATTTTAGAGTGACTATGGTCCTGTTTAGAAAGTCCTTACCTATACCTATGTGTGGTAGGGTGCACTTAACATTCACTTCAGCAGTTTCAGAGTCTTAAGTCTTTATAGTGAGGACTTTATTCTATTCAGAGTTGGTTGTTACTATACAAGGTGAAAAGTGAGGGTCAAGTGGACAACAAGCTTTCCCAATACCATTTGTTGAAGATGCTGTCTTTCCTTCAGGAGTATCTTTGGCATCTGAGACTAAGTAATGGATACATGTTTGGCTATAAACAAGGCATTTGCATTACCCCACATAAGGCTTAGGGATTATTGGAAAGAAGTTTGAAAGTATAAATGAAAAGTAGAAAGAAGGGCCACAGAATGCCATCTTCCAGGGGAGACACAGCCATGTAGCAACTTACAGCAACTCCGAATGCTTGCCTTGGGGCTCTGGAAGAATGAACCTGTCAGTAGTCTGGCATGGATCTAGGAGGATCCAGGGTCCATTTACTTTACTGCTAAATTATTTGCTTCTACATGATTCAAAAAGAGGGGACCCCAGCAAGATCTAGTTCCAATATAGTGTTCACTCAGATGACCCTGGTGAAGTTAAATATGTCACAAAAGCAAATGGAAAGTTAAGAGTGACTAAGAGAGACTGGTAGAGATAGTGGGAACATGTGCTAAGGATGGGAGGGAGACAGGAAAAATGGAAGATTGAGGGGGAGTTAGAGAAACCCAAGTATACTATATGTGTGTGTGAAGTTATCAAAGAGCAAAGGTAACCAATTTAAAAAGAACAAACAATCAATTTAATGTGAAAAACAAATCTTAATCCTATAAGAGTAAAAGCTAAAAAAAAAAAGATGAATTTTTATTTTTTATTTTTAGAGAAGCAAACTGACAATCAGCAACACCATGTTGCTTGGTCCAGGGAACTCTTCTCATGGATGCTGCAAAATGTGTGTGTGTGTGTGTGTGTGTGTGTGTGTCTGTGTGTGTGTGTGTGTGTGTGTGCGTGCGCGCTCGTGAGCATGTGAAAGAGAGAAAGGTGGGGGAAGGGGGGCTGGGTGGTAGAGCAATGGAATCCAGAATGAGGCAAGCAAAGGTGCACTGTGCAGAGCTGCCCCCATACTTTACATTTTTAAAAAGTTTTTAACACCCTTAGCCATCAGGGATTTTCAAGTTCAAACTACCTTGAGATTTTTATCTTTCCCCTCCCTCGACAGTGTCTAACATGGAGGAAAACAAATAGCAACAAATGCTGGTGAGGCTGTGGAGAAAGAACACTTACACATTGCCAGTGGGAGTGTAAGAAATCAGTATGTAGGTTTCTCAGAGAAAAGACCAACCCTACAATCCAGCCATATCACTCCTGCACATGTACCTAAGAGATTCAAAATTGTAACAGATGGTCACTTGCATTTCTTTGAATGATAACTAAAAGGCAGCAAAAATAACATTGAATCCTTATTAGATAAATGGCTGCAAATGTTTCATGCATAGTCAGGGGCTATTTTGTTGGCTGTTTCATTGGCTGAGAAGGTTTGCACTCTGTGTAACTGGGTGTCTAATTTTGCTTCTGTTTCCTGGGCTTTGGGGATTTGAATTCAATCATTGTCCAGATGATGTCATAGAGATTTTCTTCTACAAGTTTTGCAGTTTCAGATTCTTAAGCAAGCATTTCATACTCTTTGGGTTTTTTTGTTTGCTTGTTTTTATAGTGATAGTACTATAAATCTCATGCATTTGCATGTAGATATTTAGTTTCTCCAATGTTGTTTAATCAAATAAATTGTATTTTTAACATGGGTTCATAGCACCTTTGTTGAAAATCAGTTTATCATAGACATAGAGATTTGTTTCTGGGCTTTCTATCCTACTCCATTGGTCTGTGTGCCTATTTTTATGCCAGTGCCAGACTCTTTTGATTACTATAGCTTTGCTGTTGTCTTTGTTAGGCTTTTATTGATGTGATAAAGCACTATGATGAAAAGCAATTTGGTGAGGAGAAGGTTTATTTCGGCTTACAATTCTTGGGTAATACTACATTACTGAGAGAAGTTAGGGCAAGAACTTGAGGCCAGAACTGAAACAGAAATCACAGTGGGAGCACAACTTACTGGCTTGTTCTCCAAGTGGTTTATTGTACTATTCAGGATCCTGGGTGGTCCCAGGGATGTCACCACTCCAGTGAGCTGGACCCTCCAATATCTATCACTGAGCAAGGAAATGCTTTACCAACTTACCTCCAGCCAATCTGATGGAGGAATTTTCCCATTGTACTTCCACTTACCAATTAACTAGCCTGTCACACTGACAAACACTAGTCAGATCAGTAGCTTATTTTGAAGTCAGGTAGTATAACTTAAGCCTCATTCTTTCATTCACAACCACTTTGCCTCTACGTGGTCTTTTCTGATTTCATGTGAATTTGGGGATTTAAACATCATATGTCTTCTTTAAGTAAAGTGCTATTGGAGTTTTGGTGGGGTTCATTAAATCTTAGATCTCCTTCTGTGGACATTTTAACAATCTTATTTCTTCTATTCAGTGAGCACAAGAACTGTTCATGAGTCTGAGAAGCCAGTCCAGCTCTGAGAAGAAACATAATGAAATCCAACTGAGCTTTTGGAGTGCAGCTTGCTTGAGAGCAGAGTGTCCCAGGAAAAGGAACAGTGCATGTGAAGACTGAGAGGCAAGTGGGGGGAGCAGAAGCTACCTGGAAAGGCAGGAGTGCACAGTGGAATAGAGGGTGAGACCCTGGGAACAACAACAATGCTGTGAGCACTTGAGGTCCGTCACCCTGGAAGCCCATACTTCCATGTCCTGGTCTGTCATAGGCCTCAGATTCTGGAACATGACCCCAGATTGCACACTGTACTTTTCCTCCATTCATGGACTGTGCTAGTTTTCTCCACATGAAGTTCTACTTTGTTTTTATGGACTTTTCTAAAACTGAGAAATGTGGGCTTTATTTGTTTAAACAATGTGTTTGCTTTTCCAGTTTGGTCATAATTTTGCTTTTACTGTTTGTCAGATACTGTTGTCATATAAAAAAAAGAGCTACAAAATTCACAGTTATTATTTGGCTTGATTTGGCTCCAAGAATATAAAATGGAACCTGGTGTCAGATAAGTTTATATAACAAACTATTTGCTGGAGTTATTGCTCCATTCTGAGATCATTTTGGGGAGCCAACAGGGATAGATTAATTTGTAAATGTTTTAAAAAGTAATTTGTCAAGGGAAAATGGCCTAAAAATGTTCCTAGCCTGAAATCCTATCTATAGTTTTGCATACTTATAACAAAATGATTTTTGCTATGTGAGATGGATACATTGATAATCAGGCTAGACATTTTCTGTGCTACCATTGGATGTTTACTGAGAAAACAGACAGATATAAGACATGACAGGATAAATATGGAAAGTCTATATAAGATCACTCAATCTAGTCTTTATGTCGAATAATGTTCACAAAAATAGACTGTTCTAATCCCCATAGCCAACAGAGCTGCCCTTTGGATAGAGGGGTATTTTTTAGTCCTTCTTTCATTCCTAAAATATCAGAGAGAAAGAGTTTAAGTGAAGGCTTTTCTGGCTCCTAGACTGAGGGTAGAGTCCAGCATGACAGGTAAGTTATGGGCACAGGAGCCAGAGGCAGCTGGTCACATTGCATCTGTAGTCAGAAGACAGAGAGAGTGACATCTGCTTCTCCAATGGCCTTCTCCCTAATCCAGGACTCTTGTCCTCATGATAATGCTGTCCATATTTGGGGTGAGTCTTTCTTCCTCAGTTAAAGCCTTCTAGAACTCCTAAACACACACCCAGAGGTGTGTTTTCATGATGATTAATCCAGTTGAGTTGACAATAAAAATTAACCATCACAGAGTCTTTACAGATGTGATTAAATTAAAAATATTGAATTGAGAATATTATCTTGGATCATTAGGTGAATCTTAGATGTTTATATGATGCTTACAAGAGGCAAAGATTGACAGGCAGGGAGATGAATGTGGACAGACAGGATAGGGCAATCTGGAGAGTAACAGCTCTGAAGTCTGGAGCCAAGTGGGACTAAGTTCAGAAATTCCTGCAGTCACGAGGAGATGAATAAGACAAGGCATAGAGCCTCCGAAGGAAGCATGGCCCTCCCAACATCTAGATTTAGCCTAGTTGTTTGGTCTTTTGAGATGGCAGAATCATAAGCAACTAGCTTGTGAAACCTCATGATAGGAACTTTGGACATTAATATGGAAGATTATTTCCTTCAACAAGTTATTTGTGACTGTGTGGCTGCTTTGGGTAATAATTTATGTGTGTAAATGGTATTTTTTATGGCCTCGCCTGATTTTTTTTCATGTTTTCTTCTATTTAGTGATGAGCAAATTTATAGATGGTAGCTTCCTCCTTATTCTAGTTTCTTAGAGTTTTTCATAGAGATAGAAAAATAGTTTATGTGACTTTTTTTCAAAGCCAAAACCTCCTGAATTGTATACATGCTGAGAATCAGGAAGTCAGGTGGTATAATGAAGCCTTAATCTAGGGGCTGATGGTAGAAATCCACTGTGTAGATCAGGAGATCTGAGAGTCTGGAATACCAGTTCTGTTCAGATTGACAGCCCCACTGAGACTCAGGGTTGGAGATGCCCTTCTCCCCTTCTACCTTTTTGTCCCACTCAGACAAAATATTTTGACTTAACATCATTGAGATCAATTTTTATTCTGACTATTTAAAAGCTTCTGAATCTTTTTGCTTTTTCTCCCGTTCTTGTTTAAGTATCTCTACCAGCATCTTGAGGTATGATTTCAGGTCTGCATCTTCTTTTTCTGGAGTGTTTGGCATTCCGATGTTTGCTGTTATAGGAGAGCTGGGTTCTGGTGTTGACAGGTTGTCTTGGTTTCCTTGGGATATACTCTTTTGCTTTCCTCTTGCCATTTTGTTGTCAGTGATATGTTCTCGCCTTTCCCTTGTATCTGGTCTGTGTCCCTGGATCTCCACTGGTCCAGGTGGCAGATGGGCAGAGCCCTGTTCTATGCCTCAGAGTCACCGGGTGGGAACAGAAGTTCCAAAGTTCTGTTCCTGGTCCCTGGATCAGGCAGGTCGCAGGGTGCGCTTTCTGTGCGCACTCCGCAGAGATCTCTCTGCTCCCTGGCTGCCTAGATCTCCTACTCACCAGTTTTTCAACCTTTAGGAGCTGGCGGTCCGAGTGGCAGATATTCTGACTATTTAAACAATAGGCTCTTCTGAAAATATGTGCATAGATCCAGATATGATCAGCCTACTGCCTCAGCTTTGTTAAATCAACGCACTAAACTCAATCTCATACCTGGGTCTAAAAATACCTAGTGAGTCAATTGCCCCTGTTGACTCCTAAATATGTGTCGTAAAAAGTTAATTTTTGTTCTTTCACATTTTCAAAACTTGAAGATTACTTTGTCAACCTTTCCTGAGTGGAAAGGACAAAGTAGATGCCACTGCAATATTCTTCTGTTCTGGTCTTCTCACCCTAAACATTAGCACCCACCAAAATCAAAGCAATCTCACCTGCTTTATAGATCAGGACGGTCCCATGAAGTGATTTTATATATATATATATATATATATATATATATATATATATATATATATATGTATGTGTATATGTATGTATGTATGTATATATATGTATGTATATATGTATGTATATTCTGAAGTTATATATAATATATATATTCTGAAGTTCTGTCCCTGGAAATTGTGGGATTATTCACAGTGGAAGGTTTTCCCCTCCTAGAAAGTTCCCCAGAGACTTGTACATGCTAATGATGTTCATTTAAATTCTCTTAGATGAGGTCACAGTACACACTGCCTGTTGAATATGTAATGGATCTAATGAGCAATTGAAAAAACAGATCTGTGTGTAATTTGCAGATGCCTCTGAGACAGGTGAGGGAGGCAGGTGTTAAATGGAATGGGGAGGAGGTTCCCTGTGTTTTCCATATTTCTTGTATCCACCCTTGTGCGCATACCCAAAAGCCATTGTATAGGATTCAGCTAAGAGTTTGACCTTTCTGATGCCTCTTTTCAATGCTTTGCTTCTGGATGGGTTCCACCTCTCAATTTTCCCAGATATGTTTCCATTTCTGCAATGGTTGTGGTCCCAACCCTAGAGCTTTTGGCACTTGCAGAAACAGGTCCCTGTTTTTTATTACCCATTGTCCTTGGAAAGACTTAAAGTGCTCTTGTAACAGCAAGACCACATGAATCTTTATGAGAAGGAGAAAGTTTGCCAACATGGAGAATCAGCATGAGACTTCAAATGACCTAATAAAAAAGAACTTGACTGGTCCCACACCGAATGGAACCTGAAAAACCACTCAGTTCTGGCATTATTGAATATCTATGATAAATGGAAAAATTGCCCCTCCTTAGCTTTACTTCTTTTTCTATGTAACTTTCATTGACCCCTGCAAGCATGGTGATGCTCCAGATTGTTCTTTTGACCTCATACGTGTGGCTTGCTCTGGGATAGTGGTATACCAGCTCTCTGGAGGCACTGAGCCCTACTTTTCAATTCAATCTACCAGAACGCCAATAGCCAATTCTCAACGTTACCACATATTTAATGTCTGATTCCTGCAAGCTGGAGGAGCTTCAGTGAACCTCTTCTTTGGGGGAAGTTGGTATTAACAAATATAAAATAGAGATTTAAAAGTTGCTTATAAAAATGATCACTTCTGCTCCATAGTCACTGCCATGAGGATTGCTTGGACCAGCATCCTGAAAGACAATAGGCTGATGGAGCAGAATCCCAGTTTCCCTAGCCAATGGCCGTCTGACTGAGGAATTCCAGCTGATGCCAGATGCACAAAGCATACAGTTTTGCACTTTTATGTGTTGTGTGTCACAGAGGCTGTGTCACTGTTTCTGAGGCAGCATAACACTTGATGACTGATACTGTGCTTTGTAGGAGCAACTCATTAAGGCAGAAATTTCATGTCTAGTTTTCTGGTTTGATTCTGCTCTCCTCAGGAGGGTTGTTTGACAGGCATCAGTGTCTCCTCTCCTACTTGGGGTGCGATCCTTCATGGAGCAGCAGAGTTTTTCCTCCATCAAAGCCTTTCAAAAAATTGTCCTCTGCAATAGTGCTTTGTGTGACAAACATAGAGACTTACTGTGGGTGGGCTTCTTGCATTGTGGGGGGTGGGAGTTGAGAGTAGCTAACTCGGGGCTTTCTGGTCTTAAGAACATATGGATGTGTTCTCCCTGGGGTAACACAGTACATGAGGCAAGAACTTAAGGAAGGAGAGGTTTACTTTGACTCCCTGTTTCAGAGGCTCCCACTCATGGTCAGTTAGCCAAGCTGCTGGGCCTATAGTGAGATAGAATATTAGGGTGGGGAGCATGTGGCAGGGTATACTGACCATCTCATGACAGCTGGGAAGAAAGGTGAAAGAGAAGAGATGGAGGTCCCAGTATACCATTCAGGGCCATGCCTCTAGTGACCTGCTTTCTCCAGTGTCCCCTCAACTTTCTGTCCATTCTCAAGAGCCTGTTAAGTTATGAATCCGGAAATTGACAAATCCCTTCATAAGGCCACAGTTGGTGGTCATGATTCAGGAACTTCTCAGATACTTTGACTCTCAATGCTGTTAGCTTGGGGACCAAATCTTGAACCCATGAATTTGGGGTACCATTTAAGATCAAAAACATAATCATAGTGTTTCTTGAAGTATTGCCTACAAAGGAAGTCACAAATGGGAGCACCCCAGGAAAGTAAAATGTCCTATATTGGCAAACATTAGCGGATTCTCCTATGAAGTGTCAGCAGTTTAGGGTCAAGAGAACTACAGCACTCTTGGTCTTCATTTAGGACTGACAGGTCACCTCCAACAGACACATTCCAAAGTGACATTCAATTGCAAACCTAAGGGGGAAAGGCAAAGAATTTGATTCTGATTTCTCCTTATAAACTTCAGGCTGTCTTTGAACTTCTGATGCCCTTGCTTCCATCTCCCAAGTTCTGGGAGTACAGAGACACAGCATCATATTCAGGTAAGAGAATAGAAACTTGGGCACTGGACATAGTGCTCTCAAATGATTTCTCCTCTATACAAGGATTCAGAGGAGGGAATGAAAGCTGAAAAACATTGCTGAGGCAGATAAAGATGGGCAGTGGATAAGGCCTGACCCTTGGTGGTCAAGCCCAGCGCCTACAGCCTTGTCAGTACCCTCCCCTCATCCGCTTGTAGGGCTCGAGTGATTCTGCCAACATTCAGAATGCACTAGTGTGCAATATTGGACTTAGTGTATTGTTATGATCAGCATTGTGACTGGTTGTGTTTTAGTGCAGCAAGGAGCACGTCTGCTTCCTGAGAGGCAGACGTGTTTCTGTTGGTGGAGTGGTCTAATAAGTACTGGTGAAGATTTTTTTAAAGTAAAATTCACATTAAATTTTTTTTAAGCAGATGTACAGAATTTTGTTTTTCAAATACAACTAAGTCTTTTCTCCTTCTCCTTGCTTGGATCATATGTTTCCCACCTCAATACCATCAATACATGGGGTTGCAAGTGTGCTCTTGCACATGGGCCCTTCACTCCCACAGATGTTTTCTACTTCAACCTGAGGTTATGTGAGGCTAACATTTAATATGTATGAAATGGTCCCGATGTGCTTTTCCTGTTTGACCCCTTTATCTTGCACGGTGCTGCTGATTTGGTATAAAACCTTAACACTTTGCCTTAAATGCTAGCTAATTTTAAAGGTACTTTCTGCAAGTCTGATTAGAAAATTAACTTTCCATTATATCTATACCTAGGGACTTTTTTTTCCCATGCACAATCTACTTTTAATGACTCAATACCATGTATAAGGAATGTGGCATTATCAAGTTTGGGGATTTAATCTTCTAAGAAGCCTGTTGCACTTTGGTATGTAGCTATCACATTTCCTGAAAGGCAAATGCTATTTGAGAACTGCTGCCATTGCTCAAAGTATCTGGATATTCCTTTCTTACCTCGATCAATTGTCTGACTTTCTACAACCTTAGGTTGATTCCATTTGGTTCATCTTTAAAAATATGTCAACACGTGATGCCAGACCGTCCCCAGTACTTTGAATTCGTGGATGAATGCCACATGCAATTGAGGTAACTGCAGAGATATGTCAGAGCACCCCCAGGAGAGTTACAGAATGACATGACTGTTAAAAGACTTGAGACGTGAGGAGGATTTGGTTATGTAAGGAAAAATAACCACAAAGAATACTCGAGCACAAGCCATTGCTACAAGTTAATTGTCTGCACTAATTTAAACTAGGGGTATTAGGAAGATCCAATTCCCAGCTCAAATAAACATCAGTGTATTAAAAGTCAAATTTCCTCTATGTCAAGACCTAGATACCCCTGCTTCTTTGTTTGTGTCTACTTGGTGTGATCAGTGTGAAACTCATCTCAGTCAAGTATCTGGCACACAGTAGGTGCTAAGTTGTTATCCATCCACATAGGTCCTGCTTCATGCCAGGCTTTGTTTTAAGTACTAGGACTATGACAGTGTATAAAGCAAATAAAAGCCTGGCCCTGGACTGTCCGTTTTTGTTCAGGACTCAGACAGCATAGAGCAAATGACTGAACAGTGTTTTTGGTGCCTGTAAGTGTTACAGAAAAAAAAAAAATCAAGGAGGAGGTTTATAGGAATCTTTGGGCAAGATTTTACAGTGAGAACTGTTCTTTTTTTTTTTTTTTATCAAGTGAAAGTATGAGGATCTGGAGAATATTTTATATTCAGAAGTCCCAATGCCAGTGTGCTACATGACTTAGGAACACGGGTTACAGAGGAGTTTAGGGGAGAGTAGTAGTCCTATGTTTGCAGATGGCAAGGCTTAGGCTTCCCACTGTTCTGGGTCACTGGAGTATCTGTCCTCTGGATAACCTTGGCTGGTGGAGGAAAGAGGCTTAGGAATGGTGTCATCTTGTTGCTCTGAGTTTTTCTCTTGTTAGAATGACATCCCCTTAGCAAATGAGAGGGTTAGAAATTGACTCTACATCTGTTTAACCTTCAAGTCCCTGCTTTGACTCCCGCTGTGATGTACATGGTTGGTGTGTGTGTGTGGGGGGGTGGGATATAGAGAAAGACTACCCATTTCCAATCCCTTTAAAATAATACAGAACAGGAATATCAGACACTACAGGTTCTCCCCTTGCTTGGTACTATGATGTTTTCTAACCTAGGCTATTTTCTGGTGTCTGTTTGTCCCTCCTGTTCTCCAGGCTAACCTGGTCTGTAGAAAGAGCATAACAGACAGATTTCCCCCACAGTGAAGAGGTTATCTGTACAGAATGTTTGGACTGTCTTTCCTTCTGCTTTTCTTCCTTTCATAGGACAAGGAAGCATATCTGGATGAAGAATATCTTGTTTCTCAAAGGGTATGCTGAAAGCTCTAATGATGTTTGGGCCCAGTAACCTTTCTTGGCCTTGCTACTTCCACTGAGCTCATCATATGGCAACACAATTTACATAAGAAGTGGGTCTGTAATAAATTTCCCCTGTAAATTCCTTCCAGCAGCATGCAAACCTTTTTAGTTCCACAGTGCGTGTGCATATAATGATCCCCCACCTGGCTCAGGACTGTTTTATGTGGGAACATTAAACTAATTTTGCTTGGAATGTGGGATGGTTTCTCAAGATGGCGCACCTGACTAAAGTGCAGTTCACAAGTCTCTTCTGGAAGATGGATGGATCCCTGGAGGCTCTTTAGGGTTTCCGTTGCCCTCAGAACTTCTCTCAGAACCTAGCTCGTCTCTGACAACCTCCTGCTTCACATTTGGTATCCCTGTGACAGCCACCAAATGATTGGGGAGGGTCAAGAAGTTAAGTGACTTCTTCATGTGCTTCTGCAATCACGGGGTCCAGGCAGGAGTAGGAGGTTGCACAGGTGTTGTGAGCTCCTGTAAGGGTGGGGGAGTGACGAGGATGCCGACAGGGGTGAAAGATCTGCTGGCATTCTCCACCAGCCTTGGGTGAAACAGCCCATTCCACTAATGGCATGGTGAGCTCCTGCTCTTTTTCTGACAGAGAATATGCCTTTCTTCTGGAAGCAAGCTGGTCCTGTGGTCTATAGCATAGTAGTACTTGGAGACCTAACAGGAATGGTTCCAAGGGTGTGGCAGCCACATATGCTATGCATTAACTATTTTATCTGTCACTTACCAGTGCCACCCCATACATAATCCAGGGACAAATCCAGGGTAAGTTTGCCATGCAATTTCTCACTTCACAGGAAAGCTCTAAGAAA
Source organism: Micromys minutus (assembly GCF_963924665.1). Taxonomy (NCBI): domain Eukaryota; kingdom Metazoa; phylum Chordata; class Mammalia; order Rodentia; family Muridae; genus Micromys; species Micromys minutus. The sequence continues at coordinate 33,653,807 of NC_137971.1, read as the reverse complement.
GCACCAAGGTTATTATGTTTGCAACTGGAGGAAAAGCTAAACCAGGGCAGCCTGGTGGTGTTTGTTGCCTAAATGCTAACCCTCAGTATGCTCTTAACTTTCAGAAACTCCAACTGAATATAAATCTCCTGCTTATGCTTTGTGGAGTATCTCAGCTTAAAGCAAAGCTCCATTATCCTGCTTTATAGAGCTGGGATGATTGCTCAGTTATGAATCTAGTCAGAAAGTGCTGGCATGAAAGAGACTTTAAATGAACAGATGAATAGAGCAATCAGCGAGCCATCCAATCAGATCTAGGCAGATTAGAACTTGTGCAGCCTCTCACACAGAAATAGACACAGAGTGTTCTGTGACATGTCAGAGACTCATCAGAAGTGCATACACTGCCCTCACCTTCAAACTCGGCTCTCACATACAATGTTCATACCACCTGCATACAACAGGGTTCTCATGTTTACCACTCTTCATTTATCTGATACTTCTCATTTGTAAGTTTTTCTGTGTTTAGGTTCTGCTCAAGTATTTTACAACCCCTGAGACCATTTTGGGGAGCCTCTTGGTCTGGCATGTTTGGATGTCATTTTGATTGTCATATGGCAGGAACTGGGAATGTTGTAGCATCTACTGGGTGGATGCTTAGGACATGACCAGGTATCCTACAGTGCTTAGCATGGCTCCAAATGTCCATAATGGGCTTCAGAAAACCCATTTAGTCAGGTCCTATATTGTATTGCCTTGTTCTCAGTCCTGGATATAATCTAGATGGCTGAGCCACCCTTGACACATCTTTCAGGTTTTCTAATTTCTCTCGGGTCAAGGTAATTAATCCAGGTATCTACCCCACACATCACCTCTGGGATACTACTGCTTTAAGTGATAGCTCGACTCAGCTTCCTGGACTTACCCACTGTGCTGTATGAGCTGCTCTTGGTCACTGCCAGACTCAGGGAACTTTTGCCTGTTGCTCCAAAATAGTTCAGTTAGAACTTCTGTTAGAAGCCTACTTGGATATTACTCTGGGCTCTAGGAAAAACTTTTGCCCACAGGGCCCTCTCTTCAGTCGAGTGGGATGTTTTAGACTCTGACTGTCCCCCTCTCATTAGCCTGTTGCCCCTTCTCTCTGGGATCTGTCAATAGCCTGCTACTGATTTACCCAACTAGACTCTATTTCTTTCCTGGGAGAGGACTCTCCTGAGAGTGACAGTCTTAGTAAGAATAAACTGGTCAAGAGACAGCAAAGAGGACAACTGCTACTATGAAGAAGCCTCCTTTGGGTCAAGCATATAAGCCTGAGGTAATTCACACAATGATGAACTATTCTGTGAGATTCATATAAACAACTATGGCTATTTCCTTACGGTCCTTATTAGGAAAGAGATAAAGTTTACAGTCACTTAGTGAAAGAAGTCTCGAAAATTAGAAAAAAAAAAAAAAAAAACCATACTCTAAAAAAACCTTGCACCTTGATTTAAAGTGAAGATGCTGGCACTTTGCATTTCAGAAATCAAAATCTATCTACAGTATGTCTTCAGATATTTTTCTGGGCTGAGGATATAACCCAGTTGGGAGAGTGTTCGCTTAATATCCACAAAGCCTTGGGTTTGATCTCCAGCACTTCAAAAACCAGTCACCGTGCTATATCCCTATAGTCCCTGCACTTGAGAGTTGGAAGCAAAAGGACTAGAAGTTTAAAGTCATCTTTGGTTGTATAGCAAAGTCGAGGCTAGCCTGGGATTTGTAAGAGCCTCTCTGAAAAGAAAAAAATGTTTTAGTAGGTTACAATTATCAAAATCCCTATCCAATCACACTTTTGTTAAGTCCGTTCATGTTCATAGCTCTGTACCTCTTATTGTGTGTGGTTCAGTGTAGAGAGAATGTCTTGTGTGTTGTATGGATACATCACTTGTCAATAAAAAACCCATCGCCCACAGGAAAGGGTAGAATAGAAGGTGGGGCATCCAGTTTGCATGAAGGGTTCTGGGATAGACCCAAGCATGGAAGAATTTACCTCAGGACAAGAAGAAGGTTAGACACATGGAACCTAAGCAGAGGCAAGTCAGTCATATGGAAAAAAAATTAGATTAAAATAAATAAGGTTTTTCTGGGCATATACCCAAAAATGCTCCAACATACAATAAAGATACATGTTTTATCATGTTCATAGCAACCTTATTTATACTAGCCAGAAGCTAGAAAAAACCCAGATGTCTTTCAGTAGATGAATAGATACAAAAATTGTGATTTATACAATGGAGTACTACTCAGCCACTAAAAACAATGACTTTATGAAATTTCTAGGAAAATGAATGTATCTATTTTATATGCATTCTGAGTGAGGTAACCCAGTCACAAAACAACAGACATAATATGCAGTCACTGATAATTGGATACTAGCCCCAGAAAGATATGCATATCCAGGAAACAACTCACAGACCATATGAAGCTCAAAAAGGAAAGGCCAAAAAGTGTATAACACCTTCTCAGGGTAGGTTACACCTAGACCTTAAATCATTAATAACTCAAGAGTTAAGAAGATAGCCTTGTAACAGTTTTTGGTATTTAAAAATCATTATGTTTAATCTATACACACCAAGAAAACTTTGACTATTTCCATGTTACGTTTTGTTTTACATGCACTTTATGCTCATTGTAACTAGTAATATTTCAATGCATACTATCAAACCTTTAACGAAAATCAAGTACTGACAAAAATATAGTCATATAGTTTTATGCCAAAATGCCTTTAAAATCTGTACATGTATCTCTGTTTTTTTTAAAATAAAGTTGTAAGAAAAATTTAAATAAATATTTGGTGAAAAGCCTAACTCTATGGACTAGATATTTGTAAATATATTCGAGTCTTACAGTCATTATTTCTGGCTTGGGGCATGAGAGGAAAAACAGCACACAGCAGTTCAGACTCCTTGGCGGAGTCAACAGTGTGCCCTCCAACCTTCCATCACTCCCTCCGCATGAACACATGCTGCATTTGCCATGTGGCTCCCCCACTATTATCCTCCCAGCTAGAGGACATGCTCCATCATGATAAAGTTCAAGGGCTTTAAATAGTTCTGCAGTCAAGTCTTTGGGTCCTTGATGTGTTTGAACCAAGATTTGAACAAGTTCTGTGATCTCTCTGACTGTATTTTCTCATTCCTAAACTTAAGATGGTTACAGATCCTCACAGAGTGTTCTTAGTACATGGCCTCATATGCCTAATGATCTTTTGAATCAAGTTTTTTTTTTTTTTTAATCCCATATGCTGGGAGTGCTGGGAAAACCAAAGCAGTGTCTTGACCAGCTTCCCAACCCTCCCCTTTTTAGATTATTTGGGGCAGTGTTATGTGTACTTCTTTTCATGGAGTCTACTTGATAGAAACTTAAAAATATAGCTATTTATTAGTTTTTACTTTTAAAATCTCACTCAAAAAGGATCCTCATCTCTGATACATCTTTGTCTCACTTTCTACCCTTCTTTACTTTCTTCCTTTACTGACTGGTACCCACTCTGCTTCTAGGTTTGTCCTTAAAATTCTCCAGTCAGACCAGACTACTTCTTCTCTGAAATCCCAAGCAGCTTTACTTTTGGATAAAAGATTGAGTTCTTCTAGAAATTGTAAGAAGCTCTTTGCTATGCATCAGTGAAGGTCTGTGTTGGCTCAGGATGGTGTGCTGTTTATACTTCTTGTTGTTCTGATCATGCTTCCAGAATGATCACACAGGTCCTCTCGCACCACAAGAAACAGAAGAAAGACCACATATTAATATATACTTTCCTCAGGATAGTATCACGAGTGAATAAGTGTGTCTTGGGTCATTTTATGTTTTGTAGCATTTTTCAAATAATGATTACTGTTTGATTAAACCACAAGACATTCTTTTTGGGCAGACTTCAGCTTGTCCTGATTGTACTGTTTTTAGGTGTTATATAACAGGAATTAAAAGGCTTTGGGGAGCAAGTTTTTTTCTTGTTCTTTGTTCTAAGTACATTTTTACTTTCTTGTTTCTAAGACAGAGTTTTTATGATGATTAAAATAAGTGAAATAGTGTCTTCTATTTCCTTAAACTAATACTTGATACACTGAAAATTTTCAGTCAATATTAACTATTACAAAAAATAACAGAAAGAAATGACTCATTGTTCAGTATGGCAAATAATGAAATATAGTTCAAGAAACATATTAATTCTCTCCTGATTTCAGTTCTTGAAAATAAGGGCAATACTTTGGCATCAGATGAACAGTTGGCTTAGATAGTTCTCAATATAGAATTGGACCATTTTCCTCTGGACCTCCTGTGTCCCTTTCTGTCTATTCAGGGTTTGCCACCTCTAACTGAGCATTGGGACACCTGCTTGGTTGGCAGGTTGAAGGGAGTCCAATCTGTTAAAATAATTGAATGTTTCAGAAATTGGCCAACATTAAAGACAGATGTTGTGTAAAGGCTGAGTGAGAAATATGATCTCTCTTTAGATGCATTTTGTTACATTTTTTCTTTATTAAAAAAGTGATGTGTGTAGCCCAAGTGCCTATGAAATTATCATTTGCCTTTTACTGTCTGAAACATTAAATGTAGTTTTTACACTGAAATGAATTGCTTATGTTGCCTTACCTTTAGACTTCATCGAGTTATCAATATCGTAGTCTACCTTCTGTAAATGTCTTTCTTTTTAAGAGAGCTACTGATGAATTAAGTCATGAAGTAATTATATTTCTGAAGTAATTATAACATTCAAAATGTTTTGCTATAGGTAAAAATGTGGTAATAGGTGGAGTTAAAATTAATATATCTGTATTGCTTTAAGCTTAGGTATGAACCTTAAGTATCTTATTCCTGTATTTCAACTGTTTGTAATTCTTAGCATGAACAGACTCCCAAAGTATCTGTGGCTGCTAAGAAATTACTTGACTGGAGAAGGGTCACTGAGACTTCCAGGAAGTAGCTGGCAAGAAAGCAGGTAGCACTCCAATAGATAGCAGTGCATGCACTGTGATTGTGTGAACTTTACAAGGACATTGGACATAGCCCAGCGTTCCTCCTAAGTTGTGAAGCATACTGAACTCAGCATGTGAGCATGCTTCTGGATGTCTGCCATTGCTGTAGGCATATCTACCCTTTAAATACAGTGGGCAAGTTAATATAGTGGGGGAAAAATTTGGTGTGTTCTCATCTCACAAAGATACCTGCTGGTAAAGAGACAGGGCAAGGGTAAACAGGGTAAGAGTTTATGTGTTGGTTTTATACACACACACACACACACACACACACACACACACACACACATATATATGCATATTTAGACATAGGCCAAAAATGTTGCAGTGCCTAAAATGAGAAAGTTTAATTTTGGAGAAGGATGCAATTATATTATTATCACCATATACTAAATTCCTATGCTGAGTGTCTTAAAGCTTACTCATTATTCTCTTAAATTAATTTCTTGAGCTGGCAAACAAAGTAATGGGTATTATTATCACATTTAACACATATTATTATATTCGTTTCTAATTTGTCCCCCTCTATTACTTCTCTCCACTATGCCCTGATCCCCATGTAACTGGTTTTCTTTAATCTTCCAAGTAATTCCCCCTTATTTGGTGTCATATATAGTCCATTATCATTTCTTCTCTTACCCCCAATTCCTTAAAATTTCTTTCTCCACTCTCAAAATCTTTTTCAATTTCATGAACCCTGAAACACTTATACACATCTATATACATCTATATATGTATGTATAGACAACTTAAAATCTATGTTCTATATAGAAAAACATAGAATTTTTCTTTTGAAGACTGTCTTATTTCACTTAATATAATAATATACATTTTGTTTTTATAACTGGGTGGGTTGACTAGGCGCAACTGAACTTTTCGCTGATTGTGTTGCCTGCTGGGGCCATGTCATCTGTTGGTTTGGCAGTGATGCTACATCCCAGTAGTTCCCATAGTTGGAAGTTGAGGCTACCAGTTAGGGTTTGGCTAAGGCTGATGGCTATAGTGGTTTGGTGAAGACTGGTAGCTGGCTGCTCAGTTCAAGAAGCTGGAAACCTTGGCACAACAGGAACCAATGACAGAACCACAGTTCAAGGCTAAAGGCTTGTGAATAGTGGGGAACTGCAGGGGCCTGTGCAAAAGATGAGGAAGCTGCAGTTTGATGGTCACCAGTGACAGCAAAAGTACCACATCTAAGCAAATGTGGTGGTTTGAATGAAAATGGCCCTCAGAGGCCCACAGGGAGAAAGACTGTTTGAGAATTAGGACATGTGTCTTTGTTGGAGTAGGTGTGGACTTGTTGGAGAAAATGTGTCACTGGGGGTGTGCTTTGGGCTTTCAGAAACTCAAGCCAGACCCAGAAGCTAACCCTTTACTACTACCTTGGATCAGAATATTGAACTCTCAGCTACTCTCCAACATCATGTAACCTTTGTGCTACCATGCATCCGACAATGATCATAGTGAACTAATCCCCTGAACTAGAAGCAAGTCTGAATTCAATAGTTACCTTTGTAGGAGTTGCTGTGGTGGTCATGGTGCCTCTTCAGAACAATCTGACATTGACTAAGACAGAAGCTGGTTCTGGAAGTGGGGTATGGCTTTCATAGGCCTGACTGTGATTTTCTTTGGAGAAATGTGGACTTTGGGATTTTGGATTAGCAAAGAATTTGAATATTTTAATGGTGGCTTAGTGGGCCACATGAGCAGAAGCATGGAAGAGAGTAATGCTGAAAGTCTTTTGAATTGTGGGGGCCTAAGTCAAGAAGTTTCAGAGAAAAATTGTGGTGTGTGTGTGTGTGTGTGTGTGTGTGTGTGTGTGTGTGTGTGTGTGTGTATCTGAAGCTGTGAAGGTGAAGCCTAGACTGTCCTTAAGTATCATAGATGCCAGAGCAGAGCTGTGGGACACCTGCTAAGGACAGCTGATAACAGGCTGAATCCAATCCAAGAGAAAAAAGTGTGTTGCAGTCAACAAAGCTGAAAGAAGTTGGAGATCTAAAGAGCACTTTGACAACAGACATGGAGATACAGAGTTTGGAGTTTGCCCAGCTGGTTTTCAGTCTTGCTTTGGCCTAGCATTTGTTTACTATGATCCCTTTCCTCCTCTTCGGAATGAAAATGTATATTCTATGTCATTCTATGTTGAAAGTATGTGATCTGACTTTTGAATTTGATTTTACAGGAATTAAATTTAAGGGATTGCCATGACTCTCTAAAGAGACTTTGAACTTTGGACTTTTAGACAGTGTTGAGACTGTGCTAAACTACAGGGACTTTTGAGGTTGAACTAAATGCATTTTGTGTTATGATATGGATACAAGCCTATGGAGGGGAGTGGAATGCAATAGTTTGATTGAAAATGGTCTTTATAGGCTCATAGACCTTATTTGAAAGAATTGTTAGGACAAGTGGCCTTTTTGGAGCATGGCACCATGTTCCCTGCTATAATGAAAATGGATTAATTCTGAACTGTAAGCCAGCTCTAATTAAAAGTTTTTCCTTATAAGAGTTACCATGGTTATGGTGTCTTTCAGTTACAGAACACTGACTAAGACAGAAGGAATAGTCAAGCCTGAGTTTGCCCCCTACCTTTTCCTTTACTTTTTTGTTCCACTTTTTGAATGGTGCCACATACATTCAGTGTGAGTCTTTCTCATTCTGCCAATTCAAATGACAATATTTTCTGGAAACCCTCAGTTAGAAACATCCATAATTGTTTGAGGTTTGTCTAGGCACTGCTTAATCTAGTTAGATCATCAACTAAGATTAAATATCACAATTGTTTCCAAACCATCATATGGATTAAAAAAAGTTCTAATTCAATTTGTATTTGGAGGTAAGGATAGTGGTGGTGCACTCCCTTTGGCGATGGCTTGAATGTCAAAGAATTTGTGACAACAAAATAGGGGAGAAGGTATTTGAAATGTGTACAAGTTAGACACAGGTGAGGACAGAAAAAGCCAGAGAATGAGAAGGAGCCAGAATATCATAACAGATTGCTAAATTTATTATGAGACCAAGCAGAATAATTCAGTCAGAAACTGAAAGAAGCCAGTTTGAATTAGTCAGTGTAGAGAGGAGTTTTGAGCCAGAACAGATGAGTTGACCAGTTTCCCAGAGTTTAGAGATAGAAAGGATGAGCTTATTTAGCAAGGCTCAGAGCCTGAAAATGGTATAATCCTCGATAAGATTGTACTGAGGCTAGAAGATTTCAGGACTAGGCCTACACTAGCAGAAAGAGGTTGTACATCAGATAAATAAAAGATACTTTTACAGTGTTATCACATTATAGACTCTATATAGTGTTTACACTTTCAAATGCATTGTCAAGTCTTAAAATGCCTATCAACCCAAATCTTGTATTTTGAGTTAGAAAATATAGTCATTGTATTTGTAGGTCATATAGTCTTGACTTGGATATTTCTGTGCTATTTGACTTTCATGGGATTCTTAGAATTACAACACCTTATCTTTTATTACCTAAGAGGCATATATATGTTTGGATATAAATTGTAGTTCATTAGGGTCCAGTTTTAGAAAGTTACACAGTATCATTTTATTATATGAATGGGCATAAATATAGTCCATTGGCAGGAGAGAAGATGCAATTTTCCTAACCTATACAGTTGAAGGCATTTTTCAAGCCTGAAACAATCTGTTGAAAGAAGCGAGCTGTTTTACAGGGAGAGTGATCCCGCCCTTTGCACATGTTTGCCTCACAGCACAGTACTTCTGACAAGTAAGTTGGGGGAGGGCAGCTTTATAAAACCAACAAAAAAATTGTTAAGTAGAAGGGAATAGGGGCTTGTTTGTTCCCATGAAATATTAGTTCTAGTGCAGGAAGAAGCCAGGAGAGCTGTAAAGATGAGGTGGGAATAAAAACCCTTGATGCATACACTACCCACTTGGGATTAAAACCTAAGGCCATCCTGGAACCTGATATAACCATTCATGTTGTAATCTAAAGCCTTGTCAACTTATTGCAGGTGCGCACCACATGACCAGGTGGAGAAAAAAAGATACAAAGCCAACTGGGAAGAGATGTGTCGGTTTCATCTTCATAATACATACATCCCAAGGTGCATGCATGCATCTGGTTTCTATTTCAGAACGTTTTTACTAGTAGCTTTTCAAAAAGTGGGGCAGACAATTCTGTGAGTTAAAGAGGCCATATGTTAATAAGGGGGTTGCGAGGGATGTGGCTAAAGTTGTTGTGGATTTAAGAGGGATACTGAGGGACCAAGAGGAGGAATCCAACAGACATAATGAGAGGACGTGCCCAGAACTGAGGCTGGCCTACCTAAATGCTCATACATTCCTTGGCAATTCTAAACCTTCAGAGAGCCCAAAGAATTTTGAAGACATGGATTAAAAAAAAAGTGACTCCAGGCTGATTACACCTTGGACAGTGCAAAAAATGCTTTTCTGATGTGGAACAGATGGAGAATTGCTGAGTTCTAGAGCTGGAAGAGACATTAGAGTGATTATGTCCAGATCTCCAATGACAGGCAAGCCTGTGAAGGCCTCATGCCTGGTATGTGGCATACCGGACCTTCCCAAGGTCACAGAGTTGGTGTTCGAGACATCCCAGGGACCCACATTTATGTCCTCAGCTAAAGACTCTTAGGTGTGTGCTGCTCTTATGTTCATGTGCTATGAATGCATTAAGAATTCTCTAGGCTTAAGTTTCTGGGCCACAGTCCTGATTGTCAAAACTGCCTGTATCTGTTCTCTGGTTTGTGTTGAGTTTGCATTTGAAATCATTATTATTTTTTAAATTGGATCAAAAGATGCCTCACTCATGATGGTTCTGAAATCTCTTAATGATTGTAGCTTTGGCTACAAAACATTTGATTCGTTTTTTCCCCTTGAAAATTGATGTAATCATTTTTTTTTTTTTTTTTTTTTTGAGACACTGCCAGGGTTTATTCCTGAGAGAGTTAGTTATTTGTTTGGTTTGCTATCTTGACACAAACTAGAATTATTTGGGAAGAGGAACTTTATTCTCTGAAATGATTGATGTGGGTGGGGTCAGACCACAGGGGCAATGCCTCTCTGGAACAGGCAGTTGTGAGTGCTTTAAGAAGGCATGGTATAACAGTCATGAGGTGAAAGCCAGTAAGCATCACTCTTCCAGGGGGCTCTGCTTCAGTCCCTGCCTCCTGGTTCCTGCCCTGCTGAGATCCTTCACAGACTTCCTGTAGTGATGAACCATGATGTAAAACTGTAAGCTGAAATGAACCCTTTCCTCCCTAAATTATTTTCTGCCATGTGTTTTAATCACAGAAATGGAAACCCTAACTAAGGCAGTATAGTTATGCTTTAGTCCTGTCTCTTTTATAGTACCCATCATGGAACCTTTCCTAAAATCAGCCCTTCATGAAGGCTTCTGACGTCAGAGAATGAGAGGAGTGGGAATGACCCTTCTATAGCCACACTGGTGACCTGACGCAGAAGTGTTCTAGTTAGAGTTTCCATTGCTCTGATAACTACCATAACCAAAAGCAACACGAGGAGGAAAGATTATACTTCAGCTTACCTGTTCCACTACCCCGTCACTGTCAGAAGTCAGGGAAGGGACTCAAGGCAGATATTAAAGCAGAAACCTTGAAGGAATGCTGCTTTCATAGCCTGCTCTCTCTGGGCTTTCACAGTTTGCTTCCTCCTACAACTCAGGGCCCTTCACCATCTTTTATCAGTCAAGAAAAGGTACTACAGGCTTGTCAACAGTCTAAACTGATCAGGTAATTTTCTCTATCAAGGTTCCTTCTTCCAAAATGAGCCTAGACTGTGCCAGCCAGCACAGTGCACGGACTTGAACTAGACATGGTGATTGACATTAAGGAAAAAGACTGTAAAGTAGTTGTCACCATTAATCTTGATTGTCAACTAGACGGTGTTGCAGGATGTTTGATTGATCACATTTCGAACCCCAAGACCGAGAACTGGAAAATCCTTGTTGTGGTATGGTTCAGCCATAGCACTCACCTTTAATTCAAAATCTAAATAAAGTCCACCCTCAGTCAAGAGGCAGAGCAAGAAAGTAGTTGACAGGGAGTGAACATAAGTAAAGAGAAAGGAAGGTCTTTGAGTTGAAGGGTATTTAAGACAGTATGGAGAAGTAGAAGGAGCTTTTTCCTTCTGGGATTTCCATGGAGTAGGAAGGTCAGCTGGGTACTTTCTCTGCTTCTCTGATCTAGCAGGTTTTTACTCCAGCATCTGGCTTCTGAGTCTTCACTGGTAAAATCAAACTACAGAGCCTTTTGCTTTTGGAAGAGCATGACAGGATCTGGAGGAAACCTAGGAAATATACTCTGAGACATGTTCATTAGAATGCTCTAAAGAGATTAACTGGTGGGGAAAAGATCCACACTAAGGATGGGTATAGTCTTATAACTAGTGGCCCAGGCATAAAGGGGTTTATAAGACTTCTCTCCTGAGTGTGTTTACTGTGCTCTGAAAGCTGCTGCCACTGTTGCTGCGGTTTTCTACTGACATCAGAGGCTGTTTCTACAATCTCCTGCATGGAATGATTCCTAGGTGGATCACTGGCTCCTGTGTTCATGCATGAATATAGGTATACACACACATAGATAGATAGATAGATAGATAGAGAGAGAGAGAGAGATAGATAGATAGATAGAGAGGGGGAGAGGGAGGGAGGGGAGGAGGAAGAGGGAAAGGGAGAAGGAGAAGGGAAAATCTGGCCTCTGAAAATGAAAATCAAAAATGTGGAAAATGCAAAGCACATGCCCTAAATCACCCAACCAACTCCATACTTCCATTATTTTTCAGAGTGTGTGTGTGTGTACAAAGATGGAAACCAAAGGCTTATATGGTCCAAGGATCAGTGACTTAGGAATCTTCAAGGCTTTCAGTGACAGATGGTGGATGTGGAGGCATACAGCCTCATGGGCTGAGCAGCTATGGGCTTTGTCAGTCTGTCTAGCATACAAAGGGCTTTAGTCAATCCCCCTTTTAATATAACTACAATTCTATCAGTTTTGTTCCTAAGGAGGGTCAAAAACACAACCTTAAAATACATGCTTAGCTGAAAAAGAGGACAGAAATTGGGAATAGAGTGGAAGCTGTTGATCAAAGCTTTTGAAGTTGGATAAAGTTTGGTTTAGAAGGAAAAGTAGAAATCTCTAGATGGAGTTGATTGTATGAATTAAGAGCTTGGTTTAGATTTATTTCATTTTCAGCATTAGAAGCCAGATTGTGTGTGTGTGTGTGTGTGTGTGTGTGTGTGTGTGTGTGTGTGTGTGTCTCACTGTCCTGAAACTCATCATTAAGGCTGAGCTAGCTGACGAGCAAGTCTGAGATCTTTCTGCTTATGCCTTCTCAGTGCTGAAATTATAAATTTTCAGCACTACAGCCAGATTTTTTGTTTATACGTGTATGCTGGGAATACCACTGGCATCTCTAAGAATCCCTAACTAAAAGGAGAAAGGGCCAGGCTGACCCTTATTAGGATCAAAATGAAATTGTACCTTGAATGTAGCTACCAAGGTTCTTGCTTTTCTTGTTTTTCTTGAAACTCCCCTTGTCTTAAGCATTTAACAGATCCAACTGCATCTGGCTGCTTCTGGGATGGAGACACTTTGGAGTTCTCCTATTTTCGGTTCCCTCGGTGAGTTTAAAGTATCCTTGTCCTTGCTCTGGAGGGACACTCCAAATGCAACATTCTAGGGAAATGCCAATGAGCAGGATGCTCAGGAGTATGCTTGTTTGGTTGCTTCCATTGAGCTGCTGTGTGCATCAGTCAAAGCTGCTTGTTTATGACTCCACTGCACCACTTGAAAAGAGATGAAAAAGTTTATGAGGTCTGAGGAAGAAAGTGGCCAGGACAGAGAGCCTGAGCTGGTGAGCCCTCCCAGACCTCAGGTTTCTTTCTGGTTTCTCAGAAGCTTTATATTCTCCTATCTCCTTACTCCCTGCTCTTTCATCCATCTTTGTAAAAAAAAATTCTTTAGGACTTCATGTCTTTTATTTCTTTGTTTTGAGGGATCAGGCACTAAACACATATTTCAAAGGGCAGAAATCTCCTTAGCCCTGTTTAGAGAATCCTTTGCTAGAAGGTCTAAGAGGCAGGGAGACAATACTTCAAGTAAGCCCCTTTTCTTAAGTCTCTTACATTCCTCTTAGAACAGCTTGCAAGTATTTGTTTCTCTCCTTTTGTAGCTCAATTACTATTTTGAGCTATGTGGTCTAAGCCATCTTTGTTGACAATGATTTGGATATATTAATGAGAGGCTGAAGAGGGGCAATGAAAATCCAAGTAGCTAAAAAAAATATCAAAAACTTATTCACAGAGAGATTACAGAAACTTTCAGAGTATGGGGAGATACCACCTCTTTTTGAGCACGTTGTTGGAGGTGATTAGTAAACATCTAAGCCAGTGGTTCTCAAACCTTCCTAACAATGCAACTGTTTAATACAGTTCCTCGTGTGGTGACCCCTCCAACCATAAAATTATTATTTTTTGCTAACATTCCATAACTGTCATTTTTCTACTAACATGAATTATAATATAAATAGCTGTGTTTTCTGGTGGACTTTTATGACCCCTGTGAGAAAGTCATTTGGCTCACAAAGGCTCACCACTCACAGGTTGAGATCTGCTGATCTAAGCTGATAGGCAGAGGGGTGCATGTGAAAATATGAAGTCTGTGGATGAAGTCAAATTGGAGGACATGATTTTGAAGTTTTTGGAATTTATATGCTGTATAAAGATTCAAGACTAGCCGAAGTCACCAAAAACGTTGGTTCAGCAGAATAAAGTCCATGGAAACCTGTGTTTAGACCCACAAAGGGATATGAGAAGAAGCAGACTATCAGGCAATGGAAGAACAAAGAGAGAATGGTGTCTAGAGCCAAGTAAAACAAGGACCATAATTATAGATAAAGAAACTTACCACTGTGTTCATGAGTATGAAGTTTCACTATATTGTGGGGCTGAGAGTAGAGAATGAGAATGATCATTGTGGTGAAAAGCCTGACAGAGTAGATGTCAATAAAGCTGTAGGGGACCTTAGTGGCTGACAGCCCTCTGGAGGATCACACTCAAGATGGGAAAGAAAAGTTAGAATTTAGCCTGTGGAGATGGCTCCACCATAAGGAGCACTCGCTGTTCTTCCACAAGATCGTAGTTTAGGTCACTCAGCTGACAACTGCTTTATCAATGAGGTTCCAGACCTCTCATATGCTTCTTCTAGCCTTCTTGGATACATGCACAAATGGGGCATACATACTCATGCATGCATACACATATACACATTAAATGAATAAATAAATAAAATATCACAAAGGAAAATTGATTGGGGGAAGATTTGGGATAGACGACATCTCATTTATTAGTATCTTAAAAGGAGAGAAACAATAAGACATTTGGTGAAGATGATACTGATTACGTTGATATGAATGAAAAGTAGATATTCTGACATAGCTTTGAGCAGAAAAGAAGATATGATACAGTATTTCCGGAAAGAAATGAGAGATACTTTAAAAAGATTTGTGTGTGAGTGTGTGTGTGTGTGTGTGTGTGTGTGTGTGTGCCCATCCACACTTGTGTGGACCCACATGTATGCCAGTATACACAGAAGACAGAAGAAGGTGTTGGATGGATAGAGCTGGAGATACAGGTGGCTATGAGCTGTCTGATATGGGTGCTACCCCTTTAACTTCCAATTCTTCTCTTCAGCCACAAGAAGGCTTTTTAAAAAAATTCAATAGAAGATTCCCATAATAGAAGAAACATATTGTAGATGTCCACTGAGTCCTCAAATCCATGATCAGACTGTGTGACTTATTGCAACAACAAAGAGGGAATTCCCAAGTCATCCAGAGGGTGAAGCCCAACTCAACAAGAGAGGAGAGATTAAAAATGGCTGTGTTCAGTAGCAAGACCTGAATCAGCCCACAAGACAACAGAGCTAGACCGTCACACTTTGGAGAAGAAAATGATTTCTAACTGTGTTTTAGTCAGAATTGTTTCTGTTGCTTCTGTAATTACTATTGCAGCTTAGGTTTTACTATATGCATCCCAGAGTGACCTTGCAATTGTACTCTTCTGCTTCTGCCTCCCGAGTACTAAGACCACAAATGTGCAGCACCACACTCAGCGTGCACAGATAATTGCACAGCCAGGATCTCAGCTATAAATGATGCACAACAGAGACTTTCACTTGTGACAAACTTCAGGGAATCTTCCCTTGTTCTTTATTAGCTGCCTGAGGTGATGTGAGCTCCAGGGAAGAGGAGATGTAACATGGGAAAAGTAATGAGGTTTTTTTTTTTTTTTTTTTTTTTTTTTTTTTTTTTTTTTTTTTTTTAATTTCTTTGTTTTCTATAGGTAACAGGAAAGAAAAGCACAGGATGTTAACCATGGTGTCCAATAGTGAAATCTACAACAAGAAGAGGGGGTGAGAGAAAAGAAGAAATTGTGATTAGTAAATTTACAAAACCTACTTGAAGGTACAAACTTTTATAGTGAGAGGTTCTGAGAGAACGTAGAAAGAACTGGTCATGAGTAGTAATAAACCTAAACAAATTAAGGAAACTAAACTGTTCTATGGTAAACAAACAAACAAATTTGTCAATTTGACACTTGTTCTATGAGTGTTTAGTAGTCACAGTAATGTGTGTTATTAGGTGGCAACGTGGACCTGAAAAGTGTCTTATATTGTACAGTATGGAAAGGGTTAATAAAAGAATGAGGGAAAGTGGTATTAAAGAGCTAGAATTTTTTTAAAAAAAATTACAATGAAAGGTCAATGAACAGTGATTAAAACTGAAATTGGGAAAGAACAATGTAGTCATGATATGTAATAATACTTAGAAAACTAGAAATAATGGAGTTTTTTTTTTCCAGGTGCCAAGTGGTTGTTGCTAGACATGTGGAACATGGTAAGGAGAGTGATTCAAGGCCCTCTACATTGTTGCAAACTTTCAGTACTATTAACTTCTTAAACAATGCATATTGGCAGATTGGCATTATCTTCTAGAAAGTTCTAAATAGATTGACAAACACAGCGAGACAGAGCAGACCCATCATTTCATGGCTTCTCTGCTATCTAATGATGCGAATGGAGGTAAAGAATGAATGTGCTTCTGAGAATGCAGTCCAGTTTATGCTCAGTCAGTGCCTCTGCTTGGAGGAGTTTGTCCATGAGCCTTTCTTTTGGGTGACTAACCCACTAGGTCAGACTTTGGAATGTCTTGCTTTCCTGGAATCACAATTCAGGTGTACTATACATTATCACAGATCTGTAGACTGGTTTTACACAAGTATTATTATAGAAGATCATGATATTTATGTTCTCTAGAATTCAAACATTTGACGTGAATTTTATTTTTTTTTTCTGGGTGAATGAAATAATTTATTATTTTGTGATTTCCAATAGTTTTTTTTTCTTGGTGTGTAAAGATTTTTTTTTTTTTTTTTTTTTTTTTTTACAATGAGCAGACAGTACATGTAATACAGAGTACAACCTGGAATTTGTCAATGTGTTCATGGTGTGTAAGGATTGAGCATGACTATTTTTTTTGTTTTGTTTTCTTTTCTTTTCTTTTTTTCTTGGACTTCATACAGTCTGTGAGTTGTCTCTGGGGGAGTGCAAGCCTCTGGGGTTAGCATCCCACTATCAGTGACTGCATATTATGTCTGTTCTTTGTGACTGGGTTATCTCACTCAGGATGATATTCTCTAGATGCAACCATTTTCTTAAGAATTTGGTTAAGTCATTGTTTCTGGTGGCTGAGTAGTATTCCATTGTGTAAATGTACCACAA
Organism: Micromys minutus; assembly: GCF_963924665.1. Taxonomy (NCBI): domain Eukaryota; kingdom Metazoa; phylum Chordata; class Mammalia; order Rodentia; family Muridae; genus Micromys; species Micromys minutus. Next base: position 33,637,024 of record NC_137971.1, on the reverse strand, counting down.
TTTTTGTATCAATTCATCTTCTGAAGGACATCTGGGTTCTTTCCAGCTTCTGGCTATTATAAATAGAGCTGCTATGAACATTGTGGTGCATATATCTTTGTTGTGTACTAAAGTGTCTCTGGGGTATATGCCCAGAAGTGGAATAACTGGGTCTTCAGGTAGTACTATGTCCAATTTTCTGAGGTATCGCCAGACTGATTTCCAGAGTGGTTGTATTAGTTTGAAACCCCACCAACAGTGGAGAAGTGTTCCTCTTTCTCCGCAACCTTGCCAGCATCTGTTGTCATCTGAGTTTTGGATCTTGGCCAATCTGACTGGTGTGAGGTGGAATCTCAGGGTTGTTTTGATTTGCATTTCCCTGATGTCTAAGGATGTGGAGCACTTCCTCAGATATTTCTCAGCCATTCGATATTCCTCAACTGAGAAAGTTTTTAAAACATTTGAAAGCTTTCAAACTATGTTGCTAGTATTATAAAACAATATGATCTAGATGGGAAATCAGAACTAACTTGGTTGGAAGACCAAGAATTGGTTAATAATCATGTCTTCAGTCTGACTTGGCCTCACTCACTTAAGCTTCAACCCTCTGTCTGTTCTTGTTAATTTCGAAGGAAAAAGGTGGTCACCCATGTGTAGGGCTTCATTCTGTGACAAAATGATTAGCTGTGCAGAGTATTATCCACCTTCCTCCTAAGGGAGGGAAATTAGTTACTGTGAAATAAGGTGTAGGTGGAAACAAGGGTTCAATTTAGCATGTAGGAATGTCTCTCTGCAACATGTAAATGTCAGCATACCCATATTAAATGCTTTTAGATAAGTTATTGATGGTATCATTTGAAGAGAAAACACTAGTTTTACAGGTGTATTTTTTTGTTGTTGCTGTTCAGTTTTCTTTCTTTCTTTGTTCTTCTCTTTCTTTCTTCCTTCCTTTGTTTCTTTCTTTGTTTCTTTCTCTCCCTCCTTCCTTTGTTCCTTTCTTTTTTCTTCCTTCCTTCCTTCCTTCCTTCCTTCCTTCTTCCCTTCATTCATTCTCTCTCTTTCTTTCTTTCTTTCTTTCTTTCTTTCTTTTTTTCTTTCTTTCTTTCTTTTTTTCTTTCTTTCTTTCTTTCTGCCTGCCTTCCTTCCTTTCATTTCTTCCCCTTTTCCTTCTTTCTTACTTTTACATCACAATAGCAGTTTGCCCTCCATCCTTTCTTCTCAGCCCCTTCCCAACCAACCACTGCATCTATTCCTCTATTTCTCTGGAGAAAAGGGCCAGCCTCCTATAACCATCAACCAGCCATAGCATATCAAGTTGCAGTAAGACTGGGAACCTCCTATTAAGGCTAGATGAGGAACCCCAGAAGGTTGAAGGGGTCCCAAAGACAGGCGACAGAGTCAGAGACAGCTCCTGCTCCCACTGTTCAGAGTTATAAAAGAAAACTCAGTTCCAAACTGGGTATGTGTGTTCTTAACAATGTATTCTTTCATTTCCTCACTATATTTCAGGTACTTGGTACATGGTACATAGTTAGAAAAAGCTCACATCTCCATCTACTCTGAGCTGGAAGTGATATGATGTTTTTGAGCAGTGTATGCCTACAACTGATTAGACAAACCAGATAGTCTGTCCATCCCACGATACCCCCAAACTGTATTTCAATGATGTAAATAAGGAAATGCCGTAACTACTCATATGTAAGGGAGACTATACTACACACAAACTCAGCAATGTTTAAGTTAATGTGTATACGCATATGGCAAAGATAAAGTCATATTTAAGAAGAAAGGCCATAATGTTGCTGGAGTAACCAAGGGTCAGGAATGTAGAAAGGGAGAGTGATTAGGTGTTATCAGATCTGTGCTAAAAGGGGCAAGTGTGAGGAGTTGTACTCAAACTGCCTGCTGCTGACAGGGGAATGACTGTCTGGGGAAAGGCAGTGACAGCTAGACTATGTCTTCTATAATCCTGGATCTAAAAATGCTTTACAATTGATTTTGGTATTAAATGTTCAGATAGTGATGGTTCAGAGGGGGATCATGGAATTCTAGAGGCATGTAAATCAGGTCAAAGCTTTCTGTGACAAAGCTGATAAGCGGTGACGATATTGGCAGAAGTGACCTGTTGCACATGAAGGTTTAGGTCAAGAGGCTGAGCAGCTTGGGAATAACTGGAGGTAAGAAGAGGGTCTCCTTGAATAGTTCAAGCTTATTCGAGACTTCCTATCAAATGAGAGCATGAGATAAAATTGATGGATTATAAGTTTTTAGTCACCTTTTAAAAAATATCAGAGATAGTCCCATTATTGCACATGATCTAAATGGCCTGTTAGGGAAGGTCATGCAGGATAGGACACAGAAGTAGATCCACACACAGATCCTCCAGTGACAGGGTCTATATCTGTTTGGTAAGTCATACCAGTTAGAATCCCAGTAAGAAACAGATGTTACACTCAAGTATGTGGTGACTGGTAGCTTCATAAAGGAATAATTTGCAAGGGCATTGGTAAAATTCCATTCCTTGGCTCTGGAAACAATGGAAACATTACTACCTTAGACAGAGGGGCATAGGAATAAAACTGTCATCAGACTGGAGTTAGTCACTCTAGGTATAGGCAAGGAGGTAAAGCTGTAAGAATGTCCCTTAATTAGGATGATCTTTCAGGAGGGACCCAGAGGAAGAAAGTCCTTCCACACTCTCAATTTTCCTCCTTTCAACCACTCCGATATTTAATTTATCATCCCCACACCCCATTATTAAAACCAATTTGAAACTGAAGGAGACTGGGGCTTATTGCCAGTATTAAAAATTAGTATGCTAGGACACAGAGCTGGGCAGGTAGGAGAAGAAAGTGAATTCTGATATTGCAGACATAACATATGCAGGACAGAGGTGTTGTTGACTATGATATACTTCCATTGAATGGTATGCTCTCTTTCTCTCAGATTCACAGGCTGATCTTGTGCTAAGTGAGCAAGAGGGCTTGGTCATATAGAACTAAACCCTTCAATATGAAGCTTGTACTGCCTCGATGAGTTGAGTAAACATATTATTAATTCACCTTGGGACATGTAGATAAGCTAATAGGCAATTGGCTTTACAAAATGCTAATTAGTAAATTAGAATTAAAATAATTTAAATACACCAAGAAACAGAGCCATCCAATGAGGGAGTATGCTTATCTGAACATGACGGCTTCTCTTTTTGGTGATAATGTGATGGCTCATGATGATATTATATTGGTGCTGATGTTGGTGTAAGAGAGAATATTACACACTAAGAAATCACTGGGTAGGTTACTATTTTATATATAAGAGATAAGGCTTAGAGAGGTCATGATACTTGTGTAAGGTCACCGTTATAGTCTGGATGTGTCTTCTACAAGCTCTTGTGTTGTAAGCTGAATTAAATTCAAGTGTTAAATGTATTTGGAAGCAGAGCTTTTGGGAGGTAATTGTGTTTAGATGAAATCATAAGGGTAGATGTAGTTAGAACAGATTAGTCACTTTATAAGAAAAGATAGGCATTATTTATATGCTCATTCTGAGTTAACCCATAAGAACCTCTGCATCTTTGCAGCAAGAACACTTTTAGCCATACAAATGCCGAGGCCATGTGCTTGTGCTTCCCACCCTTCCTGAACTTTGAAAGATAGAAGCTTCTATTCCTGAAATATGACGTGACTTGATAAATTAAAAAAAGCAGCTTAACAAATGGTTATGAACATGGATAGCTGGTATTTACATTTAGTCTTGGCCTTTTATTCTGAAAAGTAGCACGTGTTAAGTCTAGACACCCATTTTCTGGTTCAATGCTTGAAGCATATTGGAAAATTCGTACTCTTTAGCTACCCTTCATTGAAGCTGTTCTACAAACTTATTTGTTACTCCCGAATGATGTACTGTCCTTTAGATCACAAGAGATTTCAAACCTAAGCACTTAGGTTCTATAGATAATATCCCAGATGCTGTGGTTTATGTTTTCTCTTTTTAAACTTATAAACCATGCTTTCCACTCTTATAAGTTCGTCCTATTGAAGAATCAAGCTTGACTTCCTCTTCTGTATTTGCCCATTGGCCAAAGGGTGCTCCTTTATTCAAAGTTACATCCTTCTCTATGGGAAGCCCACATCCCAAAAGTCCAAATGGAAACAGGAAGGTTTTCATAGCTTTGCATCAAGCAAGGGCATATCTGAAGAATCATTCAGTTTTAAAAATTTCCACAAGATCAGCTGAGGCCTTGTCTATAAATGTCAAAGAGTTCAGCATCCTGTGCTCAGTACTATGTCACAGGTGTTACTGTCAAGACAACTCTCAGGGAAACTGTCTACTCAACTCTTCATGTCAAACTTTGATAGATTAGGAGCCTGACCTATGGCCTGTGAATAGTGGGAACATGAACTGTTTTAGGAGATAGATTCTCAAGTGGGATTTGAAAACAATATACCCAGTCAGCTGGGTGTGAGCAATTCTCATTTAATGTTGGTAAATGGTCCATTGACAATCTCTGACTTGAAGTAGCATAGCAACTGATACGTTTTTCTCTGGTGTTAAATTTGGAAAAGGCACACATGGATGGCTATAACTCACTGAATATGGTATTTTAAACTTTGAGATTTTTATAGTAGTTGGAGAGGGGATTTGGACTTAGGTAGCTCTTGCTAGGATCTATTGATTAGACAAAAGACAGTAATAGGCCAAAGGGGCCTGTGTGTAAAACCCAGAAAGCACATGGTAGCTCAGAAAGTCATCTATACCCTTTAGAGTTGGAAATCAGAAAAAAAAAGATGATCTGGGACTTGACTCTAAATTTTAAGGATAACCAATATAAAAAGACAAACTAAATAGTCAGTTCTCAAAAGTCAAAATAAAAACAACCAATAAAAGTGTTCAATATCTTAGAGGTCAGGGAAATGTGAACCAAAACTACATAGCTTCATCTTGATAACAATAAAAATGGTGGCCATTAAGAGAACAAATAACAACAAAGATATGGAGGTTGTGGAGAATGAGAAAAGAAAGCCTTATTTCCCAGTGATGGGGATGTGACTAGTACAGTGACTACAGAAGTCTGATTGTTTCTCAAAAATCTAAAATTTGCACTTCTGTAGCCTTCAATTCTACTAGTCCTAGAAAGTACATCCAAAGGGATCTAAGTAGATACTAGCCCACCCATGTTTGTGACACTGTTCATAATGACCTTAGAATGAAATCAACTTAGGTGTCTATTGACATATAAACAAAGAAAGAAAACATGATATGTATGTTATACATATGTAAACATGTATGAATGTATGTACAGATGTACATAAGTATATGCACACATATAAATGTAGCAATTTTTAGTCAGTCATAAAGAAAAATTATATTAATTATAGGAAAACTCTATGTAACTGGAGATTCTATTAAGTGAAATAAACCAGTACCACAGAAAAAAGGCATATTTTCTCAAATGAGGATGCTAGACTATATACACATATATAATGTGTTTATATATGTATGACATATACATATATATATATAAAATCTATACAAAATCTTTATGAATGTGACACTAAAATGGAAGTGGGACCAGCTGGAAGAAGGAGAAGATGAGGGAGAGGGAGATGGGAAGGCTTAGGGTAAGTGTTGTTAGAGTACATGATACACTTAGATGAAGATGTTTCTGTAAAACCCATTACTATAAACAATGAATATGTGTCAAATAAAAACAGAGGTGAAGAAAAGCGTGAAAGAACAACAGAGCACCACAAAGGATTAGAGTCTACTCTCTGGTGGGTGCAATGTTAAAACCCTGAAAACAAACAAACAAACAAACAAACAATAAAACCAACTGTTTGCAAAACACTAGAAGAGTTTCAGTATGTCCAGCTCCACCTGAATCCTCTGGCCCTGTGCACAGTCTGAGCCTACCTAAACTAGGTCACATTCCATGTTTTTAAAGAAAGATGCAGATGTATTTGTCTCACATGACAATATATAAACTTTTGACTATCTCCCCTTCCACCCAGTGGTAGACCTGTAGACCAATGATGATCAAGTTACAACATAGCCTAGCAGGAGACAAGCTTTTGTGGTAAGCAAGAGAAGAAACTATACCTGTGAGAAACTACAGGCTTTAGCTAACTTATAACCGCAGGAGCTAAGAGAGTATGGCTCCTGTGGGTATTGGATCTGTAGAGGTAGGATGTTATGAAATAGAAGGGTTTATTGACATGGAATAATCCTATGATACAGGTGTAATTGGAAAGAACCCAAGAAGATGATTGTAACATGGCATTCAAATTGCTCTTAAAGCTTAGAGATGGTCCACATTCCGTTGAGAACTGAGAAGTTCTCTGACAAAGCCTGTACTGAGGAATTGCAATATACTGAAGAGTGGAAATGCTAGAGTACAAATACTATAGAAGTCTTGAGAAAGTGTTAGCCAACTATATTCTGCATAAGAGTTTAAAAGAGGCTCACAGTTACCAAAGTAATTAGAATTTTCTGACAGAAGATGCTACACTATCGTCAGATGGCTCAGAGACAGCTGGATTTGAAGATAAAAGGGGTGAGGTTATAAAACTGTATTTAATAGGATTAACAGGAGTCTGATATACATGCAAGGTTATAGCATCTGCCTATCAGAGCAAGATGGGACCACTTAGAGTAGTATACATCAAGGGTGAGAAATCAGTGAGACTGTTCTGTGAAAGGTTAAAGTGATGGTTAATGCAGTACAGAATTTTGAGGAGTAAGGTAGGTTGACAACCAAAACATATCTCTTAAATTGATAATGGATGATTAGGACTCTGAAGGCATCTGAAAACTCCCACACTAGCTTCATGATCTGTGTATAAGGGCAAGCAAATGAATAAGACAAGTTGGAAAGTGAGGCACAGATTAAGCCTGTGCCTCAAAGGACAGTCGCAGGTTGTAGTATTCCTTAGGTTCTAAGGTATACTAAAAAATTAAAACTGAATGACTGAGTTCAGAAAGAGACAAGTCTAATGTCAGCTCAAGTAGAAATATTGATATAGGTTCAGTCATTTGCCAAGTAGACCTATTGACATTTGCCTGAGAAACCATAAACCAAAAGGTAGGAACTAAATATTTTATGGGCTATTGGACATATGTTCTAAGTCAACATTTTTGTATAGAGCCCCTTGATTTTCATAAATTCCTGGCATTAAAATGGTGCTATTCATGGGCTAGGTTATAAGTGTGTCATTGGTAAATTTTTGCTTTCAAAAACTGTGGACCTAGGGAGTCATACAATGGTCACTTCCTTGCTCCATGAATGTAAACTTGGAATGAATACCTCAAGTACTTTCTTATTATATACTTTCTGTATTTACATTTGATATGTTATCCTATCCCCACCCCTCTCACATCCCCCCTCCCCCTCCACTTATCTTTATGAAGGTACACTCGCTTCTTCTAATCAGCCTCTCCACCCAGCACCTTGGCACTTCCCTACATTGGGAAAATATGCCCTCCATGGACCAAAGGTCTCTTTTCACATTAATGCCAGACACAGATATCTTCAGCTACATATGCAACTGGAGCCTTAAGTCTCTCAATGTGTGCTCAGTTGTTGCTGTTTTAGTCCATGGAAAATGTGGAGGGTTTGGTTGGTTGATAATGTTGTTCTTCCCATGAGGTTGCAATCCCTTTCACGTCCTTCAGTCCTTTCTTTAGCACCTTCATTGGGGTCCTCATGTTCAGTCCTGTTCAGTCCGATTGTTAGTTGCAAGCAAGCCCAGCTGTTCCTGTATGACCCTAGCAGAACTTCTGAGGAGGCATCTTCATCTGGTTCCTGCCACTAAGTACTTCTTGGCATCAACAATAGTGCTGGGGTTTAGTGGCTGCATATCAGGTGGATCCCCAGGTGAGACAGCCTCTACGTGATCTTTTCTTCAATCCCTGTTTCTTTATTAGACCTTGTATTTTCTCCCGTGAGTGATTTGTTTTCCCTTCTAAGAATAACTGAGGCATCCACATTCTGGCCTTCCTTCTTTTTTGAGCTTCATAAGGTCTATGAATTGTTTCTTGGGTATTTGGAGCTTTCTGGGGGCTAGTATCAGCTTATCAGTGAGTGAATAGCATGTGTGTTCTTTTGTGACTGAGTTACCTCACTTAGGATGATAGTCTCTTGTTACATCCATTTGTCTAGGAATTTCATAAAATCATTTTTAATAGCTGAGTAGTACTCCATTGTGTAAATGTACCACACTTACTGTATCCATTCATCTGTTGAAGCGCATGTGGGTCCTTTCCAGATTCTGGCTATTATACATAAGGCTGCTACAAACATGGTGGAGCATGTATCCTTGTTATATGTTGGAGCATCTTTTGGGTATATGCCCAGGAGTGGAATAGCTGGGTCTTCAGGTAATACTATGTCCAATTTTCTGAGGAATTCCCAGACTGATTTCCAGAATGATTATACCATCTTGCAATTCCACCAATAATGAAGGAGTGTTTCTCATTCTCTGCATCTTTGCCAGCGTCTACTGTCATCTGAGTTTTTGATGTTAGCCATTCTGACTGGTGTGAGGAGGAATCTCATGGTTGTTTTGATTTGCATTTTCCTGATGACTAGGGATGTTGAGCATTTCTTTAAGTGCTTCTCGGCCATTTGATATTCCTCAGTCGAGAATTTTTTGTTTAGCTCTGTACCCCATTTTTAAATAGGGTCGTTTGATTCGCTGGAGTCTAATATTTTGAGTACTTTGTATATTTTGGATATTAGCCCTCTATCAGATATAGAACTGGTAAAGATTCTTTCCAAATCTGTTGGCTGCCCTTTTGTCTTCTTGACAGTGTCTTTAGCCTTACAGAAGCTTTGCAATTTTATGAGGTCCCATTTGTTGATTCTTGACTAAAGCTGATCTTTGGTAACAACAAAACTAACAAAAATCTCACATACACGTGGAAGCTAAAAAATGTACTACTCAATGATTGATAACATGGTAAAATAAGAAATAAAGAAAAATAAGAATTTTTTAGAATTTAATGAAAATAAAAGCACAACATACCCAAACTTATGGGATACAATGAAAGCAGTGCTAAAGGAAAACTCATAGCTCTGAGTGCCTCCACAAAGAAATGAGAGAGCATACACTAGCAACTTGACAGCACAGCTGAAAGCTCTAGAACAAAAAGAAGCAAATACACCCAAGAAGAGTAGACAGCAGGAAATATTTAAACCCAGAGCAGAAACCAACCAAGTAAAAACAAAAGGAACTATACAAAGAATTAACAAAACCAGGAGTTGGTTCTTTGAGAAAATCAACAAGATTGATAAACCCTTAGCTAGACAAACTAGTTGGCACAGAGAGAGTATCTAAATTAACAAAATCAGAAATGAAATGGGAGACATAACAAAAGAAACTGAGGAAATTCAAGAAATCATCAGATCCTACTACAAAACAACTATACTCAATCACAAGACGGTTTTTTCTTTCTCACTGTCTATCACAATTGTTTAAGGAGAAGCACACCCATTCAGAATTCCATCAACCATCATGTTGCTATGCAACACTACTGGTAACTACTTGTTATTTGAACCGCATGGGATTTTAAACAAGAAAATTTAGGATACCGTGAAATCACTCACATTTTAGAGTCCATATGCTCTGGTACAGACCAAGGCATCAAGTGCAATGAGGGGAGAGAATATTATATCACGAAGACAGAAGCACAATATCTACTGCATCACACTGGTTTTAAAGTCCATGTAGTTCATATTGGGGAATGTTGCCTTTACCCACTCACAGGGAGTCTGATATCTTTAGAAGGGGCCCAGCACTGTGAAAGTTTATGAAGGAAATTGAAGGTGGCTCATAAGTTGTTTGAAACAGAATATCCTGTGGTATGAGTAATGATTGTGTAATTCAAATGAAAAGGCCATGGAGTTTGTGGATCATGGTGGTCTCAGTTCTCAAACTCATTGAGCTATTAGGCCAGTAAGGGCTCAGTAGTAACCTGTTCTAAGATGGAATTCATGCACATAGGATAGATTAAAATATGGTTGGGAGGCATGGATAAGATGCTAAGTGTATTTCCAGTTCACCTTAGTTCCTACCTACATGGGGAGAGGCCCTGACTTCAGCTGACAGGAGAGACAAGTCTGGAATTAGTCCCTTGATGGGTTGGATTAATTCATGAGCTTAAGAGCCAAATAATTTGGATCTTCCTAATGCTGTATTCATGGATATTCCTGAAGGAATATGTTAGAAGATTTCTTTTCCCCAGTAGTAAAAGCCTTTTTTGGTGCATCTGGCATCCTTATGTGGTGCTATGATTTAGATATTGTTTGTAATCCCAAGACTTGTGTATTAGAGATTTGTTCTTTATGGTATAGAAAAATGGTAGACCTTGTAAAGAGGATATTTCTTTAGAAGACACTGTGGATCTTCAGACTCTTGGACTTTTCAGTTTTAATAATTTTCCCCCCCCTTGGCACATTGACTCCGACTACTGCCATTTTCCATAAAGTGGTATAGGCAAGAGGTGATTTCTAGATGCTGGGCATTGCTGTTTGAGCTGTCGGCTTCTAAACTTGTGAGCTAAGCTTAATACATACTTTTGAAAATAAAGTTTGCATGCCTCAGGAACTTCATTATGGTGATGAGGAACTTAGCAATGCATGTTGAAAGACATATAACATGGTAGAGAAATCGGCATAGATTTGTGAGTAGTGACAAATGGTGGAATTTGCTAACAACATAGAGTAGTATTGGAAACAGGAAGTAAGAAAAATATGAAAGTCTTTTATTTTTTTTAAATCACGTTTTATTTTCCACTGGGGAACACTCTTCAAGGGCTGACTAAAACAGCTGATATCAGCTAGAGTATCTTTGACTGTTATGTTACAGTGGAAAGCTCACAACGATTTCATAATGAAAAGGCAGGGAAAGTTTGTATGGACTTAAGAACATGGGCTCTGACTCACTGATGATGATTTAGGTATTTGCCACTGCTGAGTTGGGTGACAAGGTGTGCTCTTCAGTGGATCTCTGGTACACATGTGTCCCACTTTTGGAGGACATGGTACTTATGTCTTCAGTTGCCACAAGTGACTTACAGCTCAGTTTTTCAGAGGTAAAACTTAGAATAAGGCTGCTGCAGCCTAGTTCACACACATGCTCTCTCTGGGCATGGCTTGGTTTCAACAGGCTAGCAAACACAGACCGTTGACTCCTCTTAACTTGGGATGCTACTCATTTGCTAATCTGGTTTCTGAGCCTCCTGTGGCACTGGCTAAGGCTATTATCTCTGCATCACAGGTTAATTCTTCTTGTGTTCACTCTTGATCCCCCTCTAAGAAATTAATCCCAGTTAATTCTTTTTTTCCTACATCTCTACCTCCAAGCCTGATTTCCAAGAAACCATTTGCAGCAGTAGAGACGTTTCTAAAGCACAAATCAAGGCTTTGTACTCCTTGGGGCTGAGTCTTGTGGGTTTCTGGCTTTGGGTATGAGACCTCTTCTCTCACAATGTTTCTGGATTTTCAGCATACTCACATTGCATTCTTGTAGCTCTATTTATCACATATTACATGTCCATGTCCATGTGCCTCTTTCAGTGGGCTAACCTGATGGTCCTATGTGGTGTTAAGTTCAGCTACTTTGAGTTGGCCTTTTGTGGCCATTGCCCTCTAGATGTTATTAGAGACAAATCAGATTCATTATTATGTGGCTATTTTACTGGCTACTCATTTTCTTATAGACTCATCTAACTCCTGAAGCAAGATTTTAAACCAGACAGAATACCTGCTTAGTATATTGAAAAAGCTACCTTATCCTGAGGTTGACTGTCTTCTCAGAACCCTTAGTCTGTGGATCTAGATCTCAACTGCTGAGGGCAAGATTCAGAGTCAGATGCTGTCAATGAGTCAAGTGATACCCTCTTTTTTCTCTCTAGTAAGATAGTCACCTCACGGGTGTAAATTTACATGTACAGTCTGGGTCGTGACCAAGTTAACTACATTAAGGGATCAACTGAAACAAAGTTCAGTCACCGTTGCAACTCTGTCAGAAACAGTGTTCTTTCCTTTCTTTGATGAATCCTTAAATCCTGTTTGGGGACCTGTATCAGTGGTTAGACTTCCTGTTTCCTTGGGGGCTCCCCGGCATAGTACATTTATGAGCATCCATGAAAGTGCAGTTGGGAATTCCTAAAACACCTTAACTTTGACTTGTTTCTTATTGGGTTGTATTAATATGTACTCAGTATTGCTTGGAAAGTCACCCTCCTCAGCCATGTAGACTTGAAGTCTCATTATGTGAAAAGAGGTGAATTGGAAAAGTCTGATAGTAAAAAGTAACCTTCTTCAGGATACAGGCACCAGAGAATTATTATTCCTGGTAGTAAGAACAAACAAGCAAACAAGCAAACAAACAAACACTATCTAGGATCCCAGGGAGATTATAGGTGGTCAATGGTTATTACAGGCTGAATGCTCAAATTAAAACAGAGGCAAGTGAAATAATGTATGGACAGTCTTAGTTTTCCAGCAGGACTGTTTGCAAGTGACCTACTGAATTTGAAGGGTAGAGTTAAATAACAATTATAAGTGCTTCTGTGGTGAAGGACATGTAGTGAGTCTGGTTGTAGAAGCCACTAAGTATTTCTTTAGAGAGTTTGTTCTCAACCTGTGGGTCATGACTCATTTTGGGATCACATAGCAGATATCCTTCATATCATATATTTATATTCTAATTTATAACAATAAGTAAAATTAGTTATAAGTTTACAGCAAAATAATTCTATGGTTATGGTCATCACAATGTGAGGAACTGCATTAAAGGGTTGCAGCATTAAGAAGGTTGAAAACCACTGCTTTAGAGTTTTATAGGTTCTCAAGCATCTTTGTGAAAATTTCACTAGCAAATGTGTGGTGTCTTGCTATTCACAATCAGATTGCATCCAAGTCATTGCTTCAACCCTAGGGGCTCAGTGGGACATACAATGAACCTACCATCTCTCAATATGGCACAAAGAAAAGGTCTGAAAAGTCCATGTGATTTCTCACTTAGAGAAATCTTCATTTTCATGATAACCCTAAAGGAAAAAATTATTTTGTCACATTACATCTAAATAAGTTAATTCAGTTGACTGGTGAAAATAAACTCAAAGCAGCTGTTGAAACTGATCTCACAAGATGGGCCATTCTAAAAAACACATTTACTTATTTATAATTTATTTGTTTGTTCATTCCTTCATTCATTCTTTAGTGTTTTGTTTTTTAGCCAAGGTCTCACTGTGTAACTTTGTCTGACCTGGAAGATAGGCCAGGCTGGCCTTAAACTCTCAGAACTCTGCTTACCACTGCCCCCAGGCTGCTGGGACTGAAGGTATGTGATGCCAAGTGAAACGCCTGAGAAATGAATTTTCAAAAAGTCCTATTTGTCATTTGCTTTGAAAGTGTGACTTTTTTGTGATTTCCCAAAGAAGAAATGATGAATAAATAGTCTTCATGAATTTTATACAGGAAGGTTGCCCCAAGGCTCCTAAAAGACTTAAGAATTCTATATGCATTATTGCAACTGGATTTAATTATTTTTGTATTTTAAATTTATTTTTCATAAGTTCAAAACACAAAGATCAAAACTACTTTCTTGTCACAGTAATTTTTCTACTATTTTTTGTATCTAGAATTATTATTTCTTTCTTTGTGTAAGGTGTCAGATTTATATAAGGCTTCTTAACTTTTTATAACCAGGTACATAACTAAAAATCCCCTTTAAACAAGAACCATTCACTGGTGTGGTTGGTGTTTAAAAAAATCAACTCATTCACATCAATTAAAATGAATAAAAATCTTTTTATTCACATCAATTTAAGTGGAGACTAGGCCTGCGGAGTCCCTGAGGAGACATGGGCTGTTAGGCTGTGTAAGTGACTCTAATTTGATTTAAACACAACTTGAGCTATTTCTTGTAAATGCCTCTGTTAAAGATAAACAGATTTAAGCTCAACTGAGTAGCCAAGTGACTTATATAACTAGGGACTTCCTAATTGTAACCAAACACACATTTTTCTGGTTTTGCCCTTGTGTCTAAATCATAGAATTAGACACAAATTGTATCCCTTAACCACTTCTGGTTTGGAACTTTTAAATTTAGGATTTTATTTTTCTTTTCTGAAATAAACATCAAAAAGTATTATCATGGGCTGGTGAGATGGCTCAGTGGGTAAAAGAGGTTTGCCACCCAGCCCAAAGAGCAGAGTTTAGTTGATGGAATGCACACCAGAGGGAGAGAACTGACTCCCGAAAACAAGCTGTGCTCTGATTTTCATATGCAAGCTGTGGCGTATGTGTATCCCTAGATATACACAGTAAAGTGTACACACACACACACACACACACACACACACACACACTCACAAACACACTCACTCACTCACTCGCACACGCACAGAGAGACACAAACAGACACATACACACAGAGTTATATATATATATATATATATATGTATGTATGTATGTATGTATGTATGTATGTATGTATGTAAAAACATTGAAAAGTTATTATGGCTTTATCCTTAAGAAACTTAAGATACATGAGTGACGATCCTGAAGCAGGCATTGTCGCTTGTGTCAGATGGCAGCCCAAGGTAAGGAAAGTACAGGGATGCACTGAGGATGGATAAGCTGCAGACCTGCATCACCCTAGAGTGACCAAAGTTGAGGTCACGGGGTGACTGTGTTGCTGGGAAGAGGGGAACCTGCTCTAAAGAAATAGTCTCATCGGAGATAAGACATTTTGAGTAATCCGAAGAACCAGAGCTCCTTCTGCTTCTTGCACTAATCTCCTAAAATACACCTCCTAAATTCAAAAGGCTCGGCTAATTGAAAACGAGTAAAAATGTGTAAAAGCATTAGTTCTGGTTTTATCCAGAGACAATCAATGCCAGAAGAGTCAGGCTTATATTCGAATGCAGTAGGGTGAGGGGAAAAGGGGTGGGGAGAGGAAAGTGGGGGCTGGGGGAATAGGGGTGGGAGTTGGGAGTGTGAAAGTGGAAGAGTAGGGGAGGAGGAGGAGGGGAAGGTGGGGAAGGAAAGAGAGGGTGGGGAAAGTAGGGGAGTGGGAGGTTAGGAGAGTGGGGGAGAATTGGGATGGGGTGACAAGTGGGGGGTGGGGTAGGGAAGTGGAAGAGTTGGTGGAATGAGGGGAGGCAGAGGGAGGGAAGTTGGGGTTATTACAAGGAAGCATAAGTTTTCTAGGCAAGCCAAGGAGGTAGTAAAGTTGGGCTTTTGGAACCAACCTAAACAGAAATAGAACTCCTCTGGGATTGTTTCTCCGTCTGTCCTCCTGATTTTATTTTATACTTCCTCCTTTCGCAGACCAGGTTTCCTTCTACATGTGGCAGAAGCCACTGAGAACTCTCCAGCTTTATGTGATGTAAGGCCAGTATAGATGGGGGTTGTCAGTGTACAAATTCCCCACGCGGCCCTGTGAGCACTCTGGTCCAGTCAGCTGAGGCTATATGGTAGGAGCACATGATAAGATCTAGGCAGTCAGGATCCTAACCCAGTAGGTGTTCGGGAGGTGGGGAAAGCATTGTCAAGAAAGATTGAGATTACACATTCCTTTAATCCTTGGTTGGAAAAGAAGGCCATGAGTTCTGGGTCAGTTTAGGAAAAGATGCTAAGACCTTGTTTTAAAAATAGGTGTACCAACTGGCCAGTCAACTAAATAAACAATCTTAAAATACTACAATAGTGAAGGTAGTTACTGATTTGTTGCTCAAGATGTTTTAAAACTATGCTGAATTGGCAGCTTGAGGATTGAATTTATTTTGGTAAAATGTGTCCTATTTGTGGGCTAAACCTAGCTGGTGGTACATTTTAATAATCATTACCCATGAGTGACATTTAAAAATTATTACTAAATACTAAACTATCTAACTAACTAACTAACTAACTAACTAAATAAATAAATAAATAAATAAATAAATACCAGATGTTTTGCCTGGCTCTTTCCAGCCAGTGTGCTGGCTCCTGTAATCTGGCAAGCTGTATGAGAGTGTTAAGTCCTGGTTTTGGCTGCAAACTTTGGTCCAGCCTTCCAGAGGAAGATGTGAAGTAAATTTAAGGACTGACTGTGTCTTTGCTTCATCACTGGTAAACTGGGAATAGCAATGCCTATTTTATGGAGTAGACATACAGCCAACTAATAAATACATGTAAGCCATCTGGAAAAAATACTTGCAGTACTTAATGCTGTTAACTGTCAGTATGGTGAATCACACGCATTCCAGACATGCTTATGTATAGGTATATATGAAAGATGTTTCCTTATAACAACCTAATATTGCGTATATATCATAGAATATGCATGAGTAAATAACATAAAATAAGCATATATGTGCTTATGCATAAATTAATATATTTGTGAATATATTCAACATATTGAAGTCATAAGGCAGGACAGAGTATCATTTGGGTGTGTTAGATTAAAAACGAATAGCTCATATCAAACCAAATTATGTGAATTTGACATTGTCTGTA
Source organism: Micromys minutus (assembly GCF_963924665.1). NCBI lineage: Eukaryota > Metazoa > Chordata > Mammalia > Rodentia > Muridae > Micromys > Micromys minutus. Next base: position 33,620,538 of record NC_137971.1, on the reverse strand, counting down.
GGGTTAATCAGTCCTTTGAGAGCAAAATTTACTTTCTAGTATTAAATGGGAACTTTGCCAGTATAACAATACTAAATTTACAACATCAATAAAATCCATAGATGTCACTTGGAATCCTCATATCTCTCATTCAATATAATAGCACAATGTAAATATCAGTAAGTATGGGTTACAGTCTCTTAATTTCAATGATTAGCTCTATGTGAATATGTGTGTGTGTGTGTGTGTGTGTGTGTGTTTCCGAGATGTAATCCCCATCTCAGCCTACCCCTCCCTGCTCTCTCACACACCTTCTCAGATTTGCATGAGTCTGCAGACATCATCTTTAGGACATATTAGAAGTCATGTAAATAGAAAAATATAAGCACATAATCCATACTTATCTGTGACCACACTTTATTTCACATACTACTTGCAACAAATTACACTTAAGACATATTTATCAGAGATAAAAATGTGGTACACCTGCCTGACTGTATTGCACTTCATTTGACACACCAAGTATAAAGGTCCATTTGGAAAAAAATCTTTGTGAAAGGGGGGTTAAGTTATCTATCAATCAAGCATGTCCTGTTATATATTGTGAATAATAAATGCATGCCACATGTGTAGCTAGAAGAATGCTGGCAGAAAAGCACTCTATTGACATGTCAAGAAATACAACCAAAATAACTTCTTTCACTAAGCTAGTCCATTCCACTCAGCAAAAACTAGGTAAGCCAAATCCATCAGTATTGATTTCAAGTTTCATCAGGAGAGATGTTTTGAGCAACACTCTTTTGGTTGCTTTTTCCATTTGGCATTTTTCATTAGATTCAGAATTTTCACAATGTGTAAGTCTCTCCATGTAATTCAAAACCCAGCTCATCAAGAAACCTTTCTGATCATAAGGCTTGTTCTGGCTGGTTTTGTGTCAACTTGACACAAGCTGGAGTCATCACAGAGAAAGGAGCCTCAATTGAGGAAATTCCTCTATGAGATCCAGCTGTAAGGCATTTTCCCAACTAGTGATCAAGGGGGGGGGGGAAGGCCCAGCCCATTGTGGGTGGTGCCATCCTTGGGCTTGTAGACCTGGGTTCTATGAGAAACCAAGCTGAGAAAGCCAGGGAAAGCAAACCAGTAAGTAACATCCTTCCATGGCCTCTGCATAAGCTCCTGCTTCCTGACCTGCTTGGGTTCCAGTCCTGACTTCCTTTGGTGATGAACACCAATGTAAAAGTGTAAGCTGAGTAAACTCTTTCCTCCCCAACTTGCTTCTTGATCATGACGTTTGTGCAGGAATAGATTCTCTTACTAAGACAAAACTCATTTGATGCTTGAAGCAGACAATTGTTAGTTATAGACAGTCTTCATAAAAAGATGCATCCACAGTAGAGGTGTCTTTTCGAACCTGTGTAGTTTGTGTGTCAGGATCTGCTGATGACACTTTTATTTATGTATTTATTCTCATTGTTATAAACATTTTTATCTGCACCTGGAGATGACCCTGTGCCACAGATCTCCATACCCACATTCTGCCCAGAGAGAGAGCTAATCTCCCAGAAATGCTGACACACTGGCTTATAGGAGGGACAAGCCACAGTTAGAGACAGCAAGACCAGCTGACACCAGAGACAACCAGATGACAAGAGACAAGTGCAAGAACCTAAGCATGAAACCAAGGCCACTTGTCATCATAGAAATCCAGTTCTCCCAACATAGTAAGCCCTGGATACCCCAACACACCAGAAAGCAAGATTCTGATTTAGAAATAACATCTCATGATGATCATAGGGGAGTTTAAGATGGATATAAATAGATATATATGAAATATCGATTGCTAGAAATTAACTATTGAAAAAAATCTTTTTATGTTATCTTGCAAACCTTTAAGGAATACATTCCTACTCAAATAACAAAAAAAAAAAAAAAAAAAAAAAAGATGGATATAAATAATTCCCTTAAAGAAATACAGGAGAACACAGCTAAATAGTTGGAAGTCATTAAAGAGGAAACACAAAAATCCCATAAACAATTACAGGAAAACAAAACCAAACAAGAGAAGGAATTGAAGAAAATCATCCAGGATCAATTACTATATCCAGCAAAACTCTCAATTAACATAGATGGGGAAACCAAGATATTTCATGACAAAAACAAAATTACACAATATCTTTCCACAAATCCAGTCCTACAAAGGATAATAGATGGAAAACTCCAACAGAAGGAGGGAAACTACACCCTAGGAAAGGCAAGAAAGTAGGCTTCTTTCAACAAACCCCAAAGAAGATAGCCACAGAAACATAATTCCACCTCTAACAACAAAAATAACATGAAGCAACAATCACTATTCATTAATATCTTTTAACATCAATGGACTCAATTCTCCAATAAAAAGACATAGACTAAAACAACCCAGATGTCCTCAACAGAGAAATGAATACAGAAAATATGGTACATTTACACAATGGAATACTACTCATCTATTAAAAACAATGACTTCATGAAATTCACAGGCAAATGCATGGATCTAGAAAATAGCATCCTGAGTGAGGTAACTCAGTCACAAAATAACACACATGGTATGTACTCACTGATAAGTAGCTTTTAGTCAATTAGCTTGGAATACTCATGATACAATTCACAAGCCACATGAAGCTCAAGATGAAGGAAGACCAATGAGTGGATGCTTCTGTCCTATTTAGAAGGGGGAACAATATAATTGAAGGAAGTAGCAGGTGGGAGGGACTTGGAAAGAAAAGAAGAAGGAAAAGGGTGAAAGGGGTAGAATCAGGTATGGAAAAAGATAGAAGAGATGTATAGAGGGTCAGGAAATTGAGCATAGATGTGTAGCAACAGGGGATGGGAAAATGTAGGTAGCAACCAGAAAGATCCAGATGCTGGGAAAGCAGGAGTCTCCCAGGACCTCATGGATGATATTAGCTGAAATACTCCACAAAGGGGAGGGAGAACCTGTTAAGACCATATCCAGAGTTTAGACATGGACCCCCCAGTTGAAGGATAGGACCACCCACTCATCTCCAAAATTTTAACACAGAATTGCTCCTATCTAAAGTAAATACAGGGGCAAAGAGTGAAGCAAAGACTGAAAGAAAAGCCATCCAGGGACTGCCCTACCTGGGGACCCATTCCACATGCAGACACCAAGCGCAGACACTATTGCTGATGCCAAGAAGTGCTTGCTGACAGGAGCCTGACACATCTGTCCCCTAAGAAGCTCTGCCAGATTCTGACCAATACATGTGGAGATACTTGAATCCAACCACTGGACTGATCAAGGGGACCCTAATGGAGGATTTAGGGGAAGGACTGAAGGAGCTGAAGGGGCCTCATCTGGCATCAATGGGAGAGGAAGCCTTTGTTCCTGTGAAGGTTTGATGTCCCAGTGTAGAGGAATTGTTAAGCTAGGACTTGTGAGACAGGGTGGGTGGGTGGGGAGCACCACATGGAAGCAGGGTAAGAGGCAATGGGATAGAGGGTTTGCAGTGGGGAAACTGAGAAAGGGGATAGCATTTGAAATGTAAATAAATAAAATATCCAATTAAAAAAATATTTATTTATTTATTTATTTATTTATTTATTTATTTATTATTTATTTAATGAGCATTGATTTGTGTTTTGCCTGCACATATATCTATGTGAAGGCATCAGATCCTGTGGTACTGGAGTTACAGACAGTTGTGAGCTGCCATGTTGCTGCTATGGCTTGAACCCTGGAACCTCTGGAAGAGTGGCCAGTGTTCTTAACCTCGGAGCCTTCTCTCCAGCCCTCAGCCTCATTTTTTAAATCAGCCTCAGTGAAGGGAAATTTACTTTGTTAGGGCAATCTTGGGAAGATCACAGTTCACTTGCTCTGAGGATTCAATGTGCTGCCTCTTTAATACGATAGAGGTTCTGTTTAGAGTTGTTTAGTAGGTAGACAGAGTCCATCCTGGGAATATAGGGACCCTGATCTGTAAGTAAGTGACTCATTCATCTTGAGCTGCCCACATTCATAGGACGAAGCATACATCACTGTGGATCTTACACCTCCAGGAAAAAAACAGAGTATGAGACTGGATGTTGGCTTCTTCTGCTGCTATTTCCAGACCATGCCTTTCTCTGAAGTAGTCCCTGTTTCATGATCCTATAAACCTAATAAGCAGAAGGAAAATAATGGCTCTATTTCTTAAAAAAATATTTTAAACTTTATTTTTAGAGTTTTTAAATAAATAGAATCTTTTTACAAAAAAGAGAAACATTTAAAAACTATGACTTAGGCTGAGTGTGATGGTTCATGTGTATTTGCCTAGTAGTTAGAGGTGGAAGTATAAGTGTTTAGGGGCTCAAGGGCAGTTTTAGCTGCACAACACATTTGAAACAAGAATCTGGATTACACAGGACTTTGTTTCAAGTGAAAAGAAAATGTTAATGCATTTAATTCAAAAGCCACACATACACCCTGAGATGCATAGACATGAATAGACATAGTGGATGGTGAACTTGCTTTTGGGAGTTCTAGGGGAATATCCTGGAAAAAATTGATGCCAGATAAATTCCTCTTACCAAAAACATGAGCTGTGACTGGATTGGTTTGAGAACCTGAGCTTATGCTATCTTCAGTCCAGAGAATTTACTCACCGGGATTTTAGTTTTGAAGGAGTGTGCTTATTAAGTATATAGAAAGTAAAAGTCAAAGAATAAACACTAAAAACCACTAAATGTGTGTGTGTGTGTGTGTGTGTGTGTGCATGCATGTGTGTGTGTGTGTGTGTGTGTGTGTGTGTGTGTGAGAGAGAGAGAGAGAGAGAGAGAGAGAGAGAGAGAGGAGAGAGAGGTTGGGAGACAGGTAGATGCAAAGCATCACGAAATTAGACACCCTAAATAGCCAGCAGACATGACTGTGGTGTCCCAATCAACAGAGCCAACAGAAGGTAACTCTATATAACCAGACACTCAAATCACCCAGCAGAAAGAGACCAGGGAAGCCCTACTGAGACAGTCCACAGGAGTCCTAGGTGGGAAAGTCTTAGAACAGAGCATCTTCTTGGGTGGGGCTTTCAAGAAGAACAAATAGCAGCCATTAAATAACATCATTTAATCAGATGCTGAAAACCACCCAGCAGAAACTAACTGAGGAGGCCTTGAGACAGTCAAGTTGGAGTCTCTGACCCACACGCCCAGCAGAGCAGATGATTCTTGTCATGGGTGGGATTCTGGGTTCTTTTCCTCAGTATAAGACATTTTATATTAGATAAATGATAGTAAATTTGATTGGAAATAGTTTAACTTCTGTCTCAAGAACACAATGCTTAAACTATCCTCAGATGTGGGTGTTTTTCTCCTTTCCCTTCTTCTGAGGTCTGTGTTGTCCCAGAACAGGGGTTTTGGGGAACACTTGACATAAATATGCTTGGGTCTGAAGTGGGGTCTCCCAGAATCAGTTTCTCTGTGAGTTCATGTTGCACATGGCCATTTACCAAGATGCAGTACATTAAAGCTCCCCAGAACCAAGTTCGGGACAAATCACAATTTAGAAGTGACTTCTACAGTCACAGAGTCTCTAGGATAGATGATGTGTTCAGCTCCCAAGGCCCAACAGTCCTTTCATTCTGAAGTTCTGCAATTTTGCTTAAATGAATCAGAATTACTTTATACTGCTTGCAGCCAAAACCAACATCAACAACATGTAAGAAATGAATTTGAGATATGTTTTAATGTGTGTATGTTGAGAATGGAAAGGCTAAAGTAACTGGTTGGACTGTACCAGCTAACTGGAAATGTTTGTGGTGAAACACAAAGCACATAGCATTAATTCTAGGTCTTCCGTGGGACTACCAAGGACAGATATTGAAACATATTAATTTCCTACACTTGCAATTTAAAAAAATGTGAACTGCAGAAATTCTGTTTTATAGCTTTTTGACAGTCTTAGATAATCTTTAAAATTTGATTTTGTAACTAAAATAAAAATATATACAATAGTGAAGTATCACATGCGTTTGTATACATGTGTACGGTGGCCTGATAGGACCAACCTTTCTCTCCAACCCCTGGCCATGCTGAATCACTGATTTCAAGCTCTCCTTTTGGAATGTTCCTCTGAACTACAGGCAGGAAGATTCTGACCCAGAATTCTCCTAAGCAGGAAGGCACAGAAATGAGGTAAGCTTTCATTCTCCCTTAGTGAGATCTAGAATATTCTACCAATGTTCTTTCTTTGATGAGCAGTGGTTCATCTCTTTTACTTATTTTTTAGATACAACCAAAGAAACATGCTTATGCCAAGGCCTGCATATTAGTAGCTTTCCAGGTGCCAAGTGGTTCTTGGCACACCTTGGCGTACACTGAGTGTTTGTTGAACAAATGAGTCTATGTGATTATGTAAATAGTTTACTTTATTTTACATATCTTTTGGTATTAAGAGTCTTTGTGGAAAAATTTATTTTCTAAATTTATGTGCAAGTAAATATTTTTTTAATCAATAAATCACAATTTAAGCATATAACTGTTATTAAAAGTGTCTGCTTATGAGTCATTTTGTGATGAGAATTCTCATCTGTTGTTTGTGCTGCTGAGAGCTCAAGTCACCCTGTGACCGGTTGACTAATGCCAAGAGATAGAGCAAACTCCTGTCTAAGCGACACAATGTGTCTAGATGTGATGGTAGTGACTTTAGCTTTATAGTTGTTAAAACCTAAAAGTGGGGGATTCAGAAGAGCAGAGGGGACAGGCAGGGAGGGAAGACATGCTAGAGACTGTCTACCCTGGGTCTGACTAACAGTTAGCCCCCTGCACCACCAGCTAAGTGGCAACTGAATGGGAACAGCTTCTCTCTATCTCATGTATTCGTAGTCATGTTATGACATGTTTCGTAAAACTATCTTAAATCTTTAAGCAAATAAGACAGTTTTGTAGTAGATCAAGTGTGTTCTCAACTTGTAAAATTTAGTCACCCAACTTACTATATCTAAAATTAGATTTACATTCTTTGGCTTATCTTTCAGAATAAAACCAAATGTCCTAATTCTGAAATCCAGATTACTCTTTGAATCCCCTGTCAGAAGCATGTTCTATGAAACATTCTGTTTTAACATATTTGCTAATTCAGTCAGTTTTCTTAACTAAACCCAGTGGCTTGCAAAGAAGGAGGGGATGTATTAACTGGACATTTTAATTATGCAATATACAGAAAGATTAAAAACAGGAACCTCATTTTTATCTTTTATAGGAAAATATGGCTCATTCTTCAGACAGAACTTTTGCATGTGTAATGTTTCTGTCTTTGTGAGCATCATCTTTGGGGAATCATTTTTTACACAGAGACCATTTATTCTGTTCAAATATTCTTTTGTAAGTCTTTTTATCATCATACCCGAAAGAAATTAGTGACCTGTTTTTGTGAAAAGAGAAGATAGATGGACTAGCAGGGTCACACAGTCTACTGTGTCCTAAAGGGCGCTGGGACAGCAGGTCGTGGAGGCTGTAGAAATCAACCTTGTTGCTTTTGAATGATAGTAGGCAGAAAGCTCACAAATGCCTGGGTGAGTCTGGATAAACTTCTGTCCTGCTTCGCTGGAAATGAAGGGAGTGATCCTTGTTAAAATCACATCTATCACTTTTGCAAATCACTTGGTAATCATGTTAGATTCCTAGTGATGCCATAACAAAGTGCTACTGACTGCCTTAGTTGACATTAATTAATTCTCTCATACTTGCTGTGGTTAGATATTTAGTATTGAGGCATCCCATGGGAGTCTGTGTTTTGCTTTTCCAGTGTTCCAACCTCTGCCCTTGTCAGCTGGCATTCTTGCCTCTTCCTCTCTTCATAGTATTTTGGTATAAGGGCACTTTACTCTCCTCTGGTGTGGCCTCTCAGCCTCTCATATCTGATGGGGCTGGTTTGGGGATACTAGGCATTAGGACTGAACATAATTTTGAGTGACATAATTCAGTACAGGGTAAATGTTTGCTTGTTTGTTTTTGCTGAATTTTAGAAATTTCCAACGGGGAGAGGGGTGAGCAAAGAGGAGGCAGTTAGAGCAGCTCATGGCACTTCCCCAGGTTAGACCATCTCCCTGGGATCTTTGACAGAGTGCAGTACAGAGCATCACTGGCTGTTTCTTCCTGGGCTTTTTACTCCTTTTTGCCAGGTGCTGAATTGAAACTTTGATCTTTCAAACCCTCATTTTAATAATTGTTTTTAAATGCTTTAGCCTCACTTCTAACCCACCACCCGCCAGAGGTAGTAGAAAAGAAAGGTTATTAAAACACAGGGGCAGTGGGCCTTTTTAAAAAGTTTTTCTTTGGAGCAGATCCCGTCAGTTTCCACCTCACTGGATCCTACTACTATAGACAGCAACCAAAGGAGGCTGGTAGGGTCCTCTTTACAACTACCTCCTTCCCTAAAGATATATGAGGCACTCTACAATTCCAGTGTCAGAACCAGCTGATGGGTTGGCTTGATAGTAATTTTAATTACTGTGTCCTTTCCCTTCGTGCCCTGCTCAGTAAGAATTTTGAAGGTAGGAATCTGAGTCTGGATATATTTCCCAGGTGGTCATGTAGAGGGAAATAGCCTGTCTCCCAAGCTCAGTTGTGAAACCCCTGATCCAGAAAAACCTTGAAGGTGAAGAACCTGAGGCCAAACAGAAGGAAGACAGGCAGAAAAGGCTGTTCAGGAAGACAACCTGGCCTATGTTCATTTACTCAGACTGCCAGAAGGCCCCTGATCTCCCAGAATGTCCCAGGCATCTTTACAAGGTCTACCAGAGGTGGCTCTTCAAGTAGCAGTGCCGAGGAGAAAGTCTATGATTGAACTCTTTCAGAATGTTCCCCACATATTACTTACCTACAGAAGGCATATATTCTTTTTATTTTGAAGGTAAAAAAAAAAACCCAATCTATTACTTGTGTTTTTGCCTAATAAAATGTTCTGCTCCGCAGGGGGAGCATTTAGACAACATTTGAACTTAGACGGCTAAAAGCTAATGGCTTCAATGGATGTGAAGGCTTTGGCCCTAAGCTTTTTCTTTTAACTAATGGCTCAATAACAGGGCTAAAGTCATTTGGGACTGAAAAGAATTTCCAATGATGAAGGAGCATCTTAATAAGAAATGAGTGGGATAGGGCTCTAACCCAGAAATCTTGGCGCTTTCTGCCTCATAAAACTGCCGAAGTTCATGAACACAGCCTTTGTGCATTCTCTGGTACTATGCGTGAGAGACATTCCAGATTCTCATGCATGAAGTGGCTATGGTGATGTATCCTGTCGTGTGAGGTGACACACACCAGGTCTTGGAATTGCCTGTAAGTGAGGTTCCTAGTATCAAACTCTGGGCAGGCAAAAGGAAGGGAACATTTCTTGATTGGCTGGCTATTCAAAGCATGCGGTAGGGGTTGGAAGTGAGTTAGAGTAGGGCAATCTAGTCTTTTAAATGCTGGTGTAAGTCAAATTCATAGGTCTAAAGTATGAGGCGACCACCAAACCTCATAATTTTAAACAATTTGAATTCCCTCTTTGCAAGGTACACTAGGTGATGTGTGTGATGTTAGAGCTCTAGCCAACTGGCTATGTTTTCTTACTGTGTTTATTCTTCTGGGCTGTATCTGAGTTGCTAGTGCCATTTGTATTGTTTGTTTCATGGCAAGTGGCCCAAAGGTCTGACAAAAGGTGGGTCAGTTCTTTTGAAACACCACATTGTGCTGGGTTTGGGCACGACTCTCCAGTCTCTTCCTAACAAAGCCGTTCCTGCGTTGGGGTCAGGTGTGGGCTGGCAAGAAAAGTTCCTTTTCTAACTGATGGAGATTGTCCCCTCCCCCATACAGATGCAGCTGTGTGCTGCTGATAACAATGCTGCCTGGCACCTTCCCAAAGTCGGATGCTCGACTTGATGACCCATTTGTGACAGAGAGAAATACAGCTGCCTCGTGTCTTGGAATGCTCATGCCGGCAGGGTGAATGTGCAGAGCCTCCCTTTGTGGGAGATTTCTATTTGCAAGCAATGCCAGCTGCATAATTTATGGGGCCCAGTGCAAAAGGAAAACGTGAAGCTCCTCGTATGGAAAACATGAAAGCTTTCCCATTGAAAGAACTAAAATATGACGCTTCCCCCTTCTCCCCTTCTTCCTCTCAGCCTGTCATAGCTTTCAAAATTTGTTGCTTAATGTCATTTTAAGGAAAGAAAAATCAGAATTAAGATACTGTCAGATACTTTGCATTTATCTCTATATTTTTTGATGCTAGCTCTATGTGTCTATTTAAGAGCATTTTATAAATCATGAGAGGAATCCTTGAAATCCTTCATCCAGAATTTCAGAGCTCAATGCTTGCATGCAGATTTTCCTTCTTACTGGAGCAGAATTGACCCACCAAAGGAACTCAGTTGTTTTTATTTCCCTTTTTGATTTCACCTTGTTTGTACCAGCACTGCTTATTTTGGCCTAGAAGACAAAAGGTATATGGCCTCCTATGCTTTCTCTTTCATCGTGAGTGGTTGGCCATTCTAGGAGAAAACATGAATACAATGAACACAATGGGTCTCTGGGTAGTTCTTGTTTCTTACACACTGTTCTTAGACCTTCTGTGTTTGAGACAAGTTCTGATCAAAGTGGAGAACTAGTCTCCATGCTGTAAATGTTCTGCGTGTTCTCTTGTAGATACAGCACAGCATGCTTATACACAATTTGTTTTGTATATTTTTTAATGTCCATGTAGGATGGGTTCACCAGACTGCTAAGAATGCTGTATAGGAGTGGGAGAGCATGATGGTTTCTACAACTCCTCTACTCAAGTGAATGTATCATTGTCTTATTAGTCTTCACTTGCAAAACCCAAGGCAAAAATAAAAAAAAATAAAATAAAAAAACCAGTGAGAATTTAAGGAAGGTGAAAGTGGAGCATTGAGCTTAGTCGGAGTCTCTCTGCCCACAGGGCCAAGTGTAAACACGGGGAATGCTGCCATAAAACTAGTCATGATGGAAAGGCACAGCAAGCAGTGTTTGATGAGCACGATCCAAAGCTTTAGGGGAGATTAAGGGACTATAATGAGAATTCAGAACAGTGTGTGTTTCTAGCTCACATGACATTCGGGTCTCATCTTGGAGGCCATCTTCTCATGGAGATCAGGCCTATTCATCCATTTTGAGGTGACTTCCCTTGCATCATTCCCTGGTTTCCAAGCCTTGTGGCACACATCAGAGTGCCAGATCCATAGGATTAAAACGTATTAAGTGAGGCTTGAGAATTGGCTCTCCTGACACATTCCAGGAGACAGTAGTGCTGCTAAGCAGTCACCTGTCAACTGTCTGTTTTTACCACACAAAATTGAAAAGCAAAGAGAGCAGGAATTTGGTCATCTCCAGTTTTTGAAAAAAGGCTTAAGTGCAACATGTACTCATTAAATATTTATTGAATTAATAAATGAATTCATGACCAGGAAATTCAGTGCACAACAAGTTATTAACTGTGGAGATTGAGTAAGGTGTGGGCCACAGAGATACTTGTACCCACATAGGAGGAACTGTTGATCAGATTTGCTTCTAAGCAAATAAAAGGCAAAGCTGCAAATCTTGAGGGGCACGGAGTTCTAGTCATGAAACATGATGTTAAAGAACCAATTGGACAATGTAAATTATGGTTGCAGAAAGACCTTCATGATTTCCTTTTAGGCATGAGTGTCTGACTATTGTGAAAATGGAATGGCACACATAGATGGATTCTGGAGCCTGAGGAACTCTGTTCATGGGGGCTATCTGCATGGGTACCTGTATGCATCACAAAGCAGATGTTCAAGTGTAAACCAAGTACTGCAGCCTTATGCTTGTATATGCAAGGTAAGCCTCGTTCGAGAAGTTGTGGAATGACCCTGTCTTCCAGCTACCAGGTATTCTGGGATCTTTAGGGCTGGTAGTCTGTGCACGATAGTTTAGATAGGGTTTGAGTTTAGCATCTACAACTTAACTTACTAATGTGGTGATTTTGTCATTACAAGCCAATCAGATGACTATATCATGTTCCTCTATTGTGGTAATGTGATCTTTTAAGAGGTGAGGCCCAGTACAAGGGCAATCGGTTATGACTGCACCCTCCAAATGGATAAATACAGCTCTTCTGGTATACCTGTTAGTACTTGTGGACTGGGTAGCCAGCCATCCAGCCATCTAATCACCAACCAACCAACCAACCAACCAAATAAACAAACTGACAACAACTAAACAACAATCCCACATTGAATTCCTTTTTCTAGAATTCCCAGCCTCTGAATTTTTGTTCCTTCTGCCTAACCTTTCACCCCCACCCCATTCTCATTTTCACATGGTCAGATCTTTTTGTGATTTTCTGGGATGGTATGACTCAGCCGTAGAGATCTCCATCTGGATGCTAATGCTTTGTTCTTGGAATTCTTGAACTGGAAGCTAACTAAACCAGTTTTTTGGGTTTTTTGTTTTGTTTTGTTTTATGATTACCCAGTTTCTGACATTGTGCTATAGCTACTTAAAAGGATTAATACATCACAATGTGCTGTGAACTGCCTTTGTTCTCAAACACATATTCCATGAGCTCCTCCAGACCTCTTATTTTTTTAACCATTGTCTAGAATTTTAGTAGTCTGAGCCTTTTCTCTCTATATACTTTGCTTTCAGGAAATAGATTTCTGCATGGTTTAAAAGTATTCTACTTGAGCTGTGTTTCAAATGGCTTTAGTAGAAACAACTCAGAGGTTCCTATGATACTTTTAGAACAATAATATATTAATGCCTTCTCAGGGAGCAAACTAGAAGAAAAAAAAGTTGACTCTCCTGAGCATAAACACAGTGTTTCTGTGGCAAGTGTGAGTCTAAGTCTTGGTCACAGTCAGAGTAGGTCAACGTGACAAGCCACTGAATAAAACTGTTTTGTTCTTAGGACAAAGTCTACACTGTTGGCTCTCCACTATGGTATGCTAGACTCATGCCTGTTCTAGACTTTACAAGAATATGTGCATTTTGTATAGAGGAGGTATTAACCAGTCAGCGAATAACAAAATACCACAGACTGGGTGGCTTAAACAAGAGATTTGTATTCGTTCACTGTTCTGGAAACTGAAAGTTTGAGCTCAACACATGGGACAGGACTAGGTTTTTTTTTTATGGTTTCTCTCCTCAGCTTGTAGATAACTGTCTTATCTTTGATAAGGTGAACTTCCTTCTGTTCTTGTCTGTGTCTGAATGTTTCCTTAGTTTAGGGTCTTTTCTCTGGTCTCCTTTAACCTTAAGTATCATCTTTTTTTTTTTAACGACTTTATTTTGCAAAACAAAGATAAATGTAAAGATTTTAAACATTTTTTGCTTAAAATTATACATTTTTGTCAGTACTGTTTTTTCAGACATTAAACCTTAAGTATCATCTTAAAGGCTCTGTCTCCTAACAGGCACGTCCTAAACTACTAGGCTTTTGAGGATTTGGAGGGAGATCCAGTTTAGTCTCTAGCAAGTAAGATCCAGGAAATTTGTATTTTCAGTAGTGTTTCCAGGTAATTGTGATGCAGCCAGGCTCAGGCAGGCTCAGAGCTAGTGTCTGGTAATCATGGCAAACACCCGCTAGCTCCAAAGCCCTGTCTGCTGGCATGACCCTCACATTTCTTCTTTGCAAATGAGAGCTCCTCTATGAGCTCCGTTGAATTTCAATAAGGTTGTGACAAATGTGCCCCGGAAGGACTCAGTAACCCAATACCTTGCTGCCTGCAAACATAATCTGAGCTTGTTTACTGCCAGAGCTCTGGGTATCAGCACAGAGATATTTCATTCTGTGTGTTCTCAGAACCAAAGCACAGTTGTGAAGCAAAACATGGATCTGAAGACAGGTTGTGAGCGAAGCTTAGCATACTGGACAATGGATCAAATGAAGACCTAATTGCCTATAATTTATCTTCTGTGGCCATGATTTGGTCTGCTCTCCAAAAATTCTCATTAAATCTTGAACCTCAGGATATACTCCTTTTGTCTCCAAGGAGTAGTGTAACACTAACATGCATTTTCTTGAAAATCCAGTCTTCAGTGTGGATTTCCCTTAAATGAATTCTTTCTTCTTGTCACTGTCAAAATGATCCACATAGGTGCAAGTCACTCATTCATAGAGGAAGGCCTTCTCTCTAATGGTTTGGTGATGGGTGATACAAAAACAAGGTGGGTAGGATTAGTTTCTCTTGATTTGTCTGAGAGAGTTTTTAAGAGCACACCCACCTGCCATTTCTGAGAGTTAGGGAGCAATACATCTGTTCTTAAGTGGAGATGATATATATATTTTTTAATTTTCTTTTTGTGGAGTGTGAATGTACTGAGTTGTGCCTTCTCTGGCCCAGAGTAGAAAGACGACACACTTCCTTAGCCAGTCCTGCTTGTGATCTGGACACAAGCAGCACATTACCATGCCTTGAGCATTAGCTTACTATTACTGTTGAGTGTTAAGGTTCAGCTGTTCTCAGTATTTGGAAGCCATCATTAGTGACTGCAAATGTCTGTCCTGGACTGTAAGGCAAAGGCATAGAAGGGAGCCATCCTATTAAGTTCAGAATAGTTTCACATAGCCAAGGCTGATGCACCAAATATACCTCTTAACAGGCCCAGTACAAAGTTCTGGCTGCTATCAAAAGATGACTCTTAGCAGCAGCAATGCTGAAGTGCAAATCTAGATGGAGACTCCGTGAGCCCTTCTAGCACTACAGAGAGAGAGAGAGCCAGGAAAGGTTGGCAGTGGGTCCTGTTTGACTTGCTAGGGAGAGTGAGTGCGGCTGAACCTCCCAGCAGAAGGCCCTGCTAGCCTGGTAGTGTGTGCAGAACCAGAAATCTCAAGGCTGAGCTAGAGAGTACTATCCTGGCCTGGGTACAGAGTGAGACCACATGAGGAACTATTAACTCTACTAAAAAGCATCTTAGAGATAGATTATGGGATGGGGAAGCAGAATATTGGGAAGAGTGGGGCACAGAAACCCCAGCACTCTATGGACTGAAAATCATATGTATGTGGAGTTTTCTTCCAGAACGTGAGTGATGGGGTACACAAAAGACGGGTTGAATGTTGGAGAAATTTTCTTATTTTTTAACTTCATGTCTAAAAAATTAGTATAAAAGCTTTCTGTATGTATGTATGTATGTATGTATGTATGTATGTATGTATGCATGCATATATGTATTATTTTGAGATAGATTCGAATAATTTGGCTCAAGCAGGCTAGGAGCGCCCTCTGAAGCAGATTGACCTTGAATTTATGGCAATCCTTCTACCTTAGCTCCTGAGTGCTGAGATTATAGGCATGCCCCACTGTGTCTGTGTTTTGCTTAGTTTTTGTTAGCATATACTATAAAGTAGTATTCTTCCTAATGGTGTTTTCACTCAGGAATACTCTGTATTTTCACTGTAACTATTCCATGATCCTCTCCTGCCCCTTCCTTCTCTCCTGATGGCCCCTTTTTCTCCTATGGTGCCTCTCTTCTTTCCATTCCTAAACGTCATCCCCAAGGGAAAGGTGTCCCTCTTTGATTCTCTCTTATTTTAATTCAGTTTTTCGTGCAATGACCTTCTCCCTGCCCCATAAAGCAAATGTAAGCTTATAACTTGGCTCCAGTAACCAAAGGCTCAGCAAGTTAGTGTTCTTTGTTTTTTTTTTTTTTTTTTTTTTACAAAGTTTTAAAACCTGAATATTCAAAGCAGTGACTGTTTTGTGTTCATCTTTGGTTATTCAGTCATAATAAGACGCCTTCAAATTAATCTTGGGTTAATTTTGAAAATAATCTTTCCCAAAGCAATGACTTAGCATTGAAAATAAGTTTGTTTCTTTTTACCCCTATAGACTGCTTATATTATTTCTATGTTTGGAGGTAACAGAGTATCTTATATTTTTGGTAAAGGTGTTCTGAGAACAAGAGCCATCCCAGAATGTGAATACAGGTATGCTAATTTACAATGTTACAATCAAGGAATCAAGGATTGTAAACAGCATGAATTTGGTTCTATAAGTGTTAGGGACATTTTTACTGTTTAGAACAATCCCATATGTTAATTTTTTACCTTTGTGAAGGATAATTATGTGTGCCTTATTGGATTCAAACCTTTATTTTGATAAAAGGAGTAAATATATTTCACTGTTCAGTATTGTGAATATTTTTGTAAATCTAGTATTAAAATATTCTTCTGGTTATTTTTGTGTTGCCTTGTTTTTATTGGTTTTAGACCGGGTTTCACATAGTTCTGTCCACACTCAAACTTTGTTATATAGCCAGGAGTGACTTTAATTTCCAATTCTCCTGCCTCCGCATCCTCAGTACTGCCACGAGTCAGCATATCCACTTCATGAATAACTGTCAGTCAAACCCAGAGCTTTGTGCATGCTGAGCAAGTACTCTACAAGCTCTTACAGTAATTTTTATGAATAGAAGAGATGTAAAGATTCGATTGCTAATATATTCTCATCCAGTACCTATTATGGAATGGAACGGACACAGCAGTAGTATAAGGTAGATGATGATCGATGTGCACTAGACATTAAGGAGAAATGATGTACAGGAGGATACAGTTAGTTATAAAATGTTGAACATTTGCTAGATCCAGATCTGCATGCTGCAAATAGAGCACTATTACCAAAGACCTTGTCCCTGTTCTTTCCTTATAGGAAAGTCGGGGCAGGGCTTTTGTGTCCAGAGATGACTATTTCTGGCTGGGATGAAGATAGCAGTGATTGTAAAGTCCATACTGGATGTTATAGATGTGATGACTAGTATGTACCAACAAAGTCAATGCATTTCAAGTACAAAGATCAATTTTGCAGATTATATGTGAAGATGGAAAGTAGGTCTCAGGCATCAGATCCAAAAGATGTATGTGGAGATATTGGAGAGTAGAGATGTGACACACTTGTGGTGAACATGGTTTATTATTATATTAGTCAGGATCTCAGGAGAAACAGAAGCAAACAAGCTCCCTAGAAGTTGGGGAAGAATGGATATAGGCTGCATATTCAAGCCTTTACCCTCATACTAAAGATGAACTATAGCCCTAGAGAACTTAACAAGGTTTCACGGATGGTAGGTAGAAGTACTGATATTTTGACCTAGGGTTGTCTGACTCTAAAGTTTGTAATCTTTTCCCTGTCCTCAGTACCAGGTTGCAGAGGTAATTGGTTTCACCATAAACAGCTGATGTTTGCAACTTGAGAGACGATGGAAGAGACTTCAGAAGAAGAACATGGAGACAAAAAAGCCAACGGAGCCCCAGAGAGAAATAAAGACACTAAGGTGCTGGGGGTGCTTAGAGTTTAAGGTAAAGGATAAATAGATATTTGGGGTAACCAGAAAAAATAGTTAATCTAGAACTAAAGCTCAGAGCAAGGAAGGAAGGAAGAGAGAGGGGCAATGATTCAGCCCAGGTAGAGTTGTGGTCTTGTTCTGTCGTTTGTTTCTGGGGACATCATGACCTTGGATAGTTCTTCCATGGCTTTTATTGCACTCATTTCCCAGTTAGCAGAGAAGCTACTCAGATCCTTGCTGGAGACCATGTCAACAGTGTATTTTCAAGTTGGCTGTAGGAAACATTGATGGGATATTCCATACCTTACACACCTCATGTTTAGACTGGCTTTCACACTACCTTGGTTACAGCCTGGAAATAGAAGTTGTGGTTTATGGTGCGTGTCTTAATTCCAGCTTACTATGTCTGCTTTTGTTTACAAAACAAGTGTGAAAACGCAGAGGCACAGAGAAGAGGCAGAACTACTTCCTCCTAGAAACCACAACAGGGTCGAGAAGGTCTGGTGCCTAAGGCATGTCCCTGACACCGAATGACTTCATCCCTCCACCAATTTCTCACTCTTGTTGGCAGCTTCTGCCTGTGGGCTTCACTTGCAGGTCCCTTTCCATTTCTTAGAAGAAGGTGTCATTAATGCATTGGCTGTCTTTGTGATATTGTGCAGTGCTCTGCACATTTATGGCTTATATAAATATTGAATAATAAATAACTACAAGAGAAGAAGAATATTATAGGCTGGGGAGAGGGAAAGATGCTGAACTCATTACATGAGGGCCAACCTCGGCCTCTTGGCTATCTCCTTCAAAGAGATTTGTTTGCCAGCTGTGTAGAGAAATATACTTTCCATATGATGTGCCTGGAGAAGGAGCCAGTTTCCCTACAGAATGCTTTTGGAGTATCCCCAGGAGGGCCCACAGGACCCTTAATGGTGTGTCAGAGAGGAGAACCCCTCAAGCCTACTTGGCAACTGGGTTAGAGCAAAGCTCTGGGGAGAATGGCTGTAGCAAGACGTAGACATTAGAAGAATGGGATGCAGTCTTTGTATTTTATTTTACTCTCTGATTCCATGTGCAAACAGGGCAAATTTCCAGCCAGTTTATTGGATGCCTCATTGGCTGAGAAGGTCAGTTGTTCTTTACTTCACTGTGAACCTGGCTCAAGAAGAGCATTTCTCGTTTAATATGTAACCCAGATTCAGTGTGTCAAGCAAAGACTATATCTCCTCCATCTTAAGAACCTGGTTTTTCTGTTTGGTGTTGAGGAACTTGTAAAGAGACAACTGAATACTTAAATTTGAAGGGTGCTGAAATACTCAGTAAATATTTACAGGCTGGGCAGATGAGAAAAGCTGTAATTCCCCTTAAGGGTAATATGCAAACCAGTTGAGCTCAGATCTTTTGTAGTTCTGACTGGCTGCTGCCCAACCCAGCAACAAGGTGTTTGGTAAATAAAACTAATACCTCTTTTATGGTTTGATCAATATCTACGCGTTGTGCTGAAATTGTTTCCATTGTTTGTTAAAAGATTAGTTTCATTTACTCAAAATGTCACATTATCTGCCTGGCAAAGGGAGTGAAGACCCACCTAAATCTTGACTGAACTAGACTTCTGGTTTTCATCCCCTGTTCTTTCCAGTTCCATGGATCTTTGCGATAATTCACATGTCAAGTGACAAATAGGGACATCAGGAGGCACACAGTACTAACCACAGTACCGAAAAAAAGGGAAAAATCCCAATGTGAGAAGTTTCTATCCCAACATTACTAGATGCCCCTAACCCCAATAGCAGTCCTGCCTTTAGAATTAGAAGTTTCCTTAACAGCATACCTGAAGGAACAGGTTAGAGAATAGCAGTGAGTGAGTAATTCCTTCAGTGTAAGATAAGCACACTCAGAGATATCCCCTGTAAGAAGCAAAACTGTCAAAACATGCCCTTAGGCCCTCAGCAGAAAGCTCTACTGTCCTTCATGTATTCCCATCTAACAGAAGCATACTCATTCTGACCCTTTGTGACTGGAGGTCTTGGTTATAATGCTAGGGTTAGCTATCTGTCACGTAGCTTCCTTGAGTTATTATGACCACGGACTTCATCTTCAACTAAGACAACAACGATAACTTAAAATTTCTCTTTGAAAAATGACAGTGGGACCCCATTGCCAAGGAAAATATCCACACAACTTGCTGAACATGGAGAAGTTGAGCTGATATCTACATGGACCTATGTTTAGTCTTTCTGGTGTAGGAAGGTACCCTTAAGATCACTAAAAACAAAACTTGGATCCCAACCCACAAAACCTTTGACCTGGAATCTGTCCTGCCTACAAAATATTCTAAGGCAATGGTGGCACAGAACTTGTAGAAGTAACTAGCCGGTGTCTGATTTAACTTAAGGCCCACTCTATGAGAAGAAACCCATACCCAACACTGTTTGGGTCACAAAGATCCAAAAGTAGCAAGCCAAGATTCATAGGGTAAAAATCAAACATGGCTGGCCAAAAAAAAAAAAAAAAAAAACTCAAGAAAATGATTCTTAATGACATTCTGCTATATTCACAAGTCCGTGCCTTATCCAGTCATCATTAGAGAGGCTTCCTTTGGTAGCTGATGGAAACAGTTGCAGAGAGCAACATCCAGACATTATGCACAGAGAGAAGGGCAGGGAGAAGAGTGGAGTCTAAATTGGAGGTCTTCATCAAATCCTTTCTTTCAAAGCTCAGAGAATCCTGTGAAAGATGCGGCAGAAAGATGGCAAGAGTTGAAAAGGATGGAGGACAACAGAAGAACACAACCCTCTGAATCAATTAAACAAGACACATATGAGCTCCCAGAGACCGAAGCAGCAAGCACAGAATCTATATGTGTCTACACCAGATCTTCTCTACAGATAGTATAGCATTAGCTCAGTACTGTTGTGAGTCCCCTGACTGTGAGAATGAATGGGTCTCTGACTCTTGTGCTCGCTCTTGGAACTCATTCCTCCTGTTGGGTTGCTATGTTCAAACTTCAATATGAGAGGGTTTGTTTCATCTTATTATAGTTTATTTTGTCATGTTTGGTTTGGAAGCCTGTTTTAGTCTAATGAGAGATGGGAAGGGAGTATATCTTGCAAAGAGGGAAGTGGGGATCCTGGGAGGAGTTGAGGGAGGGGAAACTATAATCAGGATATATTGTATGAGAAAAGAGTCTATTTTCAATAAAAATAAATGCATAAAATAAAAAAGAAAAATATTCAAACAATTCTCTGCTTCTAGCCATTTCTTAACTTTAAGCATGTAAAAAGAAACCATCTTTTTCATATTAGACAGCAAAAAATGAAAAACAAGCCCCAATTGGGCCAGAATTGTGTCATCTAACTTAAAGTAGTGATTTTGCAATATCGCCTAAATTGAGTAGTGTATTATTGAAGCATTCTCCATGTGAGGCTGACAAGTCCACAACCTACCTTTTACAGAAGCATTTTTCAACTTAAGAAATGGCTCTCCCTCTTCACATATACCATAGAATCAGAGGGCAGCTTCTGCATGTGGAACATACTTTCTGCCCCTGGGCTTGCCACAGAGTTACCATCTGGGCCAATAGAACATAATAAAGAAATTGTGTAGCATGGTGACATCAGAGTGAACCCCATAGTATTTATCCAGAATGCCCATTAACAGTCAGTACAGCAAAGTCATATCCTGTGGCAAGAGCTGACACTACTAATATAAAGAACCCTTATTAGTTTTGTGGCCATGAATCCCAAGAATTTTGGATAGGAAAACATGCCCTAGAAAATGTCTTTTAAAAACAAACAAACAAACAAACAAACAAACAAACAAACAAACAAACTAATCATTCTTAAGAGACAGTATGAGAATCTCACTTTCAAGTTGTATCATTGTTCTAGAAAGGTATCATTCTATGATTTCAACAAGTAACATCTCTCTTTTCTTCTTTGGGCTATAAAGGTAAATTTTATTTTCTATTGAGCTTTTGGGAGTTGTGACTACATGCACCAGAGCTGCACAAGATCAAACCAGAAAAAACCCCACTATGGACAAGGGAAGGATTCCTGAAGTTTCATCTCGATTGAGAAGCTACTAACAGCCTATGGTTGTTGGAGGAGAAAAACCCCATTTTCTTCAGGCACGTAGTCTTTAAAAGGTTGCTTATGCTCCAGTACAGAATTTTATACCCATGCACATCCAAGTAGCACTAAGTGGACTCCATGGGTTTTAGAAAAATGAAGAGCACATGAAGTTGGGAAGGAAAGGAAATGAAAGTGCTAGGGGAGGGCTTAGGGTGGATGGAAGGGTGGTGGATTTTATCAAAACTCACGATCTTCAAGTATAAAATTTTCAAGCAATTAAAATTGGTAAAAACTGTAAATCATTTAAAGCTTCTCCCCTCTTTTCTGTCTCTCCCCCACCACACATATACAGACAGACAGACAGACATATACACAGAGAGACAAAGAGAAACAGATAGAGACAGACAGAGACATAGAACCTCAGAGAAAGATTCTAAAAGAACGAAAGAAAGAAAGGTGTCACAGACAGTGTGGCCAGATTGGAGGAGGTTGAAGATGTGTCCGACCTGTGACCCACAGAGTGCATGTGGCCAAGGAAGGCTATGAATACATCCCAAGGGAAAATCATAAACTTAAAACATTAAGATTTTTTTTTTTTGCAATTTTGTTTTGTAACTAGGTTACATGGTTCTCAAACACGGACTTTGTGGATGATGACATTGTGTTGCAATGTCTTAAGATTGGACACCCCTGGCAGTGTGAAGAAACATTCTTGGGGATAACTCAGCACAGTGCAAGATAAGGAGCTATGGAAAGAGGAGTCTAAGAATTTGGTCTTCCATTATGAGTAAATTCCTTTTTGACATTTCTGAAGATCCTGCACATAACTCTGCAGTTATTTTTGGACTCTGGGCTGACTGACCTTTGAATGCAGATCCGAGTCCACACTGGGCTGTGGGGCATTCGGGATTTGTAAGGATTTCATAGTTGTAAACTTCTGTGTGACTGTGTGCTGGTACTGTATTCGGTATAAGTTCTTAGGAATCACTAAAGGGATAAGATACAAAGGTTATAATTAGAAAATAGATATTAACATTCAGAGTCAGGATTCAGAACATTGTCACTATACCAGGCAATGTAACATTTTAATATTTTTTGACGATAGGAGGATTTTTCAATAAGGCTGGTAGAGCTGTGCGATTTAGCTCTGGGTATTATACCAACTGATCTTAAGGCTAGAAATATACCATGCATTATATGTTTTTAAAAAATTGAAGAGAGCTCAGTTCAATTAAGGCACATGTCCTTTAAACATTCAGTTACACAGTGGGCTAGACATTGAGGTAGCAAGATAAAAACCCGATGATAAAGAAGCTAAATTAGCCACAGTATTAACACCTGGAAGATACAGCCCACTGATACTTTAAAGAGTCCCCAAAGCAAGTAGGGGATGAGCTGTGTGGACGTTTGGGGAAATATCACATCACTAGAATTGTCCATTCCATTGTCATTTTTCTCAGGGTTTCTGGAGTTTGCAATTTCTAGCAACCCAGGAGCAGTGCCACACTTCTGTACTTTGTCCTCATGAGGTCTTCTGGTGCCTTTGAACGTAGACAATGGTTATTAATTGTCTTGAAAGGTTTATTACAGGATGTTTTGTTTTATGTAACAAATGTTATAGTGAGTCATTAGAGTTACCTCCCTGTACTCCTTGGGTTTTATCGTGTGCGGCTGAGAGGTTCTCCCTTTAATTTCTGGTGTATAATGTGAATGGCATCAGTAGAAAGAGGAACAAACATTCCCACATGGCTGTGTGGCCCCCCAGGTACTGCCCCTTGTCATGCTTCTGTCACCGCCTGCTCACATGCCCCATGTTAGGGTAAATCATCAGTAATAGTGGGATTCCATCTAAGACTTGAATTAGGCTTGAATTAGCTCCATCCTTCTCAGTGGCAAGGAAGATGGTCAGATACGCAGTATGTATATCTTCACTGTGGGCTGTGGGTCTGAAGAGAGCCAGGAAACCACACAAGGATACTTTCAGCTATAATATTTAGGCCTTGCTATTAGACTCATCCACCTCTTTCTCCTCCCTTCTGGAGCTCCTAGTGAGAAAGGTACCCTTTTCTCCTCTCAGTAAGTCCCATAACCCTTCCACAAAGCCACTGTTTTTTCTGTGTGTTCTGCCTATTTATAAAGTGGGGTTATTACAGCTTTCACAGTGTGAAGTCAGATGGAGCTCTCCACTGGCAAAGATTTAAATTCTGATGACTGATCCCAACTTGGCTGTCAACATAAGCAACCATTCTCTCAACCCTGTCTTCTGAGAACCAGTCTTTCTTTCTTGTTTTTATGTCTCTACTGATTTACTTTCTTAAGGCTTCTCTGATACCCTTTATGTTTCTGCACCAGCATGTTAGACATATGCCTGCTCATCTTTTTAATATGCCCAAAACGTATATTTTCCCCAACTCCAGCAGGCAGCAGTAGAGGTTCTATGTATCTGGAAGACAGCCTTGTTGTAATCCTCACCATGAGAATCTTTGGATATTTTGTAATGCCTGTCTTTCCTCCAGCCTCTTTTATCCAGAGGCTAACAGAGAGACGGCCCCTTGGGGGACATTTAAATGCTGCTGAGTGAATGCTGGTGAGCTAACTCTTCTGGAAGGCTGAACTATGCTGCATCACAGACAGCCTGTCATGGCAGTTGACTAGTTCCAGCTCAGCTCTTCACATGGCTGGATCACACAGCTCAGCTTTCTCATACTGGGACACAGTAGCAACAGTCATAAAGAGAGGTGAACCAAGAGTGTTGGTAAAATAGCAGCTGAAACTGGGCTGTATTCCACTGATGCTCAGCTCTGTAGAAGGGAATAGAAAGTATCTAGAAAGTAACAGGCAGTTCATTTTATCTGAGGAAACAGCATCATCCAGCCATTCTTCCCAGAAGCTTCCTGATGGGAAGCACTCAGGTGTGTTAGCAGAAAACATTGATTAATTAACAAAACTATTTTTTGCTCTCTAAAATATTGAAAAGTTTGGGGTAAATAACCCTTTCTACCAGTTCTTTGCAGCTCCTGTGCTTCCTTTCATCTGGCCTTGTTGACAGTTAACCTGGCTGAGTTACATTCATAAGCACCTTTAACAGCTGGGTACTCTTCAGCAGTGGGTATTTTCACTGGGTATGCCATAAAGTCATATAGGTAACTAATTCCTGAGCATGAGGAATGATGAGCTACCCAGAGACCACTGTTTTAGCACTCCTCATGGGAAGACAGACAGGGCTGTGCTGTCCATCTATCTGCTGTGCTGGGTGGATCCCTGATCACCTGGCCTGGAAAAGCCCTCCGTTTGCATAGATGGAGTCTTAGGATCTAAGTATCCCTCTGCATAAACATGGTCCACCAGCACTGCAGAAGATAGAGGGCCATGGTGGCCAAACCTGAGGCTTTCTTGGGACATTAGCTGGAGGAAACAAGGAAGTGAACCTTTACTTCTGCAGGTACTATGAAGTCTTGGGGGGATCCACAGGGTATGGATAAAAATTCTGCCTCCATTTTCTCTCACATGCATTCTCATTTAGCTTTACTTACCAGTTAGGGTTGATCCTTATTAAGGGACACGAGTTTTGAGTCATTAAGTCTGTACTAAATTTTGCTGCACATTTTATATATTTTAAAGACTGTGTGGAATATGCTAAAACACATGTTAAAGTTTGAAGGGCATCAGACCTTTGTCTTCAGCTTCTTTTAGACAGAGAAACCAAGGACTGGAGGGAAATACTTGAACTCCCAAGTTGCCATCTAGGAGCAGTGTGATCTTAAAAAGATGTAGGCAAACTATGGTCTCCATTTTCAGACTCCAAGGCTCCTGTTAGTCGGCCTACCAGGAAATGTAACATGTTTGTGGTCATAGAAAGTCTTAGGTCATGATATCATTGAAGTAGAGTTCTTTAAAAATATTTAATTAAAGCAGATTGTCTACAGTATCAACAAATGGAAATTGATCTGGATCCAGGTTTCTGAGTGTTCTGTCAAAGTGTAACTTACTTTTAGTTCCCACTGAATGGTCTCTGCAATAACAAACAATAACCAGGTAACCTCAAAGAAAATGGGGTTCATAGAACCACAGACATCTCTAGTAGAGGCAAATACAGGGAATAATAAAGAAAACAGACTTGATGAATGCTGGAGGGTCTGTCAATATTCCATATACACATACACTTAAAGACAGATTATGGAAGGGCAGGTGGCTGTTAATTGGTAAAGTGTTTACTGACAAAATTCTAAGTCCTTCAAATGTAGTATAGTCATTAATTGGAAGCTTTCTCATAGTTATTCTTCTCAAATTCATATTTTTCTCCAAAATCAGACAGAAAAAAAAAAACAGCAAAAAAGAAAAACACTCTTGGTGACTAAAAGTCCTAAGAGCTCTGAAAACAGGCACCACTAGGGTTAACTTAGTTTGTAGTGTGCATGGCGTAACAGAGCCTTTCCACTAGTAGTTTGTTGTTTCTCTCACTTCCACCTTTCTTGAGTGCAGGAAGGAAAAGACAGAAGCTGTGCTAGGGAGCTTTTCAGCAGCAGGAAACCATGTTCAAATAGAATAAGGAAGATTTAACTTTTGATTTCACACCTTAGCCAAGCAGAAGGTTCTAGAAACCTGACGATGTCTGGTTTAATTGCTGTATCTAACAGACTAACATATAGGCCCATCTCTTTGGGAGCTGTCAATCTAAAATTCTCTTTGAAAGTTCTGTGCTTACCAGCACAAACCATGGCAGCCTGGCTGTTCGGGGCTCTCAGTAGAAGAACTTGCATTCTTTGTAATTTCACAACCCTTCATTTCATTACAGTCCCACAGTGGTCAGGTGGGATGTGGAAGTCAAAAGAATTTCAGCCATGCTGTAGAGGCATCCTGAGCTGACGCTGGGGGAAAATTCACCCTCCTGCTCTACATGTTTGCTCTAGATACTGGACAGAAAAAGTGGTTAAGTGTGGACCGGTCCTTAAGTATCCTATGATTGAGACCGAAGAGAGTGAGTTTATATAATTATATCACTGGTGCTGAAACCAAGCATTATAACCTGGAAAGAATTCCTTTCTGTTAAAGTCAAGGATGCCTATTACACGACTCATGGAAAACAATAATTACTATGTAAGCAATTGTGTCCAAAAGAATCGTTAAAGAAGAGATGGAAGAAGGTGAACCTGAGAAGGCTGAAAAATAAATTATTTTCAGGATGTGAAAATCTCAAATAATCAAAAAAATATTATGTTGGGAGGGGAAGAATTTTGAAGAAAAAACATTTCATATGTTCATTTTTTCATAGGATGGCCACTTCCAAAACAGAAATTATTAATTTGTGGGGTTTTCTTTGTTTGTTTTAACAAGAAAGCAGGTAAAGGGGGAAGTGGAAAAGATAGTAAAAAGTCCGATGATCTAGAAGCATGAGGGTCTAGAGTAATATGCTGGAGGGAGTTGAATGGCAGGTAAGCTAGCCCACGAATCCAAATGTCCTCATCTGTGAAGCTCATTTGTGAAGTGGGTCTCATTAAACTTCTAGCATAGAGATTTCTACTAATTCATTTTGATGATGTATGTAAAGTGCTTCTCCTTTTAGGGACTTAAGTATAGTGCCTCGTTCTTGGTTTGATGTTGCTTTCAAGTGATACCCTGGCTCTTCTTACAGTGGTTCAGATTCATTGTTTGGCTAACTCCTTTGGAATCCCTATGGGGTGGTACTCAGTAGTTTAAAAGATCTGCTTCTAAGCAGTATAGGGGAACAGAGCCTCTATAAGCCTTTCCACACAGTGCTGTATTACAGGTATTGCTTAGGTTATGATGCTCAAGTCTAACCTCAGTGTGATGGTTGCAGTACTGCTTGGTGCTATGTCATTCCTTATGCCTAGCTATAGACAAACTGTTGTTTGAGTAGTAAAAGACAGACAAGCTGGTAGTATGCCAGCCACGGATGAAAATCTGTACATGAAAGAGTCAAGAGAAAAAGCAACAACAGAGGAGGGGTTCCCACATAGCTTGTGTGATCTTGTATAGCTGAGGAAACCAACACAAGAGGTATGCAGCTGTGGTGAGAAGAGCCCCCCAACCAAACAAAGAGAATTCACAAACTGGTTGCTTTACTCTTGATTGACAATGAAGAAGGAATGAACATCCTACAGAAGAGAAAACTAAGATGATTCATATTTCTTCTTTATTGTATTGCATTTAATCTTTAGCACTTGCTAGGCAGAGGGAGGCAGATCTCTGTGAGTTCAAGGCCAGTCTGGTCTACAAAAAGAGCTCCAGGACAGCCAGGACTGTGACACAGAGAATCCCTGTCTTGGAAAAAAAAAACAAAACAAAATAATACAGAACCAAAAATCAAATCAAACCAACCAAATAAACAAAGAAAAATATCTGCAGCTGATCTATGTGGCCAAAGTCCTCTTTGCACTCATTCAACAATATGCACTTTGTAAAGGTTATAGTTTTCTTGAGAATTTCCGGGATTATGTAGCTTGAAAAGGAATGGGGCTGCTGATGAACACTGCTTCTATGACTGTCTTTTTTATCCCTCTTGTGAGGAAATATTTAAAGCACCATTTACAAACACCATTAGGAATGGTCATTGTGCAGCAAGAGTAACTTCCTCTGTGGGAAGTTAGTCCCTTGAAAATGACCTGCTGTGATTTCCTCCTTGCTGTAGGTGACATCATAGTCCAACAGACAAAGCATCTGAAATGTTACCATATGTTATAAAGGGATATTTATATTGTGGGACTGTTCTTACATTGCTTTGGTAACTGAAATACAAACAAAACAAACTCAGCCTAGGTTTAAATAGGGGGAGATAGAAAATAAATTCTTGTTTTTAGATACATATCTAAATCTATCTAATGGAGCATCTATCCAATGCTACATTACCTGTAAAAATTAGCTCGAGATAAAATATTGTTTAATTTTAATTTCTTTAGAAATGAGTTCTCCCTTATGTCTCTACATGCATAAAGTGATATTAAAAATTAAAATATGTGTTTTTTAAAAGTCTTAGTTTGTTTAACCCAGTGTACTGAGGATTCACATTTGAGCTATACAAGCACATTAGGACAATAACAAAACAAAGATTAGTCAAATGAGCAGTAAAATCAGCTTTTCCTTCTGCCCTATTGCCCTCTTATTTAAACTGGAAGTCTGGAAAAGTTATTTCGTTTAAACACCCTGACTGCCTTTTCAGTTGCAAACTGCCTTCCTCTCCCAGCCCTGTAAACACAGCTTGTATCCATCACAGGCACCAGAGTGGATTCTCTCATCTAGACATTGCAGATAAGGGACAGCAGAGAAGAAGGGGTGACAAGTCAGTGGCTCCAGCACAAGTGTCCTTTCCTGCTCTTGGATGAGAACTCAGAGGCTGCATTGGCCTTTTTAGACTTTTGCCACAGTGAAGGACCGCTGCCACCTGTGGACAGCTGCTGGCATTGCGGATACCCACATGCTGCAGTCCAAAAGGGATGTGCTGAATGGGCACTTACCAGCCCACCACAGTGCAGCGTGGCAATTCTAAATGCCTGGTTTCTCTCCAATAGCTGTTTCATGGGTGGAACATGCCCAGTAGTCAGTCACTATGTTTTGGCTACAGGAAGAATATGACTGTTGAGCATTAGCGTAAAATCACAGAGAAGACACCAGTGGCTGAGACCTCCAAGAGCCAAATAAATACTATAGATGAAAAAGAGGGACAGGATTGTAAATCAGAGGACCCAGGTCCACCTAGAGGCATTTGATTTTTTTAAAGTTAGCTTTATAGCTTTTTAAAAATTAATTAATTGGTTAATTAATTAATCGTTAGCAAAACTAATCTATCAGGGAATCTGGCAAGACACATATGGAACCATACTCTGACTTAGCTGGAGTCCTGGAAGTCAGGGAATGAACATAATGTCTGGGTACCAAGGAGCCAAGGTCTGTCCATACTTTATTCAATCAGCCATCATGTATTAATTCATCTTCTTCACTAAGATGCTTACAACATGCTTACTTTCCTCAAGGTAGAAACTCCATATTGACGCAGAAGTTGGAAAATGCATATTGAACAAGTAATTAATTAGAAAGGTAGAGTTATATTTGAGATGAATTGGTGAAATATGAACATCCGGGAAACCATAAAAGAAATACAGTGTATTTCCTAAAACTCAAGTGGATATTAGTCATGTCACTATTTTAGATACAACTGTGCATCTCTTAATGATGGGACTATATCATAAGAAGCACCATTAGGCTGCTTTTGCTTTCGTGAGACTGTCGTATCATCATAATTTGTTCATACTATGATGAAGATGGCTTTGACTTGACCAGACACTATAACCTTATGGAACTACTTCTGTTACATAGCCTGTTGTTAAATGAAACATCGTGGTATGGTGCTAAGACAGATAAAACTTCTCCAATTATATTTAAACGATAACTTCATGTGTTCTTATCATTTATATTTCGACTCCATTCTTGTGGAAAGAGTAGTTCATCTTAAACTTAGCTGCTGCATAGCGTTTTAAAAATTATTATCATTTTTATTGGATATTCTCTGTATTTACATTTCAAATGTTATCCCCTTTCCCCCCACCCCCATTTCCCTTGCTTGCTTTCATGAAGATGCTCCCACCCCGAACCACCCATTCCCAACAACTCACTGCTACCCCAGCACCTCGGCATTCCCCTATACTGGGAAAACCAGCATTCACTGGACCAAATGCCTCTCCTCACATTGATGCTAGGCAGTGCCATCCTTTGCTACATATGTAAATGGAGCCATGGGTCTCTCCATTAGTTGGTGTTCTAATCCCTGGGAGCTCTAGGGAAGGGGGTTAGTTGGTTTATAATGTTGTTATTCCCATGGGGTTGCAAACCCTTTCAGCTCCTTCAGACCTTTCTCTAGCTCCTCCATTGGGGTCCCTGTGCTCAGTCCAGTGGTTAGCTGCAAGCATCCTCATCTGTATGAGTATGGCTCTGGCAGAGCCTCTAAGGAGGCATCCATATCAGGCTCCTGCCAGTAAGCACTTCTTGGTATCAGCAATAGTGCTTGGGTTTGGTGGCTGCATATGGGATGGATTTCCAGGTGAGGCAGCCTCTGGATGATCTTTTCTTCAGTCTCTGCTCTTCAGTTTGTTTCTGCATTTTCTTCTGTGAATATTTTGTTCTCCCTTCTAAGAAGGGTTGAGGCATCCACATTCTGACTTTCCTTCTCTTTGAGCTTCATAAGATCTTTGGATTGTTCTTGGGTATCCCGAGCTTTTTAGGTTAATATCCACTTATCAGTGAGTACATACTATGTCTGTTCTTTTGTGACTGGGTTACCTCACTCAGGATGATAATTTCTATTTCCATCAATTTGCCTAAGAATTTCGTGACGTCATTGTTTTTATAGCTGAGTAGTACTCCATTGTGCAAGTGTACCACATTTTCTGTATCCATTTCTCTGTTGAAGTATATCTGGGTTCTTTCCAAATTCTGGCTATTATAAATAAGGCTGCTACAAACATGGTGGAGTGTATGTCTTTGTTATATGTTGGAACATCTTTTGGATATGTGCCCAGGAGTGGTATAGCTGGATTCTCAAGTAGTACTATGTCCAATTTTCTGAGGAATCCCCAGACTGATTTCCAGAGTGGTTATACAAGCTTGCAATCCCACCAACAATGGAGGAGTGTCCATCTTTCTCCACAACCTTGCCAGCATCTGCTTTCACCTGAGGTTTTGATCTTAGCCATTGTGACCAGTGTGAGGTGGAATCTCAGGGTTGTTTTCTTTTATCTTCTCAGGGTTGCTTTGATTTGCATTTTCCCTGATGACTAAGGATGTTGAACATTACTATTTTTTCTATTAAACAACTTTATTTTAAAAACAGAGATAAATGTACAGATTTTTAAAGCATTTTTGCATAAAACTATATGAATATATTTTTGTCAGTACTTCATTTTTTTAAAAAAATGTATGTATTGATAACTTACTAGTTACAATGAGCATAAAGTACATATAAAACAAAATGTAACATGGAAATAGTCAAAGTTTTCTTGGTGTGTAAAGATTAAACATTATGATGTGTAAAGATTAAAAATAATGATTTTTAAATACCAAGGATTGCCACAAGGTTCCATTCTTAGCTCTTGAATTATTAATGATTTAAGGTCTAGGTGTACCCCAGTCTGAGAAGGTGTTATACACTTTTTTTTTTCTAAGAAGGACTAAGGCTTCTACATTTTGGCCTTTCTTCTTTTTGAGCTTCATATGGTCTGAGAGTTTTTTATTGGGTATTCTGGGGCTAGTATTAAAGTATCAGTGGCTACATATCATGCCTGTTTTTTTTTTTTTTTTTTTTTTTTTGTGACTGGGTTACTTCACTCTGAACATTTCTTTAGGTGCTTCTTAGCCATTTGGTGTTCTTCAGTTGAGAGTTCTTTGTTTAGCTCTGTACCCCATTTTTAATAGGATTATTTGAGTCTCTGGAATTTAACTTCTTCAGTTCCTTGCATATATTGGACATTAGCCCTCTATCCAATGTAAGATTGGTAAAGATCTTTCCCCAGTTTGTTGGTTGCAGTTTTGTCCTATTGACAGTGTCCTTGACCTTACAGAAGCTTTGCAGTTTTATGAGGTCCCATTTGTTGACTTTTGATCTTAGAGCATAAGCCATTGTGTTCTTTTTAGGAAAATTTCCCCTGTGCCTATGTGTTCTAAGCTTTTCCCCACATTCTCTTCCCTTAGTTTTCATGTACCTGGTTTTATGTGGAGGTCTTTGATTCACTTGCACTTGAGCTTTGTCCAAGGAGATAAGAAAGGGTTCATTTGCATTATTCTACACACTGAATGCCCATTGAACTAGCTCCTTTTAAAAGTTGCTGTCCTTTTTTCATTCAATGTTTTTAGCTTCTTTGTGAAGGATTAAGTGACCATATATGTGAGGGTTCATTTCTGAATCTTCTATTCTGTTCCATTGATCAACCTGCCTATCTCTGTACCAGTACCATGTGGTTTTTTAACACAATTGCCTTGTAATATAGCTTGAGGTCAGGGATGGTGATTCCAGCAGATGTTTTCTTGTTGTTGAGGATGGATTTCGATATTCAAGGTTTTATGTTATTCCAGATAAATTTGCAAATTGCTCTTTTCAACTCTATGAAAAACTGAGTCAGAA
Organism: Micromys minutus; assembly: GCF_963924665.1. Taxonomy (NCBI): domain Eukaryota; kingdom Metazoa; phylum Chordata; class Mammalia; order Rodentia; family Muridae; genus Micromys; species Micromys minutus. Next base: position 33,588,081 of record NC_137971.1, on the reverse strand, counting down.
TTTTGATGGGAATTGCATTAAATTTGTAGATTACTTTTGGCAAGATGAACATTTTTACTATATTAATCCTGCCAATCCTTGAGCATGAGAGATCTTTCCATCTTCTGAGATCTTCTTCAATTTCCTTCTTCAGAGATTTGAAGTTCTTGTCATACAGACCTTGCTTAGTTAGAATCACACCAAAGTATTTTATATTATTTGTGACTATTGTGAAGGATATCATTTCTCTAATTTTTTTCTCAGCCTATTTATCCTTTGAGATCCTTTTATGCCTGATTTGTTTGAGTTAATTTTATATCCAGCCACTTTGCTGAAATTGCTTATCAGATTTAGGAGTTCTCTGGCAGAATTTTTGGGTCACTTAAGTACACTATCATATCATCTGCAAATAGTGATATTTTGACTTCTTTCTTTCCAATTTGTATCCCTTTGACATTCTTTTGTTGTATAATTGCTCTGGCCAGGACTTCTAGGACTATATTAAATAGGTAGGGGGAGATTGCACAGTCTTCTCTAGTTCCAAATTTTAGTGTATTTGCTTCAGTTTTTTCACTATTTGGTTTGATGTTGGCTACTGGTTTGCTGTATATTGCCTTTACTATGTTTAGTTATGGGCCTTGAATTCCTTATCTTTACAAGACTTTTTTCATGGGTACCCTTGTATTTGAAGCATACATGTTCAGGATTGAGAGTTCATATATATAGATTTTTTTTCTTTGATGAGTAAAAAAGTGTCTATTTTTTGACAACTATTGGTTCAAAATATATTTTATTTGATATTAGAATAGTTGCTGCAGCTTGTTTCTTGGGGCCATTTGCTTAAATTTTTTTCCTAGCCTATTTCTCTGAAGTAGTGTCTGTCTTTGTCACTGAGATAAGTTTTCTGTATGCATCAAAATGTTGTGTACTATTTATCCATCCAGCCTGTTAGTCTATGTCTTTTTATTTGGAGAATTGAGTTCACTGATGTTAAGAGATATTAAGGAATTGTGATTGTTGTTTCCTGTTACTTTGTTGTTAGAGGTGAAATTATGTATGTGTGCCTATCTTCTTCTAGGTTTGTTGCAAAAAGATTGCTTTCTTGCTTTTCCTGGTGTGTAGTTCCCTCCTTGTGTTGGAGTTTTCCACTTATTATCTTTTGTAGGGCTGGGATTGTAGAGAAATATTATGTAAATTTGCTTTTGTCTTGAAATATCTAAGTTTCTCCATCTATGGTAATTGAGAGTTTTTTTAACCCTGGTGTCAATGTTTTCTATGGCATCTTCTGCACCTGAGATTTTTCTCTTTTATCTCTTGTATTCTGTTGTTGATTCTTGAATCTACAACTCCTGATCATTTTCCTAGGTATTCTATGTTCTTTATTGTTTCTATTTCTGTTTTTAGATACTGGATGATTTTGTTTAATTTCTTCACCTGTTTGGTTGTGTTTTCTTGTAGCTCTTTAAGTGATTTTTGTGTATCCTGTTGAACGGCCTCTACTTGTTTACCTGTGTTCTCCTGTACTTCTTTAAGGGAGTTATTCATGTTCTTCTTAAATCCCTTTATCATCATCATCCTCATGAATTATGATTTTAAGTTCAAATCTCGTTTTTTTTCTGGTGTATAGGGATATCTACCACTTGCTGTGGTGGGAGATCTGGGTTTTGATGTTGCCAGGTAGTCTTGCTTTCTGTTGCTTAGATTCTTCCACTTGCCTCTTGCCATCTTGTTATCTGTGATCCTAGTTGACCTTGTTGTCTCTGATTGGAGCTTGTCCCTCCTGTGGAACTGTGGGCATGTGGGCTTAAGAGTTAGTGTGCTCCTGGGTTCTCAGCTCTATGCCAGCAGGCGGTTGGTCCTGATGGCAGTGGATGGCCCTAGCTGTGGGTGCAGATGCATAGCTTTTGGAAATTATCCTCATGCATGCATAAAAGGAAACCATAGGTTGAAGGAAGTATTTTAGGTTTTTCCATTTTGAAAGCTCCTTTGGGTCATTCTGACACAGACTGATTAGTGACTGGTTTCCTGCACCCATTGAAATATCTAGGGAAACATCCCTTTGAAAGTCTGGCTCTCAGCTGTGAAATTTTCTTCCCAGGAGCTTCTAGCAGTTTTCAGAGATTTGATGCTAGTACTTTCTTAAACCTATGGACAGATAGTAACAGCACTTTGCAGACATAAACTAGGGAGAATGCTTTTCCTTACGTTGGTTTCAGGTAATCTGTTTTCTGATAAGACAAGGCTTAACTTGCGAAATGATGTACCATGCCTGACATACATCCTTCGAAATGTCAAAACACCACACCCAGGAATGAGGGTAGAGGATGCCATTGTTCGGCAGCCACATCTTGATTTCAGAGAACTAAGTTGTTTATTATTAATATTATTATTATTATTATTATCATTATTATTTTATGGAACAAGGGTTTTATTTTGATTTGAAGTTTATGGATACAGTCACACAACAAGGAGAATCCTGGAGACTGGTGTGTAGCTCTGACCAGCTATGTCACATTTTGTCTACAGGCATAAAAAACGAAATCAAATGTTTGTGTCCAGCCTGCTTTTTCAGCTTTTTTTAGTCCAGCATCATAGTTCATGGAACTGTGCCACCGAATTTTAGGGTGGTTCTTTCCTACTTCAATTTAATTTAAATAATTCCTTATAGACATGCCCAGAGATCTGTCTCCTTACTGATTCTAGATTCAAACAAGTTGACAATATTAATCATTACATCATTGTAAATCCAAATAGATAATATTTTTCCTATTTTGCTGTCACAGCTAAGGAGTAGAAGTCAAAACTTAAATCCCTTGAGTATTCTGCTTTCTAGGTCAATGCACCATGTCACTACACCTCCTCAACATTTACACATTACTAAGTATCTAAGTGATGTGTCTTTGCTAGGACTTCTATCATCTGCGGTTGTTCTGACTATATGAGAAATCTCCTTTGAGAATTCTCTTGATAAATATATCTTATTTGACTTGATCTGTGACCACGTAAAAGTGCTGGAGTTCATTTTGTTCTCCAAAAGTATTGTTATCCTAAGAAAACACTTGGGAATGATATACTGTTTTTGTATTGTCACATTGTGAAAATATTTACTGTACTACCCCAATATGCCTACAATCAGATAATGCTCATGCTTCATAAATACTAATGCTCTCATTTGCACAGATGAAAAGGGAAAAATAAAAATCAGTGAAGAACATTCACCCCGTGATCTGATGTGGTCTCCAGAGTAAGTAGTGCTCCCAAGAGAATATATTAGGAACAGACTAGAAAACTAAGAAGTAATGTAGAAGGTAAGGAGGAAAAGTGGGGACATGGCAATGACAAGACTGGATTCCGGGGCAGATAGCTGGGTAGCTCATTGTAGCACTAAGCTGCCATCATCCAAAACTTTTATCCAGACTACCCGTGAAAGGTGTCCTTTTGCTTATTCCCTTAAGGTGTGTGGCATTCCACTTTCCCCATAGACAGGGTTTCTGAACATAAAATAGACTGGTACCAACATTGGTCTACTTGTCTTGGGTATTTTTAATGTGTGCTTATGTCTATATTGCAAACTGGCAGTGACTGTTCTTGAAATTTTCAAATACTTCATGAGTGAGTTAGTGACTCACAGGGTAGTGTGGTTCACAGGGTACCAGGGAATGTGGTATAAAGCTAAACCTCATTTAATAAATTATCACCAGACCTAAAAGGTTGCCTTGTGACTAGAGAAAGCCCAGAGAAAGACTAAAACTAGAGAACAGCCAAGGATAGACCACGCCTTCTAAAACACCCAGAGCAAATTTTACCTAACACTTTAGGGTTTTTTAAAACAGTGTTTATTAACAAAAAACGAAGCTCAGTTCACACTAGGTAGAAATCTATATGGTGAAAGAGAAGACAGCCCCTAGTCTTTCATGCATGGACCTGTGTCTAGCTCCCCCGAAGCAAGGTTGATACCCACTGAGGATTGGAGCCATTTGAAGTTTAGTGTTGGAGCCAGTTGGAGCTTTGTGAAAGTCAGTGTTGTTGGACTATGGCGGCAGATCCAGGAAACACAGTGGGAGACCAGCCCAGAATCACACAATCTACACTCTTGGGTAACAATTTGCTCTTTATTTTAAGATAATTGTACAATTACTAAACGGTTTTGCAAGAAAGACAACATTGGAACATTAGCATTTTCCCTCTGGTTGCAAAGCAGATAGACTGTTATTGGGAGCAAGGTCTTCATTCATGCAGCAACCTGAATTTCAGACATTCAGAACCTGTCTGCAGGTGCATCTTAGAAAGGTTCCTGTGGAGATACTAGTGATTCACATGACACTTGGATTAGATCCTGCCCTTAAGTGAATTTTAGTGAACGAAAATCAATAAACTATACCAATACAACACCAATGTCTAGTGCTCTAAGGTCAAAGATTGACAAATGGGACTTAATGAGATTTCAAAGTTTCTGTAAGGCTAAAGACACTGTCAAGAAAACAAAACGGCAGCCAACAGAGTGGGAGAAGATCTTTACCAACCTCACATTAGATAGAGGCCTAATATCCAATATATACAAAGAACTCAAAAAGTTAGACACCAGGGAATCAAAGAACCCTATAAAAATGGGGTACAGAGTTAAACAAAACGTTCTCAATCGAAGAATATCGAATGGTTGAGAAGCATCTAAGGAAGTGCTGGACATCCTTAGCCATCAGGGAAATGGAAATCAAAACAACACTGAGATTCCACCTCACACCAGTCAGATTGGCCAAGTTCAAAAATTCAGATGACAGCAGATGCTGGCGAGGTTGCGGAGAAAGAGGAACACTTCTCCACTGTTGGTGGGGTTGCAAACTAATACAACCACTCTGAAAATCAGTCTGGTGATTCCTTAGAAAATTGGACATAGTACTACCCGAAGACACAGTTATTCCACTTCTAGGCATTTACCCCAGAGATGCTCCAACATACAACAAAGATAAATGCACCACAATGTTCATAATAGCTCTATTTATAATAGGCAGAAGCTGGAAAGAAACCAGATGTCCTTCAGAAGATGAATGGATACAAAAGTTGTGGTACATTTACACAATGGAATACTACTCAGTTAGAAAAAAAAATGACCTTATGAAATTCTTAAGAAAATGGATGCATCTAGAGACTATCATCCTGAGTGAGATACCCAGTCACAAAAGAGCAGACATAATATGCAGTCACTGATAATTGGATACTAAACCCAGAAAGCTCTGAACACCCCAGAAACAACTCCCAGACAGTGGAGTTCAAGAAAAAGAAAAGAAAAGAAAAAACCATTATGTTTACTCCTTGCACACCAAGAAAACCTTGACTAATTCAAGGTTACATCCTGTTTTACATGTACTTTATGCTCATTGTAACTAGTAAGATCTTAATGCACACTATCAAAAAAAAAAAAAAAAAAAAAAAACCAAAAAACCAAGCAATGACAAAAATGTATTCATATACTTTTAATAAAAAATGCTTAAAATTTGTACATTTCAAGAACACATCAAAACCATCATTCATCATGACCAAGTAGGCTTCATCCCTGGGATGCAGGGATGGTTTAACATAAGGAAATCCATCAATGTAATCCACCATATAAACAAACTTAAAGATCAAAATCACATCTCACTAGACGCTGAGAAAGCATTCGACAAAATCCAACACCCCTTCATGTTAAAAGTCCTGGAAAGAACAGGAATCCAAGGCCCATATTTAAACATAATAAAAGCAATATACAGCAAACCAACAGCCAACATCAAACTTAATGGCGAGAAACTTGAAGCAATCCCACTAAAATCAGGGACTCGACAAGGCTGCCCACTCTCTCCCTACCTATTCAACATAGTACTGGAAGTCCTGGATGGAGCAATTAGACAGCAAAAGAAGATCAAGGAAATACAAATCAGAAAGGAAGAGATAAAATCATCACTCTTTGCCGATGACATGATAGTGTACTTGAGTGACCCCAAAAATTCCACCAGAGAACTCCTACAGCTGATAAACAAGTTCAGCAAAGTGGCCGGATACAAAATTAACTCAAACAAATCAGTAGCCTTCCTATACTCAAAGGACAAACATGTGGAGAAAGAATTTAGGGAAAAGGTACCCTTCACAATAGTTACAAAAACTATGAAATACCTTGGTGTGACTCTAACTAAGGAAGTGAAGGACCTGTATGACAAGAACTTCAAACCTCTAAAGAAAGAAATTGAGGAGGATCTCAGAAAATGGAAAGATCTCCCATGCTCATGGATTGGAAAGATCAACATCTTAAAAATGGCCATCCTACCAAAAGCAATCTACAGATTCAATGCAATCCCCATCAAAATTCCAACCCAGTTCTTCATGGAATTGGAAAGATCAATGTGCAATTTCATATGGAATAACAAAAGACCTAGAATAGCAAAATCCATCCTCAACAACAAAAAACCATCTGCGGGAATCACTATCCCTGATCTCAAGCTATATTACAAGGCAATTGTGCTGAAAACTGCATGGTACTGGTACAGAAATAGGCAAGTGGATCAATGGAATAGAATAGAAGATCCAGAAATGAGCCCTCATGTATATGGTCACCTGATTTTTGACAAAGGAGCAGTAAACATTCAATGGAAAAAGGACAGCCTATTCAACAAATGGTGCTGGTCCAACTGGCACTCAACATGCAAAAGAATGAAAATAGACCCGTTCTTATCTCCTTGTACAAAGCTCAAGTGTAAGTGGATTAAAGATCTCCACATTAAACCAGATACACTGGAACTATTAGATGAGAAAGTAGGGAAAACCTTAGAACACATAGGCACAGGAGAAAATTTCCTGAACAAAACACCAATGGCTCAAGCTCTAAGGTCAAAGATTAACAAATGGGACTTAATGAGATTGCAAAGTTTCTGTAAGGCTAAGGACATCGTCAAGAAAACAAAACGGCAACCAACAGAATGGGAAAAGATCTTTACCAACACCACATCAGATAGAGGCCTAATATCCAAGGTGTACAAGGAACTCAAAAAGCTAGACACCAGAGAATCAAATAACCCTATTAAAAATGGGGTACAGAGCTAAACAAATCATTTTCAGTTGAGGAACACCGAATGGCCGAAAAACATCTGAGGAAGTGCTCGACATCCTTAGCCATCAGGGAAATGCAAATCAAAACAACCCTAAGATTCCACCTCACACCAGTCAGATTGGCCAAGATCCAAAACTCAGATGACAGCAGATGCTGGCGAGGCTGCGGAGAAATAGGAACACTTCTCCACTGTTGGTGGGGTTGCAAGCTAATACAACCACTCTGGAAATCTGTCTGGCGATACCTCAGAAAATTGGATATAGTACTACCTGAAGACCCAGCTATTCCACTTCTGGGCATATACCCCAGAGACACTTTAATACACAACAAAGATATATGCACCACAATGTTCATAGCGGCTCTATTTATAATAGCCAGAAGCTGGAAGGAACCCAGATGTCATTCAGAAGACGAATGGATACAAAAATTGTGGTACATATACACAATGGAATACTACTCAGCCACCAGAAACAATGACTTAACCAAATTCTTAAGAAAATGGCTGCATCTAGAGAAGATCATCCTGAGTGAGATAACCCAGTCACAAAAGAACAGACATAATATGCAGTCACTGATAGTGGGATGCTAACCCCAGAGGCTTGCACTCCCCCAGAAACAACTCACAGACTGTATGAAGTCCAAGAAATAAAGAAAACAAAAAATAAACATATATTCACAAAACAAGAAGACTTTGACTATTCCCATGTTGCGTTTTGTTTTGCATGTACTTTACGCTTATTGCAACTAGTACGTTTTCAATGCATATTGTCAAGCCCTTGAAAAAAATCAAGTACTGACTAAAAAACATATTCACATGGTTTTATGTAAAATTTATTGTAATGTCTGAAAAAACAGTACTGACAAAAATGTATAATTTTAAGCAAAAAATGTTTAAAATCTTTATATTTATCTTTGTTTTGCAAAATAAAGTCGTTTAAAAAAATTATTAAAAAAATTTGTACATTTATCTTTGTTTTATTAAAATAAATTTCTTCAATAAAAATAAAATCTATAAGCTACCAGGGCCCAGTGAAACGATGCTATTATCTGCTTACTTTGTTTCTTTCTCCACTTTTGATAAATGAATCCGAGCATAAACAACAAAATTAGGAGAGCAGAAGAAAGAAAAACATGTTCCTTCTCAAGTGAGAAGAGATTAGCTCAGCTTGTACTCTGTGACTGACCAAGATGAGAACTCAAAGTGAACGGAAACCAAGGATCAAGATGGGTGAAAGTTGACAGTGATCAGTTACTTTTGTTGGGGACTCATCGGGTTGTTTGTGACTAGAGCTCAGTGACTAAACCTGATGACCAAGACAGGGTTCTACTTGCAGACTCAAAGAGCATTTAACTAGCTAGTAATTCTATTTAATACACACCTGCATGTAGCATTTGACACAGTACTATGTGAAATGTATCATTTAATTCTTTCTGTTTGTATTTGTGTAGGAACATATGTGCATGTGTACTTGTGGGGGGGGTGGGTGTGTGCATGTGGGCATGTGCTTGTGGGTGTGTGCATGTGTGCACATACACTCTTGTGTGAGACCAGAGTCATCTGGTATCTTCCCCAGTTGCTTCTCAATCTTATTTTCTGGTACAGGGTCTCTCATCACCCTGAAGCTCACTGATTGGCTTGCAAGGCTGATCTGCAAGAACCAGGAAGCCTCTGATCTCTCCCTCTTCAGTACTGAGGATTATAGGACTACAGCAGGATGCCTGGCTTCTACCGGGATGCATGCATGTCTTCATGCTTACACAGAAGGCACAGTAAGAACTAAGTCATCTTCTCAGGCCTTTCTTTTAATTCTTAAACAACAAGAAAACTCATTTGGTATAAACACATGATATCTATTTTGAATTCTTTACCTAAGCATTCCAATGAAGTAAAGATTGTTGAATGATAGCAATGAAAGTTAATGCTATCATAGCACTTGTGACGGGCCAGAAACTCATTTAGTTCTCCTTACAGAAGCAGGGGAGGCACTGGCAGGACATTTTTACACATTGGGAAACTGAAGCTCAGGGAAGTTCTAACAGCCTGGAGAAAATGGTAGAGCTGAAAAATCTGACTTTAGAATTCACATGCTAAGCCCCTGTTCATATCACACTTTTCAATCAATAGTGTTTGAAAAGTCAGCTGATGAGATATCATATGATATATTCATATGTGCGTTATTTTTCTTTTCAACATTTTCACAAACCTCTGTATCTGGGTCACCCCAATATAAAAATATGGGAGATTTTTTGAAACTGAATCCTACTTTATGGTACTAGATGAGTTAAGTTTAAAAGCAACCAGATGTTCCCAAAGCATGTGAAACTCAGATTCACCCTGTCCTTGATGGCATTTAAAACATACACATAACTCTTTTCAAATATGATTTTTTATTTAAATGGTATCCCTTAAAACTTTATCTTAACACCTCAAATGATCCCCAGCTGTTAGGGTAGATGGGCCCCTGCTGACTTTGTTTCCCAACAGGACCCATATTTCACCATTAATATTCAGAATGCCATGTTCTTGATACCCATGGGCAATCAGGGTCCATTTAGTGAGCTCCCCTCAGCCGGGGTTAGCATCTTCCACCTATTATCTGGCTTCTGAATTCCAGCTCAGCTCTGCCAGTGCTCTGTGTTCTCATACTTCTGCAGCTATCCGAGAAGCCTGAAGAAAGCATGAAGTGTTAAGAGAAATGTCTAATCCCAGGAAGTTGGCCCAGGGAGTATACAAAATCAATTTTTAAGATACAGTATCTTATTCAAACTTCACACCAGACCAGAGTGAAACTACTGTTTTCTTACTTTGCCAGGGTTCCTAGGCAACTACAAGGCCTCTGTAGAGACCTGAGGATTTAGTTTGGGGTCAGAAGTGGATATTCAGGAGAGAAGTGAAGGGGTATGCTTAGCAAATACAGCTCATGCCTGGCTAGGCAGAGAATGCTTTCTCCCAGGTTTATATTTGACTGTGTGTAGAGCTCAGAAAATAGCAGCACATTTGTTTTGTTTTGGGGACACAACTTAAGGATTGAGGAGGAATCAGGAGAAGTGTGAAATTTTTGATCTCCCATTTTTGTGGGATTCTACGAAGAAAATTACTATCCATATAAGCCATATTTATTACATATGCTACACACTCCAGCGGGCTTCTGACCTCATATAAACCCAAATACAGAGAATCGGAGAAGTTACCTAGACAATGTGAAACAAAAGAGTTGACCTTTGACTTACATGTGGGTCCTTATGCCAGTTTGGCACTAACCAGCTGTACTTAGATATAATATTTCCCTCCTGGAAATATACTTTGCATTTGTGAAGTAGGGGAACTGCCAGTCATAACGGCTTCTCGTGGAGCAGTATGAGAAGTATAGGTGGACTCCCAAGCACAGGCCTCAGTAAGAATGGTGACCAGGAGCTTCCTCCCTTCCACAGAGATTGGGAAAAGAAATGAGTTACAGAGGGTGAAGGGCAGCTATTTTAATTTTTTTCTCATTCCCCATGACAAACATCTTAAGGAAAGAAAGGTTCATTGTGATTCATGGAGTTTAACCAACTATGGTGGGAGACACATGGAGGCTGCCAGTCACCTGGCAGACAGAGAGTGAAGTACTTGGGCTATAAAGTAAAGAATGGTGCTAGAACCTTCAAAGCCTATTTTACCCGTGTTAGCCAACGGGGGTCCTACATTTCAAATGTCCAAAACCTTTCCCAAAAGTGGCCATTATTGGGGGACAAGTGTTTGAACACGAGTCTTTGGGGAATAATTCATAAGCAACCCATAACAGTGACCCTCACGTAGCTGAGTGTAGTGGTCATCCTTTCTTAATGGCAAGGCTTGGCTGTGCAATTCTACAGTGGTTTCTGCCATAGTGTGTGTGACTTGAGCAAAGCACCTGACCTTTCTGAACTCAGATTTCTAACCATAGTGAAACCTGCCATATAAGATGTCCGAGAGTAAATGGGGGTTGGCTTACTTCAGTGTTGGTACAAAACACCCTCAATTTATATAAGTATTATGAGTATTTTTGAGAGATGTGGCTAAAGGGTAACACCAGATTCCCATCACGTGTACACAGCCACAGAGGTTTAACTTCTCCAAACTGGAAGGCACTTGGGTGGAACCTTATCAACCGTGTTGAGTGCTCACTGAATGTAGAGACTGTCACTGGGTGACTACAAGGTTTTCCTTCTTGTGTTCTGTTAGTGCCCATGTTTCAAAGGATCATCAGTGAGTTTTTCTGAGAGGTGACTACATCTGGAAAGTGTGTGGAAAAGTCATCCTTCTAAATATTAGATGGCATTTACGGCATGCAGTGCTTGGTGTTTCTTCTGATTCCAGTGCATAAGTGTGATTGTCACCTACTAGGTACGAGCTGTCTGTTGTGTCGATACCAGTGTTTTCAGGTGTTCCATGTAATTTTCAGATGTGTTTGAGTGCGTTTGGGACTTTTTTTTTGCAACTTTCTGTATTTCTAGTTACTTCACATTAATTCTTTGTGGGCTTTATTTGTGGTTGTACCACCTTGGAGTACATCTTGGTGGGTTAGTGAGCATTGCTTGCATATATGCCACTATCATATTTCCGACTGTCATCTGGATTTTATTATAATTAATTAATCTGAGAATTAACAATATTTTTTCAAGCAGCTGGACATAGAATCTTAGTGCTTCTGACAGCAAGGGATGGACATCCTGTGACCCTTTCCTGCACGTTGTCACACCGTCATTTCTCAACCTCAGTACTTGTCTAGACGGAGGGAGAAATGCTGCCTTGTGGCCTCTTGGTTGAGAGTTGGGACAGAAGTTGAATTCTTGGGAAAGTCTGGGCCTGAGAAGAGCTTTTTCATTCCAAGGTTGGAAAGTAGAGTGTGACACAGTGGCAAGGTGACAGTGTCCTCAGCTGTGCTCCGAATTCAGCACTTGCCTGGCCAGTGGATCTGTATGTCTGTGAGTACTTCAAGCATTATCACCCTTGACACCACTGTGGGATGCTCTTCCAAAAGCCTCTTCTGTTGTCAGCATGCTCAGGAATAGGAGAAGGAGAATTAGATAGAAATAGTGACTGTGGCTGACAAAATGGCTTTATGTTGGGCACAGAAAGCACTGATAGACCTTGAAGAAGTTTCTTGATTCTTCATTACTGTAGTGACAGAAAACACAGGGAGTTGGAACTATTATAACACCAATGTCCCAGTTCCCTTTCATGAGCCTAATTTTTAGCAATAAAGCACATCTTGGTGTGGAGTGTGGTCTATATTGCCATTAGCATTTTTGGAGTAAGCAGTTTTCCAGAAATGAGTTCTAGGATCAGGTTGTAGAATCAATAGCTCCAAGCAAATTTAATTACTTTATTTGGAATTAGTTGTGTGTGTGTGTGTGTGTGTGTGTGTGTGTGTGTGTGTGTGTGTGTGTGTGTGTTGGGGGCGGGGCAAAGAGCTCAGACATGCATAGCTTTTTGGATTATATTATATTTGTGTTTGACTTTATTTCTTAAAGACTTTTCAAATAATGGAACAAGTATAATTCTATTAATATTCTGTGAGGTGGTGATCTGAATGCCATGCCAAAATGTATGTTAGTTAAAATGTATCTAGTTTAAAAAACGATTCCTCTCTGTTCATTTTTTAAACTGTATAGGTCTTAGAATAAAACCACAGGGCACGTGCAAGTATCTGTCACAGTAGAGCCCATATAATTAGTAGTTACACTATGTCTCTGTGCCATGAAAGACATTGCTTTTTATTTCTAGTACATAAAGGAGCTCAGGAGAGAGCATTGTACTCTTAACATGAAAATCTTCTTTGGTAAGATTTGGGTGGCAGTTTCTGGCCATACAGAAAACTCTGAACATATGTTACAGATAAATGCACAGTGTGGAATTTGGCTGCTATGTATCTAAGGGCCTTTCTGCCCTAAGACCCTTCTTCTGGAAACTGCTCCCTCTTATGACCTTTAATAATAGAAAGACCCAAGAAGCCCTGCTGTTCCATGACTCACTCTCTTGTTTACAGAAGCCTTGATGAAGAATGGTCATATGACTGAAATTTGGTCAATGATTCAAGTTCCCTAGGGGCTTAACTTTGAGCCAGCTGAAGGGATGGGATATGCCAGTCTGTCTCCCAGCCACCTCCAACACTCTAAGGCAAGTGGCTGAGTACAATGGTGTATTAAAGAGAAAATCTCTGTGAACATCACTTGGGTGTGGCAAAGTGGGAAGGGAAGAAAAAGAGCAAGACTCCCCTACTTCATCAACCAAGGAACCATTTTGGAGCACAATCCTGTTAAAGGGAATGGATTAGCCAGTATGGAATGTGTGCTAAGTTATTCCAAGACAGTTGAGGTATTTATTGGCCAACTGGGGATGGTTACTGATTAAGAGCAGATCCCTGGAGAGGATAATTCACATGTCCTTCTTGTGGACTGAGAAAACCAAAAGGCCAGGGATGCCACTGGGGAAAAGAGCTACAAGTGGTGGCAGGGCACACGAGATTGGCTGTGTGCAGTTCCTAAGGGCTGCAGAGGAACAGAGGACTAAGCTCTAAGTTTTAGACCTTGTGTTAGCCAATGGACAGGTGAGGGCTAGTCTCCAGGTAGAAGTATAGGGATGGTATAGTAAGCATGCGGAGACCAAGACAGAAGAGAGGGCACACAGCTCTGAAAATGAGCTAAGTGGAGTCTGTCAGGAAGACACTCCATTCTTGCCAGTCTCAGTTATGTTCCGCTTTTCTGTTTGTAGATGACATAAAAACATCTGACTGTTCCTTTTGGTTTTGCTAACTTGAGTATCAATCACCAGTTTGATGTGACAGAATGCAATTTTCAAAAGGGGCCACTGCAATATTTTCAGGCTGATTTGTTTTTGTGACCTTATGAGTTCACAGTCTGGGTTGGGCTTATTTACCTTCTCTCTGGGGGTTTGTCGCCTTTAGAACTACTTTTAAGGGAACAACATGGTGAAGGAGATACTGTACACCTTTTGTCCTTGCTGTTGTTGGTTGCTACGTAGTATCTTGAATGGAACTTAGGCTTTGTGCATCATAGGCAAGTGCTCTTCCACTGAGCTATATCCCAGGCTATGTTGTATGAGTTCTAATGCTAAGTCATGGAAGGCCTGGCTTCTACCTGGCTCTTTCCTGGAATACCTAAATGTTATAGCATCATAAATTGGTGTATTCTACGTATATGTGATGGTTTCTATATGCTCAGCCCAAGGCATAGCACTATTAGAAGGTGGCCCTGTTGGAGGAGGTGTGTTACTGTGGGTGTGGGTTTTACGACCATCATCCTAACTGCCTAGAAGCCAGTATTCTGCTGTCAGCCTTCAGATGAAGATGTAGAACTCTCAGCTCCTCCTGCATCATGTCTGCCTGGATGATGCCAGTTTCTGCCTTGATGATAATGGACTGAACCGCTGAACCTGTAAATTAGCCCCAGCTAAATGTTGTTCTTATATGAGTTGCCTTGGTCATGGTTTCTGTTCACAGCAGTAAAGTCCTAACTAAGACAATATACATTTATGCTGTATGTACATACATGTGCAAAAATGTATGTGTGCTCTATAACTATATAAATATAAGATTTTGCATATAGGTTAAAGATAAGATTACTTGATATAAAATTATATATAATTTTATTCATGCTTATTTAATTATATGAAATATATACATATTTAAGAAAATTTATGCTATTTACCTATGGTACTCTATTATAATGCATAATATATGGCTTCTATGTCATAAAATTATTGTTCATCTCACCTATTAAAAATTTATTTTTTAATTTTCTTATCCTTTCTTTTTCTTTCTTTCTTTCTTTCTTTCTTTCTTTCTTTCTTTCTTTCTTTCTTTCTTTCCTTCCCTCATGTTCCCTCATTATCTCTGACTCTTGGTAGTATTACCCAGGGCCTTGGGCATACTTTGAAATCATGAGGCCACAAATCTACCTTTCCAGCCTGACTACCTGATTTTTAAACCTTGAACAGTCTTGAATTACTAATAACAGAAAAGTCACAATGGCATACAGAGTTCCTTATCTCTTTTCCCACTGTCTGCTAAAGTCGACATTGTACACATGAAGTTAACATTGGTGTAATACCATTCCTTAAAATACACACCATGTTTAAATTTTATTCATTTTCTACTAATGTCCCTGTTTGGATCCAGGATCTAATCTACTATACTACATTTCATTTGACCATAGAGTTGTCTTAGTCTTGGCTAGTATGTGACAAATTACAGTTTTGTCTTTCCTTGCTTTTCAACTTGTGAAGCATACTTGCCAGGCAGTTTGGAAGGATGAGTTTTAGTTGGAGTTGCCACTTGAACTTCCATGAGTAGGATGGGATTATGGTTTATCTGGAAGAAGTACCATAGAGGTAAGAACCTCCCTGCCTTTCTCATAGCAACACAGGCAAGGCACATGACCTTGGCATGGCTCATGTCTGATGATGTTCACCTTCATGGCCGGGTTGAGGTACTATCAGGTTTCCTGTGATTCCAATCACTGTCTTTGCTGTCTCATGTACAGTTGCTGTAAGTTAATAAACCTGGTCTGTTAAGTTCTACCTCCTAGAAAGCAAAGTATGACAGACTGGCCTTTATGTAGCAGTGGGAAGTGTTACCACAGTGGAGTGATCCACAGAGACATGGGTATTGGAAGGCCTTAGACTTACAGAAACACTCCCAGACACTCAGTCCTGAGTCACCTATACCTTTGATTTCCTCATCATGGGAAACATACACAGTAATGGCCACTTCTATTTGCTGTATGATTAAGCCAACATGTTCTAAACAGCCTCTTCTTGTTCCTATGTGAAAGAGATCAGAATCGCTTTTGCCTGTGAAGTCCTGAAATTTATGTTTCTGCATGGAGCACATGAAGAATTGATTTACTAACGTATAGAGAGTTCCTTTTTTCTGAAAGACAATGTATCTTTTATATCTGTTAATTTCTCTGAGAAGGTAGAACTATTACTATAAACACTGCACACAATAAACATTAGAAACATATATTTAAACTCATTGGGATGTGTTCAATAAAATGTACATTCATAGGAATATATGAAATTCATTAGTATAAACTTATAAGTATTGTAAATGTATACAATAATCCTAATGCAAATAACCATGTGTTGAGCAGTGTAGTACCTTTTTGTGGTGTGTGTGCATGTGTGTGTATATACATATATTTACATATGTATATATACATATATATGTGTGTGCTCATAAATAATGTGTACAAGGATGTATGTACAGAGGCCAGAGGTCAATATTAAGTGTCTTCATTATTTACTTTCCACCTTTTTTTTTGAGAAACGTTCTCTCCCAGAACTTGGGGATTACTGTTAGAGCTGGATTAGCTGGCACGGAAGCTCCTGGTGTCTGCCTATCTCCTGTACTGAGATTATAGGTACAGGTCACCATACCTGTTTTTGTTTGTTTTGTTTTTGATGTGAGTTCTGAGGATCTGAGACAGCTCCTCATGCTTGGCAGCAAGCACTTTCCTTACAGATCCAACTCTCCAGACCTACAGCTTACACCTCACCATCTTGACAAAACCTATCTATGAGGGAATCATTACAGTTCTCATTTTACAGGTTGAAGCCAGTTGTGATTACCAGGGAAGAAGAAGATGCCTATTCCAAAGCAACAGTGAGCAAGCTTGGAATTTGAACTTAAGAATCTTTGATTGTGAAATGTGAATCTGCTAAATGTTTACATGTTGGCTGATTAAAATTGGGCAGGAGGAAAATAGTTTTGAAGATTGGACTAGGTATTTTTTTTTTTTAAATCAAACACAATCACTAAAGATTGAAGGTGGCAGGTGCTCTGCTTGGGTAAACAGCCGCTGCCACTTCAAGTCAATCAAAACCCCAGACAAACTCACATGGGTGTGGGGAGACAGTAGATAAACCTGGGCTCTTTGAGGCTGTGTCCCAGCCAGGACTCTTTCCTGGCATCATAGATGCACTGTTACTTTGTCTTGTAGCTATCATGGTCTGTAAAGTGATAGCCATGTCTCAGAGAGGAAAGAGAGAACAAGATTTCCCAGGTTACCTGTGGATATCACAGAGCAGGAAAAACCAAACTCAGCACACAATTCAAGTTCCCGTGCAACAAACAAGGGTTAATGTTGCAGAGGGAAATTGGTAGAAATCAACCCTGAAGGGAAGGTTGCTCCTGTTGGGAGTTGACAGGGAGACTATGACACTGTGTGAATGTGACTTAGTCTTACCAGCTCCCTAAACCCCTGTGCAAACAATATTCAATCATACTGTTGAGTTTTTATTCTGTGACCCTTCACTTCATGCTATGGCTACTTGAAGTTGATTGTTATTTGGAGCAGTCCACAGTGAACAAGATGAGATGATGCCTTGATCTTTCTACGGACCGCTCTACCCATCTCTACAGAAACACCCAGTATTTATACTGCAGTGGGCCTTGGCTTTGGGGTAGGGTGCATCACTCCTTTTGTAGTCTCTGTGACACAAAAAAAATCATCCAAAGCTTAGTTACTTTCAAATGGCCAAGGACCATGTGGCAATGATGGCTAGAAACCCTATTGAGGTCATTTCATAAATATGCAAACCTTGGCTCTGGAGGAGTGATCAGAATGCTGGGGCTCGGAGCCTCTCTCCTTGTCTCCTTACCAGTCTCAGCAGCCCTTCCTTCTGTGGCAGGACAGCATTATGCTTGATATGCCTGTTTCACCGGAGAAGTCCAAGTCTCCGCTCTGGATCACAGGTGAGGATGCCTGACAATGCTTTTCCATTTTCCTTCTCTATTACCTGGTTTAAAATGTCAATCATTTTAAAAATCGATACCCATTGAGCAGCATGCTTACCACCACCCCCCAACCCTGCTCTCTCAGTGTGGCTAGATCTACCCTGTGAGCTGTTCAGACCACCGCTGGGAGAAAAGTTGAGTGTCCAGACATGTTGTCAGCCATCCCTCAGAGCAAGGCTGGCCCTATGGCTGCTTATGAACGTCCCTGATCTGCTGATGTTCCATCCAGACTGGTTGCTGCCAATCTGTCAACGAAGCACAGGCCTTTCGGTTTAGCCATGGTGAGGTGTGTGTAACTGAGCCCAAAGGACAAACACATGAAGCTATGCATGTCTGCGCCCTCCTAGACACCCAGCCACACCTCCCCCTCCTCCCCTGACTTAATTCTGAGATTTGAAAGTGAAAACAGAACCCCCAGCCTTCTTTCTTTCTCCTTCTTAATCCTTAGTGAAGGATTACTGTCTGTCAGCCTTCTTCCCCAGTGTAAACAACACCAGCCTTTTCATTTTAAGCCTTGACTTGGGGGACAAACCAGTTCTCATTTGTGCTTTCAGGCTGGTTTGGAAAGTGTTATTAGACTTCAGGTTACACTCAGCAAGCCTGTGCCCAGTGGGTTGAAAGGGTACATAGGGCTCGCCCCTGTTTCTCAGTCCCGAGCTCATTGATTTTCTACAGCTTCTTTTGTTACTGCTGAGATGGGGGCAGGGAAGACTTGGATTAATAAAGGCATGAAATAAAATACATGTGTAAAATGCAGTAAATAACGAGCCAGGGTGTGGGCTGAGGAGAGCAGAGTTGAAGAAGCTTGTTGTAGAAAAGCTAAAGTCTCTGTGGTCCCAGTTGTGGTTCATGTGGGAAACCGTGGTGTGGACACATCAAGCAATTCACCGAGGACATTTGGTGATGGATTTCCAAATGAAAAGTCATGCGTGAGAAATTAATTTCCAGGTGTGCATGGCCATTTTATTTGAATGCTTTCTCCACTGGCTAATGTTGCCATAGGCAAAGTTTTTCTGATGTGACCAATGCTTCTTGGGTGTCACTCAGTGAAGCTATCTGGAGTCAGTGAAGCCCGGAGCACAACACTCACTTGCCACAGCAAAGACTCTCTTGAAAGATTTTTTTTTTTTTGTCTTGAAGGCAAAGGGCATTAGAATTATTAAGAAAAATGTCAAACAACTTGGTGATAATAATGCATTACAGAAACAAAGATTAACTGGAAGTGTAAACAGTGTCATTATTTTTATCTGAAGAGCTTTGATGAAAACGTATGGCAAGGGGTGGCAGGTCCTGGTGGCATGGAGTTTGGTTGTCACTGCTACTGTAAAGCAGTAATGAGGAGTCTCTTGTACCAAGACATTAGGACAAGAACCCAGACTCTGCTACTAAGTATGTACCTGGTGATGTGCAAATCAGTTGGTCAAACCCTGATACCATATATGTTAAGCCAGTGACCTGACTTGCATAACTTTTATTGCTATTTTACTAATAAAAATCTATCTTTTTCTTTATCACAGATTTGATGAGCATTTATCAAAAGCAGAACACACTGAGCGAATTGTTTTTAACTGTTGACTGACTCTCAAACCTCAGCAGTGTCTGGATCCCACCCACAGCAGCGTAGACAAATACATGGTATAATCTTCCTCAGTGCTTGACCCAGTGATGGACTGATCCAACAGGAGCCTGTGCATTTCATAAGTCTGATGAACTGCCATGGTTAGTTCTTAATTGTTTGACACAACCAAGACTTTTACTTTGGAGGAGGGAGTCTCAATTGAATTGCTGAAATCCGATTGGCTTGTAGTCATGTCTATGGAAAGTTGTCTTGATTGGTGTGGCATACCTTTGGTGGTTCTACAACTGAGCGCGTGGTCCTTGGTTATATAAGAAAGCTGGGGGAGCTGGAGCCAGAAGAGAACAAGCAAATAACCAGCATTCCTCAGCAGTCTCTGGCTCAGTTCCTGACTTAAATTCAAGTCTGACTGTCTCAGTGATGGGCTCTTATCTAGAAATGTAAGCTGAAGTAATCCCTTTTATCACCAAAATGTTTTTAGAGGTATGCACACACACACTCACACACACACACACAAGCATGCACTCACACACAATGGAATCGCAAACTAGAAGACACATGAACAAACAATAAACAATCTAGTAAGTTGGGAAAAATGCTAGCGGGGCCAGTGGAAAATGTCTCTTGTTTCTACAAACAAATGGCCTAGTAGCCATTAGGTAATGTGTGTTTCTTTCCCCATTTGGATATTTTATGGAGGGACCATCCATCTCATTTGAGAATTATATTTACTTGTGATGTGTGTGTGTGTGTGTGTGTGTGTGTGTGTGTGATCTGAGTATGATTATATACATGTGAGAACAGGTGCCCATGGAGACCCAGAAGAGTGTCCAAACTTCCTAATGCCAGAGTTACAGGTAGTTGTAAGTCTCTAGACAGAAGTGCTTGGACCTGAACTTAGGTGCCCTAAAAGAGCAGATCTCTTAGCTGTGGAACTTGTTCTCTGGGCTGGTGTTTTTCAGCTTTAGTTTTTACCCTGTCTGTTTATGTTTTGTATAGGAAAATTCCAACCCTAAAGAAGAATATAAAACACCAAAAAGAGCATGAAGAAAGCCCAAGCAACATGTAAAACCTGTACACATACTCTTCAGCATAAAGAATATCCTACTATATTAAATTCCTGATAGCACTAACAGTGACCAAAAAGATTTGTGCAACCCAAACTGGAATGAAAGTAATTGCAAGAGCATGTGCTTCTTTGTGATGATAACTAGAAACATGAAGACTGTTCCAGACTTAAAATTATAGGAGTTTGACATTGCTTTTGAGTCCATGTAATATGTTCTTCTTACAACAAGCAAGTAAAAGTTTAAAATGCTATGCAATAAGATGTTATTCGTTTTGTTTTGTATTCAGAGTATAAGAAGTCAGGTCACTGTTATAATTCACTCACACAATTCTGAAAGAGTTTGTCCTCTAGTTGATGCTGACAGAAGCTCAGCTTGCACTTTTTTATTTTAAAGATGTAGAGTGTGCCTAAAGCAAGAATTCTCTAGCTTTTAGTCACAGAGTAGGGCACCCTGTTAGCCTGTGACTTTGAGAGATGTCCAGGTAGCATAACTGGATAAAACTAGACTGTAATGAGAAAATCAAATGTACATGTGCACTCAAATATTTTTATTGTTACCAAACTATGGCATAAGAATGTAACATGATATAAATATGCAAATATTTTAAATTTAAATAGAAAAATACAAATTGAAAAAATAGAAACATTGAATCTTTCAACACAGCATCCTTTATATGCATATTAAACCCATATGCCTTTTCTCATTTTTCTTGAAATGTGGCCTTTTCAATCTGTCTTTTATTTTACTCCATTTGATATAGATGCAGGTTTAGAGAAATAACTTCCTACCACAAGGGGAAAAAATGCGCTAGTCTGCTAGATGGTACCTGGTATGAAACCCAGAGTCAGGCAGGAAGCAGGTCTGTGGTGGAATGTTTGGTGGCCTGCAGAGCCCCTGCTACCTCCAAAGTGGGCAGCCATTACTCAACTCCAGACAATTGTTGACATTTGCTGACATACAGGAATGTGGGCTCTGGGTTACCCAATGAAAGCTAGGCGTCTGTACTTTTAGTAAAATCCTCTCTGCTTTAAAACACATTTGAAACCTGTCTGGGGGAGGAGATGGCATTTGTGAACTGCCATTTTTCTTTGTTTGGCCTGTTCCAGGAATGGGCAAACTATGCAAGTTTTGATGGAGCAAAAGCTATGCACATTTGTTTATGTATCAATGAAGGGTGCTTTTTTTGCTATGAAGGTGGAGCTCATGGTTACAGAGATGTCATGGCCTACAAATACTACAGTATATCTGATCTAGACCTGTTACTATTTGAATGTAAAATGTTTCAGACCAGGTTCACAAGTATGAACATGTTGGTGGATTGTTATGGAAGGTTGATGAACCTTTACAGTAAGAGTCTAGGTGACAGACATAGAGCTGTAGGGCTGGAACAGCTAGTGAGCTCCTCCTACCATCGAGTGTACTAAAACTACCCTCACTCTGGCACAGAATTATGATCCAAAATAAGATTTTTTCTCCCTTAAGTTACTCCTTATCATGCTCACAGTGATGAGAAAAGCTAGCACAAGACCCTTGCTTGAAAGACTTTTGATTCCTAGTCTAATAAAACTTTTAGCTGATAAAGCGACCCTTCTTGTTTTAAAATGAAAATCTGCCTTCCTGTGAATTTCATTTATTGGCCTTGGGGCTGCCTGTGATCACCTTTGGGCATATACAGAAGATATTTGAACCCTTTTCGCATTAGTTAACTCTAAGTCCATCCAGGATGGCTAGAACATTTTTTTTCAGGCCCAAAAGACTTTACTTGTATTAGGTATGACTTTTTGAATAAATGGCAGATTTGGGATAATCCGAGACACTATATCTTATACAGAAAGTGAGTGGAGCCTGCTGATAATTTATTGAGCCAAAAAGTTCCACAGAGGTATTTAGTAGAAATCCTGGATATATAAGTGCAGAGGATGGGAATTCATGAAGTCAGTCTGAATTCTTCATGGCTTTCAGACATATTGCTCCACTGTGTTCTACAGAGTAAACAGTCCTTTACTGTACTTCCTGGTGTCTCTATCTCAAATCCCACCTCATATTCATAGTATCTCATTACTTTGGTCCATCTTCAAGTGCCATTTTAATCTTGCTCCTCCCTTCGCATTCCTGAATTAATTTTTTTCCTGTCTAACACATGTGCCCCCATTTTTTAAAAAATTCTTTACAATTTTTGTTTTGGATTTTTTTAGTGTAATACTACTGGCTTAAAAACAATTTTTCTGACCAATTCTAGAAATTACCCATTAGAACTTATTGTCCATTTGTCAAATTTCTACTACCAATTGGTAGAAGTCTTGATTATTAATTTATTGAACAATTGATTTTTTTCTTTGTTGGAATATGAGTGTATTACAGCCAGAGTATTTTTTAGTCATTTTAGTTTGGTTCAAATCATAGGCACTCAAAAATGTGTAGAGAATGAATAAAGTGTAAATCAACAGTAGTTTGGGGATAGAAAAATAATTTGACGAACGATACTGTGAAGTCCAATTACAGCATCTAAAAAGAGTTCCTTCTTACTCTCAGAGGAGGCTAAAGTAAATAAAAGTTTTCCTGCTTAGTAGTTATTCAGTATCTCTCTGTTTGGTGAGAAGAATCCTTTATGTGTACTTGGTACACCTAAGTGAATATGTACTAATACACCGATTATATTTTCTACTACAAAGCTTTGTCAGCACAAAACTCATATGCACAAAGATCCTAATCTGCAGTGTGTCTAGGAGATGAAAATCAGAAGTGACATTAGGGGTCCTCCATTGTATTTTACAGCTGAGCAAACCAAAAGTCCAGAGAACTTTCAGAAGGCCACACAACCAATCGGCTGCATATCCGGACAAACAGTGAGGTACTCACACTCCATCTTTGGTGCATTTAATATATGTCTCACTTCCACCTCTTTTGGTGATTGGTTTACTTTGTATGTGCTGATGCAGATGAGAAAAACCTGTGCCTGCATAGTAGCACTGTACTTTGTAATGTATTTATTATGCATACACCTTACTAAAACTATGATCTTACTTAACCATGATAAAACCTAAACCATCACTAATAGTTTATTTTTCATAATTTAAGAAGTGATCAACTATAACTTTGGACAGCAGTAATGATGTGACCAGAATTTCACAAACAGAATATATCAAAATGAACTTTTCTACATATTTTCTACTGTTTTATAATATCTACCTATCTTTGGTTTTTTATTAATGTGCGGTCTACATATATGTTTCATACATGCTAAAGATTTTACGATTTTAAGGACTTCTCAGCAAATCTTTATGTAGTGCTCTCTCTCTCTCTCTCTCTCTCTCTCTCTCTCTCTCTCTCTCTCTCTCTCTCTCTTTCTCTCTCTCTGTAAGAGGCTTCATCATTAATTCATCTAATCTTTGAAGAAATTTTACTGTGTAGCTGATACATATACACATTTTATCGTTGTACCAACTTAGACTCAGAGGAATTAACAATTGGTTAAAAGCAACAAATAGTGAGCAGTGAGCTGTAATTTAAAGCCAGAAAACTTGGCTTTAGAATCCATTCCTAACACAGGACCAGTTTGCTTCTTTTCTGGTCTAAAGCCCTGTAGGCAGAGCAATAGCTGCCTTATGTAGGTTGAGCATAACCCCTGTAAAACTTGAACCAGTCAGTCACTGTATTTGTTGCTTTTCTCATTTTTGTGAGCAAATACTTGGAAAGAAAACACTCAAGAGGAAGTGTTTTTCGTGGCTCATGGTTTGATGGAGTGAGTCCATGACACCATGTCATGGAAGCCTGCTGGAGAGGGCATTGATCACAGTGTGTCTAGAGTCAGGAAGCTAAATGGAATGGTGCTTAGCTTGCTGGGACCCCAGCCCATGGAATTTTGCTTCTGTCATTGAGGCTCCATCTTTCTACATCTCTAGAAATCTATCACAGATATACCCAATGGGAAGTATTCTAAGGATTCTAGATATAATCAAGTTGACAATGAAGATTAATTGTCACCAACATGGTAAAGAGCTAGTCTATAGGGGCACTTGTCTCCTTCTTTTATTGCTACATTGTCCTTTAGGGTAGAAAAACCTCTACTCATCAGTAATTGGCTCTTTTCCAAGGGAAGGCATACTTGGCTGCAGAGAGAGTGAAAGGCTAGTCTACATTGGGCCATGCTCACATGGAACCAATCTATACAGTTATGGTGAGGCACTCCACATCACAATTTGAGGCCAAAGACCTGGTTACTTATGATTGCTGTGCCATTTGCTTGTTTACCCACCTCATTGTTTTTCTGGTAAGAGAAGGTTTAGATGCCTGGAACCTTTCTTGCATCAGAGAGATGGAGGAGAAGGAAGTCATGTTGAGACTTTGGTCTTTATAGATGAGGAAAAAAGATATAACACCTGGAAACATTGCAGTTTTGTGGACATTAGTGGGGACCTAAGTTCAACAGACTTTATTTACATAGCAAATGCTGTTTGGTTCTTATGTGCCAGGACCTTGGGCATTCAGTCTTGAGTACTATAGTCATTGTCCTTGAACCTATAGAACCAACATTCCGGAGTGGTGGTAGCAGCTACAAGAAAATTAACACATCAGTAGGATACTTTCAGAGAGTGAGAAAGGACTTGGAGAAAAGCAAACTGAGACCAACAGTGAAGGGTAGGAGAGGGTGGTCAGGGGACAATCAGGCATAAGCTTTTCAGTTGGTATTTTCACAGAGGGATCTTCACCATGACTTGTCTTTTTTCTTCCTCCTATCTCAGCCATGTGTTCAATTTTCCAACGGCCCCCTCCATTTTGGAGGGTGTGTCCGATGATGTCTTTCCTTGGCCTGCTTCCACCCATGAGGAAAGTGCTAGGGTTAGCAGATGTCAGTGGAGATTATCTTGTGCCTTGCTGAAATAACAGCCCCTCTCTCCTTTGAAACCTCTTAGTCCAACCTAAAAGAAATGAGTTTAGTTTGCCATGATGTATTCCAAGCAAGCCCAGTACTTCCTCTGAAGAACTCAGAGCCATCTGTTTAATCATCTTTTCTTGAATTCACATAGGGATTGATGTCATATGATGAGATACAGTCTCTGACATTCACCAGTTCCCCTCTTTTGAAAATCTGGACAACATTTGTAAATTTGCAAGCTTCTGGATCCATGCCTTTACTCTCTTGATCCCTCTAGAATCTCCGATGCTGGCTCCATGGCCACGTCTGCACATTCTTTTAATACCTTAGGATATTGATGCAGAGAATCTCAGCTCATTCACTGACACTTTCTTCAACCTCTACATCTGCCTTTGCCATATCACTATTCTGTTAGTGTCTTTCTATATGTAGGTTCCTGGGTAGAAAAGTAATCTGATTATAGCAAACTGTGAAAGACAGCAAAGCAGGAAATAAATCACTCAAAATTTTAACACCCAGAAATGCTTCCTTAAGATTTTAGAATGTCTGCTAGGCTGTCCTGTTACCATAATCCTCCCTACATACATAGATGCACATACAGA
Organism: Micromys minutus; assembly: GCF_963924665.1. Taxonomy (NCBI): domain Eukaryota; kingdom Metazoa; phylum Chordata; class Mammalia; order Rodentia; family Muridae; genus Micromys; species Micromys minutus. The sequence continues at coordinate 33,562,116 of NC_137971.1, read as the reverse complement.
TATCCATACAACATAAGCAAATATATACATATTAATATGCTTGTTCAATGAATTGGAATAACATCACATAATGTACATTGTAATTATGTTCCTTGTAATTTAAAATAAATTATCAGTATTACCCTTTGCAGGATAAAAATTGTTTTTTATGATAGAAAAAGTAGAAGGAAGAATAAAGAATGCCTTTACTCTTGGCTGTAAGACAGTGTATCCCCTATCTCAAATGGAAGCAATTTACTTCTAAATTTCCAGACTAAAAGTAACTGAAGAAACTACTCAGTCTCTTAAGTAGTGGTCTATTTTCTGCGAGCAGTGTTGAAGGAAGAGTTTATTTTCCTGTCTTTCCTGAAATGTTCAGAACTTGTACTATCATTGTAAATATACTGATAACCTCTAGTAAGGTTCGGGTTATGTGAAACTTTAGTGTATTTGTTAAGTTACTCATTCCAGCTACTGGCAGTAAGCAGTGCCTACTTTCCTGAGTCTCCTCTAAATGTCTTCAGTGGGGTCCATATTGCCTAACTCTTGTGATAAAAGATGATTTTAATTTATTAAAAGTAGTATCCAGCTTTCACTGCCAATAATAAATTACATGTCTCACTAGGTACTGGAGACTTGTAGGTAGATAGCCCATGAAATGTATCAAACCCACCAGCAACCCTTTATTCTGTTTCCGAGCTAATAGAACATGTTGGATTTGTTTGTGAATCTCCTCCTCGATTGTTTTGCAGGTTTTTCTCTACGAGCGCTCCCTGTTGAACACTACATGAATTATCACTGAGCTCTGCTATATTTTACTGTTTTGAATAGTCATCTCTCTCCAAATTGAGTATCTGGATGGAAACAGTACACTTCACCTAAGCTAAATTATCCCATTGAAATAATTCATGGACTTTTGAAGTTATGTATATTCTGTCCATTGCAGGACTACTGTCCATGTTATAAAATAGTGGAATGGGGGGATTCTTTTGAGGAGGTGAGGGAGCTGTGTCTGTCCCCTCTATAGCTCCTTGAACAGTAATTTCAGTTCTTCCTTGACTATTCAATTTCTGTTCCCCGAGAATCCCTCTGTAGTGAGGTATGTTCCAATAGTCCATCTCGTCACCATTTTTCAGGTTCTTGACACTCTGAGTGTTAATTTACACTCTTCAGAGTTTCTATCTGTAGCTGCAGGACAGTAGGAACCATGTATATTGTGGGTAGTCTATTTTTAGGATTCTTGCAGAATGTCAAACCTAATGTGATATTTAGTAATTATTCACTAGTTTAACAATGACAATGCAATTGCCCATATTGTGCAGGAGTTATTTTAGAAAGTTGATGAATTCTAATTAATGAAAAAGATAAAATCCTTTTCAGAGTTCAAATACTTATTGGGAAAGACAGATGATTGAAATGATTATAATAAGTAGATATATATTAAGTTGGAACATGGTAAATGCTACTGCAAAGAAAAACAAAGTAACTATATTGAAAATGCTAGAGTTCAGAGAAACCATTAGGTGGCTAGAGTCAACATAAGCTGATAGAAGTTTCAAAAGCTGCACAGGAGTAAAGGCAGCCTGGTCTTTAAAAGGATGCTAGGAAAACTGGATATCTACACATAGAGGAATGACAGTAGGGTCATACTTTTTACAGTGTACAAAAATCAATTTAAAATAAATCAAATATTTTATTTGTTTGTTTTGTTTTTTAACTTTATTTAAAAAAACAAAGAAACGTACAGATTTTTAAAAGCATTTTTGCATGAAACTATATATTTTGTCAGTACTTGTAAACTGATTTTAACATGATATATATTATGTAATGAGAAATAAATATAATGAAAATAAGAGGAGCATGATTTGGGAAGAGGACAAGGGAGCACAAAGAGAGAAGAGATACATGAGTGGCTAGTGGGGGAGTGACTATAGTAAAAATGCATAATATATTATAACAAAAAATCTCATTGTAAATCCTATCACTATGTATAGCAAATAAACATCAATAATTCTTTTCAAAGGAAAATGATAGGAGTTACAGTTATTGGTAGATTTGTTGTGAGGATCTTGCTTGGAAAGGTGTTATCTGAATAAAACTTAAAAGAAAGGAGAGGCTCAGTTGTGTGGCATCTGGAGGATGTCTGTATGTAGAGAGAAGCCAGGAAAATTGTCCTGGGGAAGATGGGAGTTCAGTAAATTAAGGGACTAAGGAGACCAGAAAATATGCCTAACTGAGACAAGAAATACTAGAAGACAAGAGTGTGGTGTGATGGTAAAAATAAATGAATAGGTTTTCCAGTAACTGACTTACAGAATCTGTATAGGGAGGAAGCATATAAAAAGTATATGGGTCCTATTGATTAAATTCCATATTAGACATCCAAGTAGACAGGTTAAACAGACAGTTGGATATATAAGAAAGACCTGGGTTTTTATTGAGTGATTTAAGTTCATTGGGTAAATGACAAGATATTATTTCAAGTGACTGGAAAGTGAAGGGGTTAATGTTGAGCCCTGGGATGAGGGATAAGGTTCCAGTCAGGGACCCTGAGGACAAATAACACATAAGGATAGAGAGAAGCTAGAGATTACAATGTCTTTCTTGAAGCCAGTGAGAGAAAAGATAAAACATGGATAACTAAATATTTGGGTAGATTTTAAAATCAAATTTCTTCTCTTGTTGGTAGTATACATTTTCATGTCAGCTACTTCCTGATAGTGCATTCAGTGCCCTCTGTTTTGGATGACTTTTCTTTTGGGCATCTTTTAATATTACAGTTATAATGAAGGTAGTGTTGGTTCTAACAGCTACCTTTCAGAGAGGTAACCTCTAGAGCCAATTCCATTTGTACTAACCTTCTCTGGTTCATAGGAATGTGAAACAGGGTAAGAGCAAAGACACTAGACTAAGAGCATGGTGTTTACACAGGCTGCAGGGCTAACTCTGGATCCTGAAAGAAACATCAAGGCATTTCATCCAGTACTGTTTTATCCAAGTCCCTTTATGTGATGGAAGCTTTCATATATCACATAAATTTTTCATTCTCAGGAGTTAAAAAGTGCACACAGAATAAAACCATCAACTAGTAAATATAAAAGTTTTGATATTGCTGTCAAAATGATAATAAATGTAGTTGGTTTTTGTATAACCCACTACAGCCTGCATATTTATATTTAATACAAAACGTCTAGAGCATAAATTCAACCGAAGACTAGGCTACTTTATTCGTAGGTCATTGTGGTGATTGTAGGAGTGATTCACAGGCCTATGTCAGAATTTTTGCTACTGAAAATATGGTCTGACACACATTGTAAGACAAGAGAATGGACAGTGCTTCTCTTTACAAACTACCCTGAAGAACGATGTGTGAGCATGTAAGGAAGCCATGCTCAAAGAGCCATTCTGGGAGCCAGGTTTCTTCTTTCATTCTATTCCTCCATCATTGCAGATATTGAGGATTTTTAACACAGTTGAAGCTAAGAAGCAGGCACATCCATGATCTAGTTCATGGGGTAAGAAAATAATATGTAAGAGCACCCCCATGCATTTTAGTCAAATGTTTAAAAGCACTCCATTTATACTTCTTTTAATCAAAAGACTAACTAATAGTCTGAAAAATTTATCTGTTATAAGTTATGGGCATTAGGTTAACCTATTTTTCACAGGTGGCAATGTATCATATAGATTTGATAGCAAAGAAATCTGGGAAATTTAGCTTGTAATGGTACCCAGCTACTATCATTATCACCAACATCATCATCAACATCATCATCATCACCAACATCACCACCAACATCATTAGCATCATCATCATATCATCATCATCATCAACAACAACATCATCATCAGCATAGTCATCATCAACAACAACATCATCATCTTCTTCTAACTCATTTTTCTCTTCTTTCTACCTTTCTTTTCCCTTTCTCTCTGTTTATTTTCTTTTTCTTCCTTTTCTTTTTTTGATCAAAAATTAGATTCTTTTCTCATTCAGCACATTTCAACTAGTGACTCTTCTTTTCACTCCTCCAAAATCCCCAACTCCCCTCTCCCCTAGACCCACTCCCTCTTTATTTCCTCTTCAGAAAGGAGCAATCCTCTAAGAGATGACAGACATGAGAAAACAAGATACAGTAGAACAAGGCGAAAGCCCTTGAATTGAGTCTGGGCAACCCGATAGCAGACAGAGTCTTAAGGCGGGCAAAAGAGTCAGAGATATGCCTGCTCCCACTGATGGGGTCTCCCAGGAATACAAATCCAACAAAAAAATACTTAGAGACTTGGTGTACACCCATGCTTGCTGTTTCAGCCTCTGAGCCCATGCAGCCACTGTCTTCTAACCATATGCCTTGGCAGATAGAACCCATAGTCAGCACCGTCTCTTACCATGCTTGCTGTTTAGCAGAGGAGATAAGATGGTGTGACTTTTGTGGGTAACCGTGACATATTATAGACTGCAAGTCCCATGGAGGCTGGTGTAGGCTGGCAAAGGAGAAACAAAGGCATCCTTGTCTGTACGCAGAGAGATGGGCCTTCGGGAGAAAGTGGGAGTTAAACTTCATGGGATAGCAGTAGGAAAGAGAACATGGAAGTCTCAAAAAGTTATTTTTGGAGAAAGGCATGGGATTTAGGGCCTAAAGCAGAGTATCTTTAAGATGAAGATAATTCCATTGGTTAGAGAATGGTTGATTTGATGAAGTGAAAGTGAGTTCAGACTAAATCTCGGAGACTGTTGGAATAACAAGTTACTTTTTTTGAGTTCCCAAAAGTTGTAAACTTTTAGATAAAGAATGACATAATCCGGACAAACGATTTTCACACTGTGTTCCAAAGAAGCTGAGATTTTGAAAACTGACCGTGTGTTGTGATCTTGGACACACCCCTGCTTCAGTCAGCAACAATTTTTTATCTGCTGGGATGTTAGGGAGGTTCAGTGAGCAGGAATGCTGCAGCCAAAGACAAGGCGTCAAGACGCTAATGCTAAGATAAATCCTCAGAAAATGTCCTCAGTAGCTTGAGATCATAGATCATGTCAGTATAATGGGAAGGTTCTCCTCTCCCTCTATCTCTCTCCCTCCCTCCCTTCCTCTTTTCCCCTCTCTCCTCTCTCTGTCTCCCTCTGTTTCTTTCTCTCTGTCTCTCTGTCTCTGTCTCTCTGTTTGTGTGTGTGTGTGTGTGTGTGTGTGTGTGTGCATCCATGGAAGCCAGAGATTTCAGATCCTCAGATCCTCAGGTATCTGTTGCCTGTCACAATGTTGGGAGTTAAACTCAGGTCTGCCTGAAGAACAATACAAACTGATAACCACTGTCACAGCTCTCCATCCCCAGTTAACTTTTTTTTTTTTTTTTTTTTTTTTTTTTTTGGTTAAAAGAAAAACATTATCTGGCTAGGGTGGCTCTAAGAAAGACACCAGTGCACCTGGCATGGCCCTGGGTGGGGCACCTGTAAGAAAGACATTTAAGCACTTGCTGTGAGTGCCACCACAGTAAATAAATGTGTGACAGAGAGATGGAAGAGATGGAGTATGTGGTAGAGAGATTGAAGAGAAAGCTAAGTTGAAGGGTTCATACGCTGTAGAGAAAGATAAAACTGGAGACTCCATAGTGGTGAGAAACAGGCAGATACAAGGAGGCCATGGTGAGGTCCTGGCCTGGGTTGCTGCCAAGGACCATTCAGGTCTTCCTGCATATGGAGTCTGTGTTGATGTCTGTGGCCTGATTGACCACCATAGGCCAAGTAGATGCTGGTGGTGTGGGCTACCACCAGGTATCATATCCAAAGACTATGCTACCACTGGGGGCATGCTGATCTGAGAGGTCTGTGTTGTCACCTGAGGTCTTGGGGACGTTAAGGCCCATGCTGCTGCCAGAGCCCATGTCTGGGACCAAGGTCCTATGGCAGCTGGGGTCTGTGTTGATGTCCTAGGCCCATGTTACCATCAAAGACTATAAAGATGTTCCCAGTATGGACTGCTGCTTGAGGCACTGTACTGAGCTGACTCTGCTCCTCAGTGGCCACCACACTAGAAAGAGCTGGCCCTGCTCCTTGTCTGGGCAGCATAGTAGAGCTAATTCTAATGGCAGGGGAGTGGGTGAGTTGGCTCAGAAAGTATGAGCTCTGGACAGCTGGGCCCATCCGTAGCCTGCCATGGGGTTGCTTGGGCAAGGGAGAGATGCCCAGTCTCATTGCCTTCAGTAGGCAGGAGAACTGGTCCTGAGTTTATGAAAATAGGAGAGCTGTTCCTGCCCCTGACTGCCTGTGGCCTTCTGAAGAGCAGGCTCTGCACCTAGCCCAGGCAGTACAGTAGAGCTAGCCCTAGTGGCAAAGGTGTGGGTGAGCCAGCCTGGGGGATATGAGAGCAGGGGAACTGATCAGCTGTCCCTGCCCCTTGCCAGCTATGGCACTTGGTGAGCTAGCCAGGGTTGAAGAGATTGCCCTGGAGGTTGGGGTAGAGGAGAGCTAACCAACCAGCTCAGCCACCTCCTAGGCCTAAATCCAGGGCTTTGAGTCGTCCCACTCCAACATCTACCCCACCTATGATGTGCTTGAGCATGTGAGAGCATTGGTCTTGCAGACCCTAAACTGAAGAATGTCCATGACACAGAGTAACACCAGGAGGTCAGAGAGGAGTCCTGGTGAAGATGTAGTATTATAGCTAAGCCAGAGACCTTGAAACAGACCAGTGGCTCATTGCAATAAACATCTGCAAATAAAGTTGTATGTATGAAAGGGTGAACTGTGAGATACATTGTAACATAATACAGCTTTTAAAGTAAAAGGTGGTTTTTTTGTTTTTGTTTGTTTGTTTGTTTTTGTTTTGTTTTGTTTTTCTTGTTTTGATTTGTTTAATTCTATTTTTGGCAGGGAGAGATTGCAAAGAGTAGAAACAAAGGGAAGGGGGAATGAGTGCAATTTACAATGAATCAATAAAATGTTAAAACTATAAAATATAGTATTTTTCCTAGTGCATTTTCATGAGGGTTAACATTCTATTGAGATGCATAACTAGAGTTGTGACATTTCTTCAAGTAGATGTTATCAGCAGAGTCACCTCTTGGGGCAGGCCTACATTCAATAGAGCTTTTTAAGAATCCTGTGGGATATATAGAGTGTTCTAGGACATATCCACAGTGGAGTTCCACCATCACATTTAATCCTCAAAGTACTGTTTGACCCATTTTACAGATATTGAAGAAGGTGGCTTCTCTGCTTTCTCGCAGCTACTGAGTGTGGAACAAGAATGCGTCTCTAACACTGTCTTCTCTGAGAAACCTCAATCTTCAGATGCCTTCTTTTACTGTTTCTAGTAACTTGAGACCATCTCCAATGTCTGAATGGACAAAACAATTACCTAATAACTTATTAGTGGGGGTGGGGTGGTGTTTTCTCTCCTGTGAAACACAAGTGTTTGTCTTACAAATGAGAGGGTGGATCAGAAGGAAGCTTGCTATCTCTTACAACCAGAACTCACATCTCTAGATAATGCCTTTTAATTTTTTTCCCCTACTGAATTGTATCAACCTTTTAAAGTACTTGTCAAAGATATAGGGAAAGAATTAAGTAGGGGTTAATTGTACAGACTTGCATTTTCCGGTTGAATGACAGAATTCTGCTCACTGAAACTATTCTTGCTGGTTTTTATAGTACTGTGGTTCCCGGTGGGAACTGTTTACAGAACTGGGGTATAACTTCTGTAGATGAACTCTTGATAATGTGCTAAAGCAGCCTACCATTCAGATTAAAATTGCTGTTTGTTTCAAATAAAACAAGGACTCTATTCACACCAGATGATGCAGTTCAACTACACTTAAATGATTCTTAATGCCAGAGGCACGTTTATGACCACTTGGAGACTGAATCATGAGGAGAAATTACTCAGTATTGTGACAGATGCTATTACATTTTTTTTTGCACTTGAAGTGATGAGTTATGAATTGGGGTGAAACTCAGGAAGGACTAAGGCAATGTTTGTGTAAGACCTCATACAACTCCTAAGTTGAGTATCAAAATCGTACCACCAGCTTGCCAAATGGACTTTGTAAAATTGACCTTAAGGGTCCAACACTCAGCATAACTAATGTTCCCTTGGCTTGCTTTCTTAAAGCTGTACAGTGCTTTGGTTGTTTTTGAGGCTGGGGATAGGAAGAACCAGATACTGACTGTTAGATAGGTGCTAGAATTTTTCATATAGAAATTTAGAAAATACATTGACAATCCTATGAATCATTTTCCCGTATAGGAAAATAAACACACACTAAGCACAGTAGTCAGGGCATATGGAACTTGCATAAATATACTGGGAAATTCCCTGGATGTCACTGTACAGTACCACACAGCTCTACACCTGTTGGAGAGCATAGGTTCATGGGTACGCTGATGCTATAATTGGAGCCCATGTGAACAGAGGGCTGTGACAAACATTTCACAAGCTGTTTACAAAGGAGCCGGGGGAGGGGAAGAGAAGAAATCAAATTTCATGATGGGGCTCAACTGTTAGTAAAATCCTATTACTGCATGAAGTGTTTATTGAATTCAGACAAGCAATTATCCAAGGTATTGTGAAGTGTCACTGAAAGAGCAGGCTTAAGCTCTGAGTGACAGGGAGGGAGAATTCTATCCCAGCACATCACCTGAAATCCTCCCTCTTAGAGGGTCTGCATGGGAAACAGCAAACCTGTGGCAGATCTGAGATTAGTACAACAAATGGAAAACATATATACTATCAACACTGGGATCCATTCAATGACTATGTCTCCAGCATCTCCAAAGAGTATTAACACCCAACGTCTCCTATCCATACCTTCCTGAGCTGTAACTTATAAGGGAAACAAATTCAAAAAAATTCATCATGCCCAAACCCTACAGAACCTAGAAAACCTAACACCCTGGATAAGACTCTTAATCTAGATTCAAAGACCTGTTTGGTGAACTAACTGGAGTGTCTTGTGCCTGCACTGAGCCAATAAACTGCTGTTATTTAGTCCTTCTATTGACAATACCTATACTTCCAGATTAGAGATTAATCAGAGATGAGTGGAAGGCTTAGACTTGACGATAAGGTTGGTTGGAAACAAATGAAGGGTAATTATCTGGGAATCAGTGGAAACTTTTCATGTATTGTCATTTGAATGCATCCCCAAAGCTCAAGTGTTGGAAACTACATTCTCAGTGTAAGTGTTGAGAGGTGAGGCTTGGAGGAGGCTGCACACCCTTCAGAAGTCACATAGCAAAAGTTGGTTCATTCATAGATGATAGGCCTTCCTTCTGTCGGGGATCACTCTCTCTCATTTTCTCCCACTCTCTGCCTTCTGCCATGTGATGATATAGTCCAAAGCCTCTTCTGTATGACAGACACATTCTTGGCTACTTGTTAGTTTCTTTTATTTACTAACTGCTAGTACATGGTAATCATTCATCAGTGACACTGAGTAGACTAGCAAACCCAAATGAAGAAAGAGAGTTTAACTCTGGAAGACTTGGCTGCTCTCTGTTGTACCCAACAATGTCTCAGTTGTATTGGACTCTTCACAAAATCACAGCTCTTCGGCAAACAGCATGTCCTCTTCTGAAGGTGGCAATAGTGACCATTCAGGACCACCTGACAAGTCAAGTGACTGTCCCTCTATCAGGTTAATCTCTAAGTATTTCACTTTCCCAGGATGTGGTCTGATAATTTGAAATTGATAGTGTCATTAGCCAGAGATGGTTTAACCTTGTCATAGCAACACAACCTCTAAGTTGACCTTAAAAGGGATTTTGCTTTCACATATGTGCAACTTTGTGTGTGTGTGTGTGTGTGTGTGTGTGTGTGTGTGTGTGTGTGTGTAAAATTACAATTTTCAACTTTATATTCTGATACTTGTTCCACATGTATTAAGCACTTGATATTTGTGTACACAGTGAAGAGGAAGGCTCTCTGGCAGGGTCGAAAGAGGCATGAGAAGCCTGCAGTGATCCTCTTCACCACTAGGGGGTTATCGTGGATGTCTGGAAAAATAATCTATTCACTTGGTAAAAACTGGTGGTGCATTCAGGTATACCTAGCAGTGAGACTAGAAGTGGCAGTTTGGGGCAGAAAAGGGGGTAAGACATACCAAACTAAACTAAACTAACTAACTAACCAACCAACCAACCAACCAACCAACCAACCAACTAACTAACTAACTAACTCCCATCATCTAAGTTTTTGAGGTTATTTTCTTTCCTCTCAGAACTCAGCTCAGTGAAGTCTCCCTCTGTAAGGTTTGGCCAGTGCAGTGGTGTTTATATGCCAGGCTTCCTGTGGCCAACAGCATGTCTTAGTGTCACAGTGATCAAAGACATAAGAATGCAGACCTTGAATTTTATTGTTATTCTAACGATGACCATGTTAAAGGGTGGTGTAACTCCCTGCATGTGTGGGGATATCTTAAAGTTTCTTTGGATAGAAGTAAAACCAACATTCAGACAGGGCAGCATGTTTCCCATGGAGGATGCTTACTCATGAGGTCTTAGACTAAGACTTGAGAGGGGGTGGGTGGGAGCCACATAGTCGATATGATGTAAATGTTGAGAAACAGACAGCCACTTGTGACCCAGCCCTCATACATACCCAGTCTTAGGATTACTAGAGCTGGTACTTAGCAACTCCTAAGAACTAATGGCTAGGCAGTCACTGGGACCAATTGACAGGAGAAATAGAGACAAAGCCCTTTTTATTCATCTTTCAGAACCAATGCAAGCCTCTCTTATAAGTTTTGCTGACCACGCACCCCCCCCCCCACCTATGGGCAAAGTAAGTTTTCTAAGCCGCTTGAGTGCCCTTCTCCTATGCTGTGTCTTTTACCAAGTGTTTCACCACTGTCCTTCACATGCCAACAGGCTGAGGGATGTCATCAAGGTGACAACTGAGTCTACTTCATCTATGTCCACTTCATGCCAGGTCCTGGGAGTGAGGAGCTCAGTAACTGTATTCCAAAAATGCAACATTTGAGGTGCTATAGTCAGTGATGACATCTGAACTAACCATGACATGTATTTCACAATCTGTACGTTGGAAGTACTCATGACACTCATCCTCCTTTTGTTTATCCAACACTGCAATGTTCACAAAACATGTGCATTGACCTTGGCCCTCTAGATCTTCTCATAAATCTTGTGGGAAGGAAGGACAACTTTTTTTTATTATGTAGCTGTTGAAATTGGAAATTATAACATTCAAGGAGTCAAATTATATAAAGAATTGAGGCAGAGATAGAAAGTTTTCTCTCTTGGAGTTCTCAGTCCTTTCCCTTCTCTCTTCCCTCTCTGTCCACCCCGTCCTTCCCCTCTGTCCTCCCTGTCTTCATTTTTATATCAGCTCTGTTTTTAATCTCTGTCCAGCTTTCACTGTTGGCAGAGGGTAAAGCTGATCTTTCCTTCCCTTCCAGCCTCCGTCTTTATCTGTGAAATGGGGAGAGCTACAATGAAGCCTTTCCTTGGAGATAATGTAACTCCACTAGATGTCGAGTAACATGCATTAGTTGGTTACTGTTTTCCAGACACTCAAAAATCTTAGAGTTATGGAGAAAACTATGAAAATTATAAAAAAAATTCAAATACCCCAAACCTACTAGCACAATTTGAAGTGTTTTACATGTTCTCTGTTTTCTTGAAAATTATAAGTCTGTGAGCTCCGGATCTCATTTTCCAAAGGCATTTAGTTGAGAGGAAAAGATGTGAGACTAGCATCAGTCAGAGTGTCCTAGAGAGAGTGCAGTAGGTAGGCTGGTTTCTGGATGTGCCATTTACCTTGTTCCTCCTCTCTGTGAGTGAGCAAAGACCAACTCATGGCACTATATTATTAAATCTTAAACCTAAGTCTTGTGAAATTTGGTTTTGGTATATTTCAACAGCTGTAGTCTGTATATACAACTGGAAAAATTACCCTGTGCCCACCCTAAGTACTTTTGGGGTTGCAACATTTAAAACTGCCTTTCTATTAGATCAGAATTGACTTCCCGGTAATAATTTCAGGAGTGATAAAGTCACTACAGACTTTGTCAGCATCCCTCTGGGAGAGAAATAGACCACCAATAACCCAACTTTATCGTGCCCTTAGGAATCTTGGACATACAGAAAATAGCTTGTTAAAAGGAAGTGATATAAGAGTGTAGTGGGGTCACTGCTACTGAACATGTCTGCATGTCAGGACCCTCTCTCTCCCAGTAAAGGATAAAGGAGGGCACACACCACACCAGGAGTGTGGAAGGGAATAGTAAGAGTGTGTTAGAAAGGGAAAGGCAGGGCTGGATAAAATCCAACCCATAAGCCTGTGTCTGACTGATGGTCACTCAAGGTCTCTGGAGTGTGAGAGATGGTGACTACTATACCTCAGGGAAGGGTAAGAAGGAGAAGGAGGGTTTGATGCATTTGGGAATATTCCAACGCATTCTACTTCCACTGTTGTGAGCAATCCAAAGTATAGAAAGGCAACCAATTATTTTCCAATGAGTTGTGTTTGGAGACAACTGTCCTCCTTTGTAGCCAAGCTCACCATGAACTCATGATCCTCCTGCCTGCACCCCTAACATTCAGTGATGGCAGACATATGCCACCCTGCCTGGTTTAAATGATTAACCTTTATTTATTTTTACATTATTTTACTTTATTCTTCCTTAAGGCTTTCATGCACATAGACAAAAAAACATGGTGACCAGTCTTTTAAACTTTGTTTCTTAAAGTCAGAGACAGAATAAGGCAGCCTGCAAAGGAGTTAGGTATGAGATAACCAAGAGAACTGTAGCCTGTCTTAACGGTTGCAGCTTTGTAATTTTGTCTCCTGATGTCAGGTTGCCTCTGTGATTAAATGTGTCTGAGGCTGCAGGTAGAGTTCTCCTAATCCATCAGAAGCTGAGACATCAGTATATGTTTCCAAGTGTCCACTAACAGTGTCTGCACCCTCAAAACACCTTGGTTCTATTTACATCATGGTTTGCCTCAGTCCAACTTTTGCTGACTTTCCCAGAAAATCAACGAGGAGACATTCTAAAAGGCAGCTCTGATCCACCATGTTTTTGGGAAGGAAGAAGACCATCTTATCCCATGATATACCATCTGACTCATAAATATTTATAAAAGATTCTTTAAAATAGCTGGGCTGTGGCTCCCCTTTGTGAAAGCCCACTCCAGTTCCTCTTTGAAACACTTCTTCAGCTTACCTAAATAAACGTCTCTGAAAACTGATTGAGTCTATGCCCAGATTTTTCTCTTAGAGAAGATGAGCTCCAGGAGAGCCCCATAATAAATATTTCCTTCTCTGCATTTTGTTCTGAGCGTTCTGAAGGGAAAATTGAGTCATATTCTGTTTCTTTAGCGAGTTGCAATTGCTTCTCCAGTGGACTCAGCAGTAAATTCAGTGTGCAATGAATCAGCCTGTCTCCTCCCACTGGTCCGAAACATAGATGCCTGTGTAGCAACAGGATAAGTAGGAGGAAGTGTCACATTAACCATTTCTACTCCAATATTCTATAGTCTATTAACATTATTACTTGAAGAGACTTTCAGAAATATAAGAGAGACATTTTTCTACCCATGTTCTTAGTGTTAAGTTGAACCCTTTTCTATATTTTCAAGAACATGGGACAACCCTCAATTCTGAGGAAACTATTGCATTTACATCTAAATATTATCAGCATTTTCCTGGGCATTCTTCTTCAGGCTCCCTTGATGCCCAGTCTGCCAGCTTTCATTCTGTTTAGTGATGATTAACACTGGCCAGATGGCTCAGAGGAGGAGAGAGCTTGACTAGATGGTAGAGAGAGCAGAATGCTTCTGTTCCTATGGGAGGGGGGTCTTAGTCCACATCCCAGACCAGAATTCCTGATACTCTTCCAGAGGACCAGAGTTTGCTTATTAGCACACACATTGGGTGTTTTACAAACACTTGTAACTTCAGTTACATTAGGAATCTGACTCCCCCCCCCCTGCCCGCCTTCATATGTACCGGCATGCACAGGGGAATAGGCACATACAGACACACAAGTAAAAATTAAAACTAAAAAAATGCATACTCATTAATTTAGTTCCATCTGTGGCCACATGGAATTTGATCCAGTGCTATTAAAGCACAAAAAGGTTTTACTTGCCCCCAACATATTGAAAAGTATTTCTCATATTACCCTCTGTTTGCTTCAGTGTTTTATTTTTAAAATAAAGGTCTTTGATCCCTTTGGGGAGAAAATAGAACCAACCAACAAACAAAAACTAATGTCTGTGGGAAGGCATGAAACTTCAAGAAGGGAGAACATTTCTACGCTTGCTGTGGAGGAAAAATAGGTAAGCCTTTTTGACTGGCTCAGGCCAGGGCAAGGAAAGAATTCCTAGAGGAACTCCTGGTGATATTCTTCCAGCTCTTGCAGGTGTACAGAACACACCTTTTGTTGTCAAATTCTAAGAGTAGGAGGGGTAATGAAAGGGTAAGGAAGAGACCCGAGGGAATATTGCATCCTCCCATAAATCCCCATAAGCCTCCATTGTTGGGATCCATCCTTTAAACCAAGTAGAAGCATCAGAGGATGACAGGCCCAAGCTGCTATGCAAAAAACCCACACCAGGAACATCTCCCCCAAAGGCAACTATGGAGTGACCCTTTATGAGGTCAAGGTGTGAACAGGGGCATGGTTAGATTGAGGTTGGTAGGAGAACGCCCTGTTCTTGTCAGTTAAAGGTAACTAGAGGTCACTGACAGACTCTGGGCAGTGTATCATGAGAGGGCTGAGGACTGACCAGTCATTATACAGTTGTTCTCTGCTTTTCAACTTTCCTCTCATTGTATTACAATATTCTGGTGGTTGAATCTTGTAAGAAGATGAATCATTGGAGAAGGCTGGTGAGGAATCTAGATTCCAAATCTGAAGAAAATATAACCTAGGGTAAGTCACATTTTAATAGAATATGGAAAATATCCCCTGCCATAAGAAGAGAAAAAAAAGCCTGGAGCTAAGTAGGCATGGCCAACATCTAGAGATAAAGTGAGACCCGAACTAATTTGGATATCACACATCAAATGCTGACATGTAGTTTATGGTACATGTTCCACTGTTCCTCCTCCTTCTCCTCTTTCTCTGCCTCCTCCTTCTTTAATTGGGAGCCTCTCTTGAGAGAATACTCTACTCTGCCCAGGACTCCTGCTATCAGGCACACAAGAGGATTTCTTATAGAAGCTTCCATGGCCACTTTCTGCTGACTATTTTGAGTACCCAATTTGATGGTGTTTTACTATCTGTCCACCTATCTACCTATCTGCCATCGATTATCTCTATAACTCTTGGCTCGCATTCTTTTGTTTTGGCTCACTAGGAACCTAACCAGCTTGCTCATTCAAAGTTGAAAGCATGGCAATCATAGGCCGTCCTCTGAACCTTAGAGAACAAGCATGTAGAAAGGAAGTGAAGGCCAGTAGAAATGTGTTAACCGATAATCAGAAGTAACAAGAGACAGTGGTTCTGAAAGCATTTGTCTAAAGCTCACATAGAGATGATGAAACCTAAATCCACCTGTAGTCTCAGCCTGAGCTTCATAGTTACATAGTGAGATAGTGAGACCCAGTTTCAGGAAAGAAAATGAAATCATGAAAACTATTAAAATGTTTGAAGGTTTTGAAAAATACTCTTAAGCATCCCACTTGAGAAATATCTATCAAATGTGAACATTTTGATATAAAAATAAATGTGTTTTTAATGCATGGAATAACTAAATTTAATGGTGGGTTTAATAACTGATGTGATTTTGCAGTAGCGACAAGCATTAATAACAGTTTGAAATATCAATACCACATATGACATTATATGAAAAATATCTATAATAGGTACTGTGGAAGTTTCTACAGTTTCTAGTCTACCTAAGCATTTGACAGATATTTTACATTCCAGTAAGAGTTTAGCAATAACAGAGATTTAATAATTTATGTTCATAAACCACCCGAATTATTTCTCTGTAGATGTTGAGGAGTTTCTAGACTCTTAGCAAGGTTCTAAATTGTATGAGATCTCTGTGCAGTGAGTGTTTATAACTCGGGCTGTTTAGGCCCAGCTGTAGACTGTGTGCTGTGAATATTGTAGTATAAAGAACAGTATCTGATTAACAAAGCAGTGTCTTAAAGCCTGGGAACCAGTAGCATTGCCAGGAGACATTAACAGGCTCTTCAGAGAAACAAGAGCAGATACAAGAAACTGACTTCATAAGTTCTTCTCTCAGCTTTGCTTGAGAGACCTGCAAATCTGTCTCCTTCTGAGTGAGCAGGCTCAATGAGAGTCAGTATAGATTTATTGCACAAAATTAAGCAAATAATGAGAAATAAAATTCCCTCAAGAAAGATAAGGACAAATCAGACAAAAGGAGAATGACAATCATCACAAAATTTTCTTTCTTGTTATGCAAACTACTTTTGCCAATACTGCCTGTTCTTAATTTCTTAATTTCTTAAGGCTAGTAAACCTATTTTACATTAAAGACAAGCTAGATAGTGAGAATGGGGGGATTGTTTGTTTGTTTGTTTTTGTTATTACTTTCCATTGCTGTTAATGTGGGGATTTTGTTTTAATTTTGGTGGTTAAAAACAGAACAAAACACTCATGAGAAGAGGTACAGAGACAAATAGAGGAGCAAGGATTGAAGAAAAAAAATCACCCAGAGACTTTCTTGCCTGGAGATAGATCCCACATGCAACCACCAAACACATGCACTATTGTTGATGCCAAGAAGTGCTTACTGGCAGGAGACTGATATAAATGCCTCCTCAGAGGCTCTACCAGAGCCATACTGATACAGAGGAGGATGCTTGTAGCTAACCATCAGACTGAAGACAGGGAACCCAATGAATGAGCTAGAGAAAGAACAAATGGATCTGAAGGGGTTTGCAACTCTGTGGGAAGAACAACATGATCAACCAACCAAACACTCCGGAGTTCCCAGGGACTAAAACACTAACCAATGAGTACACATGGTTCCAGTTGCCTATGTAGCAGAGGAGAGCATTTTCTGACATCAATGGGAGGAGAGACCTCTGGTCCAGTGAAGGCTCATTTTCTCAGTGTAGGAGAATGCCAAGGCACTGTAGTGGGAGAGGGTGGTTGGGAGAGGGAGCACCTTCATGGAAGCAAGGGAACAGGAAGGAGGAAGGGAGTAGAGGGAAAAGGAATAGCATTTGAGATGTAAATACAATAAAAAAGAACCACATTCAACTCACTAGAAGTTGTTATGATTTGTGTATACTTGTCCCAGGGAGCGGTACTATTAGAAGGTGTGGCCCTTAGAGTGAGTGTGGCCTTGTTGGAGTATGTTTGTCACTGTGGGTGTGGGTTTTAATACCCTCATTCTAGCTGCCTGGAAGCAAATATTCTGTTAGCAGGCTTCAGATAAAGATGTCGAATTCTCAGCCCCTCCTCCATATTTGCCTGGATGCTGCCATGCTCCTGCCTTGATGATAATGGACTGAACCTCTGAATCAGTAAGCTAGCCCCAGTTAAATGTTGTTCTTACAAGAGTAGTCTTGGTCATTATGTCTCTTCACAGCAGTAAAACCCTAACTAAGACAACTTTTGTATATATGTTTTTAAGAAAGTCTTGCTATATAGGCCCATGCTTGCCTGTTGCCAATATATAGCTCAATCTGGCCGACAACCATCCTTCTGCCTCAGTCTCCTAAATTCTAGAATTACAAGTGTGAGCCATTATATATGGCTAACTCACTAGACCTCAAGGAAAGCATATTACTGCTCATAATAGGTGGGGCTTACTTAATCAGTTGATGGACCTTCAGATAAAACAGTTCTTCAGGGGGAATGGGGCCAGTCTCTGGCTACAACATTTGCTCTCCTGTTGCTCTACAGTTCCTGGTCTTCTCTGCAGACTTTGCATTTACCAGTCTTACAATTTTGTAAATCAGTTCACTGAAGTAAGTTATTTTTCTTTCTGTCATTCGGTCTCTGTTTGGTAATCTCTCACTCCTACAACTCTTTACCAAGTCTCTTCTGAATAGAGAGGGAGGCTAGACCCAACTCAGCAATGCCTTTTATACATTGGGCCAAAACTGGAAGTTCTGACTGTTTCTGTCTTATTCGGGGACTGAATATGCAGTAGTCTCATTCCAAGAAAAAATGGATTGCAGGATTGTCAATAGCCAGCAGTGGATTTCTGGTGCTGGAGAGGGAACTCAAGAGCTTTGCACATGCTACGCAAGCACATTACTGCATACCCAATCTGACACCAGCTCCTTCCTAGATAGTTGATATTCATGTAAATGAAGGTGGGAGTGCAAAGGCTTCTGTAAAAGAAGATGGGTGAGGGAAGGGTTACACCATCTGCCCTTGCTATGTACAGCTCCTCACTGTCCCTGCTTTGTTTTTAACCACAGGATCTTGTCATCTCACCCCTGTCCCCAGTTTCCTGAAAACTTTGGCTATTGTCTCCAATTCATTCCTCATTGTGAATGACTCAGTTCCCATGGCAGCTGTCAATCCCATGCCTTAGACACATGTTCCCTTCCTTCCTGACATCTGATGATCATTATATTCTCCACAGTCCCAAGTTTTATCTCAGTTCTTGCTATTAAGAGTAACTGATTCAGTTCCAAGACTTCAATTTCCATTTATTTAACACACCCTGGGTCTTACCCTCCCAGCTTGCTTGTTCTATGTCTCTCTGCTGTGATTCTTGGAGCAGGAAAACACATTGCTTTATCCATTGGGTTCTGACTATCCATCCAAGCCTTCCCTGCCCAGCTGGAAGTTTGTTTTTCCCCTGGGATTGTCTTTAATCACGCTGATGTTATAGCAGATGTCTTTCCCTAGGTGGAGATGGGAGTATCTCCTTGGTAACTCGAACCCATCAATTCCTGAAAGCAAAGGCTTTTGTGATTTTTTAAAAAAACACAGCCCATTCTTAGAAATGATGGTGAGGTGGAACCTTTGAAGGCATGTAAAAATGGATTTCTCAGCAGGCAAAATACACTCACTGTTTTCTAATTTATTGTGTAATATGCTAATATTATAGATGGCAAAGAATCACCTTGACTTTATGAGTTCATCAGCTGAAGAGATCACATGCACTCACCTGCTTTGAAAATCCTCCCTTGTTCTGTTTGTGCACAAATGCAATCTTCTTTGGCATATTTAACCAACTTAGGAACTTTCTGTCTCTTTATCATATTGCATCTCTTAGTCGTTGGGTGGTTGATTAGAAAAACATCTACTCATACTAGTTCCTAGGAATAGGTGGTGTGAATAATCTCTAAAGACTCTGATTATATTGATAAGTCAATTTCTTCATATAGGTATTCTGATTAAAATTAACTCAAATGAAATCAGATTAAAGACGTAGTTTTCTAGTCATGATAGTCATATTTCATGTGCTCCAAAGTATCAGATGGCCGGTTGCTGCTAATCTAAGTAGCCCAGAAAATATTGCCATTGGCACAGTATGTTCTGTAGTAAAATATGATCTTACTGGCTCTTCCTCTTGGTTTGCTTCTGTACTGCAGGCTAAGAATGATCCTTACTCTGTCCCTGTTTCCAAACGAAAACAGATAAATAACTGACAGATGACACACGAAGCTTGCAATACCTGAAATATTTACTGTCTATCCATTCACAGAAGAATGGCTGTCATATTAGAAAAGAGGGTGCTGAAATATATATTAATTTTATAACTGACTTACTACTGGTCACAAACAGAGTATATACTTTCCAAATCACTATTACAAATCCCGAAAAAGAAACCCTATAAAATGCCATCCTCCAGAGCTCTTTTTTAATGTAAAATACATTTGGAGAAAGCAAGGACCTCATGTTTTAGTGGAAGAGTTAGGCCTTCAAAGGCAAGCTCTAACTATAGAACTAATTAGAAGGAAAAACTACCGGTGGTATTATATACAGTTGGTCCGGGGGGGTGGTGAAACATTCATAGGAGCTGAAGGCAGAATGGTGTCTGATGTACGGTACTGGTGTTCTATAGCCCCTATAGAAAATAGCCAACTGATGTAGCTTCTCAGGAGGAAGCTCTAAATGATGCATTCTTGAAGTACAAATGCTATGTCCAGTTTTTTACCTCCAGATTTAGCTTTGATATTTGTCAGGTCTGCTCAAGGCCTAAGCTTTGGAAATGACAGTAGAAAACTCAGAGTTGTTATTAAGATGAGAAATAAAATCAGCTCCCTACCCCAGTAAGGATTTAGCTTGCCTCAGTGGCTTTCAGCTCGTACATTTTCTGGGCACAGCAAGTCTCAGCGTGGGAAGAGAAGATGACAATTACCATCACAGCCAAGTTGTCCAGAAGATGAAGTCCTGAAAATGAATGTTTTGTTTGAAGCTGCAGTTGAAAAAATAAGCAAAAGAGTAAATTTTCCTTTATACATCTCTTGTAGAACTCTACACTGAATTCTAGAAAACTGAACAGTGTCATTGTAAGAATTTCAGTACTGCAAAAGAATACAGTGCCATCTGATGAGTTTTTACATCTGCTAGTCTGTTTTCTGTAACTCTTTTCATCATGACCATTTGATAAAGAGCTCTTTTGAACTCTGAGATTCTAGTATTTGATTCAATGGGGACAAGTAAGACTTAAGGAGTTTTGGGTCCTTCCCTTTGCCACAGAAGGGAAGGCTTTGTCATTAGTTGAATTTGTTCAATATTTTCATCATTTTATTTAGAACTCTAAACTTCTTTAATCAAAAACATATTCTTTTAGCCAATGTCTTTATGGGCCAAATATGAAGGCAGCTGTGCCAAGTTCAAAATGTTTCAGTTTATGGATGTGAAGTTTCAACCTGAATTCAAATGTTTGGTGCACAAGTTCATTTATATCTGGTGAAGAATGACTTTCAGGCTTTAAAAAGAGAAAAAGGAACTTTTCTTGGAAGCACATAGGAATGCTTCTCAAGAAAAAACTCACAGAACCTGGCAAGGGGGACATCGGCATGAAACACATGCATTACATTGTCCTCTAAGGAAGGAAGGCTTTAAAAATTAAGAATAATAAAACTTTCGGAAAGTTTGCCGATATTTTAGAGGTCTAAGCTTTGGGGGAAAATGAATAAATTGAGAACATACCATTTTTATCTAAGCCAAATTAATCATCACTGACTTATCTATTATTGCATCTGTTTCAAAGAGAAGGCAAATGAGGCACCAGGTCCCGAATCAGACCCTGAGGGATTTGGAATTTACATGTGATGATATGTCATGTTCTTGTTTCCCCGAGGCAGTTGCAAATGGGTGTAATACTTTGCTGGCGCGTCCTTGATGTGGTGATCTTGCATCATGATGAAGTTCTCCAATCTTACAGACAGCCATCCCACAGGAGAGACAAAAGAAGAACACTGGCCATCCTAAAAGTGTAAAGTTTGCGTTATATATTCCCCAAAGATTATATAATATATCCTTCGTATTCCACACAGTGGCATTGCATCTGCATGGATTTAACATATATATATTCAACTCTGAGTGTGCTATCCTAGCTTTAAAACAGAGAGAGAGAGAGAGAGAGAGAGAGAGAGAGAGAGAGAGAGAGAGAGAGAGAGAGAGAGAGGGAGGGAGGGAGGGAGGGAGGGAGGGAGGGAGGGAGGGAGGGAGGGAGGGAGGGAGAGAGGGAGAGGGAGGGAGGGAGGGAGAAAGGTCAGAAACAGTAGTTGAAGGTGAGTCCTTTAGCTCTTGTCCTCAATGGTTTGAGGTGGAGACAAAACTCTTTGTCCTGCAGTGAGCTCACTTTCATGGGCTTATCAGTGCCTCTCACTGAGCTGACAGTAGCTGTGATAATAAAAATCCACAGTTCTATGGCTTTGTGTAAAATAACTTCTTGTGTGAACCACCTACTACAATTAGTTCAACTCTCAAACCAGTCATTTGTCTTCCAAAGAAGACTGGGTCTAGGAAACTGTACACCACCCTGCAGTTTAGTCTACTAACAAATATTAAAATGTTCTACCGTGTGCCTTTTCTTTCTTTTGTCCGGATTTTTTTTTATCTTAGTACTTTCCCAAGACAGTGTTGTTAATTTAGTTCTTCTGGTATGTCTAATGTTCTATAGCTAAACATGATGCAAATATTTTTCTTAAAAAAATTCGGAAGGATTCATTTACTTTCCTTACAGAACAACTTTAATTGATAATTCCAATAGGTCTTAATGAAACATTTTTCTGAGATGTCCTTTCTGCTGCTTCCCAATCACTAGTTGAGCTCCCTAGGATCCCCCAGGCTTCTTGTGGACCTCTTGATTGTACTCTGAACCCCTAGGTTCTGCAACTAAGAAAATTCTTCTGTTCATGTGTTTGGTTTCTCCTTTCTGTTATGTCTCTCCTCACCCACATGTAGGGAAATGGACTTTCTTCTAGCTCTAGGCTCTACTGCTGGGGAGCTGTCTTGACAAGTATTAAGGAGAAACTTTACACTGGTTGTCACCTACAGAAGGATTGAGTTAGGACAATGGACATTCAGAGGTGATCTATAGCAATGACTCAGAACTATCAAGGCCTGTTCATTTTCCAATGAAAAACTCATGGAGATGAAAAGAAGCCTGAGTTCATTACAATTGCAGTATTGACAAGAGATGAGCTTTGTGGAACCAAGGTTTTCTATACCCAGAAGGAAGAGTAAGTCATACCTTTCACAACAGGCATTTATGGGTTAAATTTTTCTTAAAGGTTTTTAAAAAATATCTATGCTTATAAAAAATATTGTTCTGTGAATCTCTTGTGACTTTTGTCCATTGGTTTGAAGTCACCTTAGTGGCTTGAGCAAGAGTCTATGCTGTATTTTCTCCAACAGTTTGTATGAAATCTGCATTGTTTCATTTTCAGATTTCCTTCTGTGCAAGAGAAGAGTGTGAAATCAGTTTCTGTAATGGAGACAAGGCTGTTCAGAACACCTGTATCTTGTCCAATGAACTTTGGTACTGTATTTTTTTAAAAAAGAAATCTGTCAAATTTGAGTTATTACCTACTTGTAATTGTTTATAATCTTTCCTTATTAAAATGTTTAACATTTGTAGGCTATGTTGATATGTCTCAATTCTCATCTTTTTAAAAATCTATACTCTTAATATTTATTACTTGTGTGTGTGGGAAGGCACATACCACACTGTTCACATTGGAGAACATTAAGAAGTACGTTTGTTGGAGCTGTTTTTGAATAATTATATTTCTACCCACATTATGACCTTCAGCTATATTAATGATTTTATTGTTTTAAGTAGTTACCTTTTTAGAAGACTAAAACATTTAGAAGACTAAAATGTGCTTCATGGTTATTGACAAAGTTTACTATTTCCTGAGTATTTTTGCCTTTATGAAGAATCAAATATCTATCTGGTGTCTTCCACTCATGCATAAAAAAAATCCAGTCTTTGGGTGACTCAGTTCAGCTTAGTTATGAAGGAAAATACCTTTGTTTTTGTCTTTGATATGGAAAGGTTTATTCTGAGTAGAGAATGCTAGATTCTTAAAGAGACTAGTTTGTTCTCACAATATGAGCTATATATAATGGATCATATTTCTGTATTTGGTTGAATTAAAGAGTTTGATTTAAAATTTTTGCCTATGATATAACTTGCAGAGGATTTTGTTTTCTTGTGGAATCATTGACTCTTCTAAATCTGTATGCTTGTGGTTTTCTTCAGTTTCATAAATTTCTGTCAGTACATTCTCAGATTTATTTCTTCTCCACTTCTAATTTCTTAAAGGGTTCTAAGTCTACATGTATCAGAGTGGGATGGTATCCTCCAGAACACTGGTGTCTGGTCATCACTGCAGCCCACTCATTTATTTTTTGTGTGTGGATATATTATTATCTAATTCAGCAATTAAATATACAATTTATTTTGTGTTGTCTAATGTGTGATTATAATTTCATCTAAAAAATAAAGCCTTTTATGTTTTTCATTTTTATTATATCACTAAGCCCAATTTAGTTATTTATATCATTCTTTATTTTATGGTTTTCCTGCTTTTGGACGCTATTTTTTTGTTTTAGGTTTTACCTTTTTTTCATAAAACTAGTTAATTTCTGCTTAGAAGAAAACATGAATTTCATATTATCAGGTGCTATTGTCTTTTTATTATTTCTTTAAGCATTTCTGGACCCTGTTTGGAGTCTAGTGATATAGAATTAGTTTGATCCATTTGAAACTTGCTTTTGTTCCTAATCACAAGGAAAGCCTTTAATGTGCTGTAAACTTGCTCTATTTCCAAAGATTCATCTACTAAGTCCTAAGGACCCACCTGCCCAGGACTTCCCACTCTCTCTGTGAGATAAGAAGTGTTTCTTGTAGGGCATTTGGAGTCAAAGTAGGTGGTGAGTCTCTGAGAACTTCTTTTTATCAAATAGTGCTCATCTGTTGTTAAGCAAAACCTAATCACATACATTTAATAGATAAACTCAAATCAAGGGTTGTGAATCACTAAAAATATTCATCTTGTATTCTTTAAGATGTTAGGTCCATGGGCTAGGTGTGGTAGTACACACCTGTAACATCATAACATATATCTGAGGTAGGACTCTGTGTTTGGGGCTAGGCTGGGCTAAATTAGTGAGTCAGAGGTTACCTCAGGCTACATGGCAAGACCCTGTCTTACAAGAAAATAAATGAAATACTTAAAGAAATTGAGGGAAGGTTCAGACTAAAAGCTATCAAAGATACAAGATGACTACATACAAGCTGTGACAGATCAGGTATTGGAGTTAGGACAGAGAGCTGAGGTGATAAAATGACAGTGTTGGGTTTCCAGAGTTTGATGATGATGCCGTGGTACTTCTACCTTTTAGGAAACACAGGCTAAGCTGTTCATGGTTAATGATTGTCATGTGTATAACTTTAATAAGTTTAAAAAGCAACACAAATATATGCACACGTGCATATGGGCACTCTTACACACGCACACACACACACACACACACACACACACACACACACACACACTGACTCAGAAAATGATAATGGCAACTGAACAAGATAGGAATCATGTCTGACCCTGGAGGAAGAATATGCAGAAGCTATTTATATCATCTTTAAGACTTAGAAAGTGGTGAGCCAGCACCATCCCACCAGCTTGGGTATCTTACTTCCAGGTGACTGTGCCTGCTTAGGTTCTGCTGATGGGTCAGGTCTAAGCAGAGAGATGACAGGGTGATTTCATTCTCTGCTGGTAGCTTCCCTTCCTTTGGCTAGCTCTGACTTGGTGTCAGCAGCTCTCTGGTGCCAGGATGACATGGGGGTAGCTTATCTTTGTCAGTCAACAAGCAGGTTTGCTACATGCCCACATGCCTGCACGCCACTCTCTATTATGTATGCCTGAAACTGACACCGAAGGCAAAGGCGCCCCCGAGATAGCACCCCCTTCTTCCTCGAGTCATTCATCATGACTTTTAGCAGCAGAATGTTCCCAAGCTCTCGGTGCCGCCTCATGAAACCGGAGCTGACTTCTTGCTAAATTCCAGCATTAGACATGGTTCTGCTGTCACAGCGCTTTCTTGGTTTTTGTTTGTTTAATAAAATTTTTCTCATGACTGTAACAATTTATTTGGGGCGGAGGTGGTAGAATTTAGGACTTGGTGGGGAAGCGGAGATTTTCCTGCCCCTTTACAGATGATCGCTGGCTGTATTAATGGAGAAGAAAATGTCGTAGGATGGTAGTGACCAAGTCAGTCAAGCAGAAACAATACGGGTAGTGTTACAGGAGAAAGAAAACATTTTGATGAGGGTGTTTGTGTGCATTTTTGTATGTATGTAAGGGGTAGAGGAGGAAAAATGAAACGTATGACAAGCCACACTAAGTCCTGAAAGTTTTGTTCACCTAAGCTCTCGTTGTGGACGGTCCTATAGCTTTTGCAGTGTTTGCTTGTTATGGGAGAATGTAACAGAGCTCTGTGTCTGGCAGGGTGATTAATGGGGATGTTGCTGCTGCTACAGGGAGACGCTACTTCCTTCCACACATCCTTGATATCCAGCAGCACCTGCCTCATTACAGGGAATGCTATCTCGTAATTAGTAAATGGAGCTGCTTGGCATACTTCAGTAAGTGTCTGGGATAAAGGTAATGTTTAACAGGGCAGGAATCTGAGCTGTAAGAACAGTGCTGGAGTTTATGATTTGGATCCTTTAATCAATTTCAATATGGCCTGGGTCAGAATCACTGACCATTAACCTCCAAAGATTGTTCCATGAAAATTGTCCTTTCTTCAGCAAGTCAACATTTCTTAGCAATATGGGAAGTAGTTCTGGGCGAGTTGAGGATTAATGATTCATTGAGCTGGCCCTATATCCAATTGTTCTTTGGTGCTCTCTCTTCCCTTCTGCAGCATCTCTTCCTGTTGCAGTTAGTCCATTCTAAATCTTATCGTAGTCTTAGGATTAATTTTGGGAGGAAAAGGGTTGAAGAGCTGGGATAAACTATGACTAAGATGAGTTAATGTGTCAATAGATAAAAACTTTAAGCATTATGCTGATTTATTTGATTTGATATAGATGCTCATACTGACAGGATCATGGTCCCCAAGACAAACAGGTGACAGATACACAAAGTAAGATTCAAGTTCTTTTCATGTCTTCAATGCTACTTCTATTCCTCCTGAACAACTCTGCATTCTAATTTTATATTTCCTTCATTCAAATATTTATATTGGCTACTCTATGCACCAGGCACGGGGCTAAGTAAACTAATATGATTTCTACTTTAACAAAACCCTCAAGGTAATATGGATATCAACATAAAGTGTGAAGGACAAAATATCATTATGAAGTTTGAGAGGTTTAGGAAAGATGGGTTACTCTTTCTGATTCATTAGAGATGGAGTCTATGAGCAGCTAGCACTGAGTCACAAGACTGTAGAATGAGAAGAGAGATGTCATGAGAAGGTCTGGTCTATGTATCTCCCCCTGAGAAAAAAATGATTCAGAAGGCCAACCATCCTGAAGTGAGGAAGAGATGGTCTGTTAACAGAAAAGAACTAAGGTCATGTTGGAAAAAGACTGAGGATAGAAGGAGAGAAAAGCCTGGAAAGGAATTGCAACATGAGCCATAACAAGACCAGGCAAAGCCCTCATGGAGTTGACTGTCCTGCCAGTACTGGAGTTAGGAGCCAGCAGGCATGCCACTGCCCTGCATAGCAGCTCCACTGGCTTCCAAGGTTCAGCTTTTTGGTGCTTTATTACCTTAGGTATTACCTGAGTTGGTTTTGACTTTCAGTTATAGATCTTCTTGCACTTAAGATAAACTGAGGCTCTCTCATAGGGAGGTTCTAGATCATCCCCTTGTAGCATATCTAATATCAATTACAGCTGCATCCCGTTTTCTGGAAGCTTTTCATTTGCTTTCGGTCTCAGGGGTACTGCCATGGGGCTGCCTGGATGAGGATAATGCAGATGACACTCTATCATCTTCTGCTTTGTACTTTGACAAATGTAATGGTTGCTTGTTTGTACACTTCCCATCGACCATGCAGCTTTAGCCTCCACGTCCTTCCACGTCTTTTGCAGAGGCCATTGGTTCTTGTTAGCATGCCTTGTCCCATATATCACTTATTTGACATCCTTCAACAACAAATGTATTGCCAAAGTTGTTTTGAAGATTTGCTTGGTCTTAGTTGTTTTATCTTCAAGTAATCCAGTTTCTTATATGTTTCCTTAGATTTAATAATTAATACATGTGTCATGTATATGCAGTATATAATATATTTACAGAGGAATATATTCTGGTTGGTTGGTTTATTACAAAGTAGATTTTTAAAAAGCCCAAGGACACTGAGATTGTACATTGGTTGATTGAGTGCTTGTCTCTTATGTGCAAGGCCCTTAGCAAAATCCCCTGCACCTCACCCAACCACATTTTTTTTTTAGCTAATACCTAAAATTTGGAAGTGGAATTGGGAGGAACAGAAGCTTAGGGTTATCTAGAAATTCCTCTACATAGAATATGTAAAATTCTGTCTAAAATAAAAGAGGCAGGCACAAGAATGTTACTGTGGGATTGCTCAGAGGGAAGAAGGACTAATGAGCTGCATTCAATTCTCAGGATCTACATTGTGTGAGAAGAGAACCAGCTTTTAGAAACTGTCTCCTGACCTCCATATATGTGCAGTACATGACCAAGTGTTTGTGTGTGTGTGTGTGTGTGTGTGTGTGTGTGTGTGTGTGTATGGTGCACAACACACATTGATGCACATAGAAATACAAATACACACACACACACATACACATACACAAACACACACACACACTACATAAATGCAATACAAAATAAAAAACCCAAGTAAATTGAATGCTTGATAGACATTTCTACACATTATACATTTAGCACCACACATAACAATTCAACTGATTTGTTAATGTGTCACTGGGTTCTTCCAGGGCCTCAGTGAATACCACATAATGCAATACTTAGTTGGTTGCATACTGCACAGTACAATAGTTGATGAATGATTATACAGGTTTATTTTGAATCCTCTCCACCCATCAACTCAGTCTGAGGGTTGGCCCCATGTCTATCCCATGGGGTGATCAGAGAAAGAGCACTCTTATTTGACAAGTCATAAGATAGAGTTGGGATGAAGAGTGATTTGTGCAAAATTTTCCCAAACTAGGAGATGTTAGAACAGGTACAAACAGTCTGGTGGACTCCAAGGCCTGTACTTTCAAGTGTCCTGCTGCCAGTTCTTTATTGTGTAAGGGCCAGTAAAAGTGACCTCGACAGTGACACTTCCCATTTTCTTTCTGATGTAGGCAATACTCAAGCCATTTTAAGAAATAATTATCATTTTCATTTGCTTTGCAAAAAACCCACTCTGGGTGGGTGAGGTTCAAATTTATGAGTGTTTAGGGAACGCCATGAAAATAGCTTCTAAAATATTCTTTCTAAGAAAAATATGTTGACTTATATGGACTCCCACATCTGCTAAGATCATCAGAAAGTTTAGATAAAACATAGAAAAAGGAGCTGATTGGACAGTCCAGAGAGTCAGAATGTTGAAGGGCAGGAAAAGAGAGAGGATGGGTTTGGAAGAGGGAGGGTAAATAGCTCACAGTAAAATGTAATGTATTTTAAATCCAAAGGCTTTGGGAAAAGCATAGCTCAGTATTGGGGCATGATTCATTTTAGCTAGTGCAGATTTAACATGCCTGTGCAATGTAATCCTGGGGTAGAGACATAGCTCAAGTTACATACCTCACAGAAATGTCCCTGCAGCCTTGCAGATTGGTCACCATGGGAGGCATCTCATAGACTGAATACTGCCAAGCTGGGTATGCTCAGAATCATAGTTGTGGGTCTGTCTTCTCAGGACAGTTGTCCTGGGGCTGAGAAGAGGCAGCTGAGTGTCCAGAGGTATTTCAGTGAGACATGGGAGATTACAGTAACTCATAATCTAAGGAGAGGGAGCCACTGGGAAATGAATGGTGGAGAGATAAGAGAGACCGTGAAAATGGAATGCAAGCTGATGCATATGGATGCATGCTTAGATCTTGGCAAGCTGATGTGTAGGGACGCATGCCTGGATAGGGACGCATGCCTGCATCTTGAACTCTTTCTATGCTCAAGTCTTTGATTTGTTTCCTGTCCTCCAGCAGCCAACAGTCATTTCAAAGCTATTTCCTCCTTTAATTCCTTTTCTAAGTTAATTTATTCTTTCATATACTGTAGCCTGACCACAGGTTCCTTTCACTCTCTCTGCCCCCTTCCTCTCCCTTCTCTTCTTACTCACTCCTCCCCCATTTTCCTTCCAAAAAGGGACAGGCCTCCCAGGGATATCAAACGCACACAGCATAGCGAATTGCAGTAAGATTAAACAGCTCCCCTCCACTTCTCACACACCTTGTATTAAGGTTGGATGAGGCAACAAAGTACTAGGTCAAGGGTCCCAGGAGCAGACAAAAGTATCAGAAACAGCCTCTGATTCCCCTGTTAGGAGTCTCACAAAACACAGGCTATACAACTATAACATATATACAGAGGGCCTAGGTTAGGATAGGCTCCCTGATTGTTGGTTCAATGTCAGTAATCTCTTGTGAGTCTGGAAATATTGATTTAGTGGATTTTTATGTTGCTTTTAACCCCTGTAGCTGCTACAATCTTTCCTCCCTGCTTTTAGCTGCCTAATTGTGGCTGTGGATTTCTACATGTTCTCATCAGTTGTTGGATGAAGACTCTCTCATGGCAATTTGCTTATCCACCAATCTATGAGTACAGCAGAATATCATTAGACATCATTTTTCCCAGTTGTTTTTGGTTCTTTTCTAGGTCTCTGGCCAAGCTGACTTCTAGTTTCTTGTTCCTCAGGCAGTGTCAGGAGTGGGTTCCCTCTCATGGTATATGTTCCAAGCTGGACAAGTCATTGGTTAGACATTACCATAATTTCTGTTCCATCTTTACCCCAGCACATCATGTTGACATGACACATTGTAGGTTCTGTGGCTGGGTTGGTGTTCCAAATCTTTCACTGGAAATCTTACCTGGTTGTAGGATATGACTGGACCTCTTATATAAACAAAAAATTGACAGAGACGGAAAACATGGAAACAACATCCTTCCCAATAGCCCCAAATGATATAAACTATCTTGGGAGTAACTCTAACTAAACAAATGAAAGACCTATATGACAAAATATTCAAATCTTTAAAGAAAAAAATTAAAGAAGATATCAGAAGATGGAATGATCTTCTGCTCATGGATTGGTATAGTTAACATAGTAAAAATGGTCATTCTACCAAAAGCAATTTACAGATTCAATGCAATACTCATCAAAATTTCAACACGATTCTTTACAAAAAGGACAAAACTCAACTTTATATGAAAAAACTAAAACCCAGGATAGCTAAAACAATCCTATACAACAAAATAACATCTGGAGGTATCAGCATCCCTGACTTCATGGTATACTACAGAATACCAGTAATAAAAACTGCATGGTATTGGCACAAAAATAGACAGGTTGATCAATGGAATAGAATTGAAAAACCAGACATAAATCCACACCCTTATGAACACCTGAGTTTTTTTTAATAAGAAGCTTATTTCATATAATACAAAAGGAAACACACCTTCAACAAATGGTGCTTGTCTAGCTGGATGTCTGTAAGTAGAAAAATGTAAAGCGAACTTTATCTATCACCTTGAATAACAGTCAAGCACAAGTGGATCAAAGACCTTAACATAAAACCAAATACACTGAACATGATAGAAAAAAAGTAAAAAAAAAAAAAAAAAAAAAAAAAAAAAAGCCTTGAACAAATTTGCACAGGAGATATCTTCCTGAACAGAACACCAATAGCACAGACACTAACATCAACAATTGATAAATGGGACCTCATAAAACTTAAAAGCTTCTCTAAGGCAAAGGATATCTTCAAAAAGACAAAATGGCAGCTTACATAATAGAAAAAAATGCTCACCAACTGTATATCTGACAGAGAGCTGATATCCAAAAGTATATAAAAACCTCAAAAATGTAGACATTAATAAATTAAATAATCCAATTCAAAATGGAATACATATCTAAACAGAGAATTCTCAATAGGGGACTCTTAAATGGCCAAGAAGCACTTGAAGATATGTTCAACATCTGTAGCTCCAGGGAAATGCAAATCAAAATGATTCTGAGATTCTTATACCTCTTTTACTTCTTGACTTGCTTCTGCTTTGGTGCCATACTCAGTATTATTCCACAGTTTACAGATACCCGCATATGCCTCCCTGCAGGCCTAAGGGATAAATATTTCTACTATTCTCATATTACGTTTGGAGAAACTGAAGCTCAGAGAAACCAAATGATTTTCCCAAGGGCCACATGCTAAAGACTGTCATCGACAAGAGAGAATTAAAAAAACGTTTTAATGCCAATATTTGGCACTTCTTCTTTCCTGGATAACTTTTATTATCCGCTCTTCCATCACCCCAACCTCTCTGTCTCAGTGTTGACTTTTGGAGTCACTTCCTAAGCAATGTATTTCATACTCCTTTGCAGAAATAAGCCAAACATGGATTATATCAAAAATGAGAAGTTACAAG
Organism: Micromys minutus; assembly: GCF_963924665.1. Lineage (NCBI taxonomy): Eukaryota > Metazoa > Chordata > Mammalia > Rodentia > Muridae > Micromys > Micromys minutus. Next base: position 33,530,128 of record NC_137971.1, on the reverse strand, counting down.
AAGCCACAAGAGAGAGAAGAAGGAGGGGAAGAGGGAGGAGGAGGAAGAGGAGAAGAGGAAAGAGGAGGAAAAGAGAAACAGCAGCAGCAGTAACAACAAAAATAACATCAAGAGTTTTCTGCTTACAAACCAAACATGTTCTAGAAGTATGTATGGAAATGACATGCATGATAATTATTATTGGTTTTATTCTGATATGCTAGTTCTTTTTTGCTAATCATATTTGTTTCTAATACTACACCACCGATACTTTCCACAAAGAATGTATTATTTAATATGACCACATAACTATATAAAATGGTTTAAAGTCTTCAAAGTAGAGTTTATAGTTGCTTGCTTTGGAATTTTTGAAACTTGCATTGTCTATTCTAGAAACCATAATATTTTTAAAATATTTTTTCCTTCATGGAAGCTCAGAGCAAAGGTTATAAAATACAATAGTCTCTGTTATATTATTTCTTATACTATGCATAAACATTTCATTCCAAATATGCTCATAGCTAGTACGCTGTCACCTTAGTCAAGCACATCCTGCTTTAATACATTTTATTAAAATATTATCATACACATTGCATTTAGCTATTCTATTTGCCAAAACTGCATATTGTAATACACTTTCCCTGTTTCACTCAATTCTGTTCTAGACCATAATTTATAAAATACAATACTAGCTCACTCAAAGATTTACCACAAGAATGGACTCTCTGTGCCCTTTTTCTAGAACTGAAGATGAATCCAGGGATTCATGTCTGTGAGGCAAGTGTTCAGTCACTGAGATGCATCTCCCAAAATATTATGAATTTCAGTTATAAAATTTCAAAATTAAATCTCAATGCTACTCTTTGTTTAAACTGATCAGTTTCCTCTTAATTACACAGGAGCATAAATTTTATTACATTCTAGTTTTTAGGCTTTGCTTTAAACTGAACTTAATAAAAGCAAAAAGAAAGGACTTCTTTTAAGATCCACTGAACTTCTTTGACTAAAGCTTTTATAAGAATTTTGAAAAAATGCAGACAAATCTGATATAAAACTTAATAATTGTGTATACTTAGGTTGATTTGCATAGTTGCCGAATATTTATACAACCCTTTAAAATTAATACTTTTAAGTGAGAGAAAAATACAATCAGAGAGTTGGTGTGGGATGAGCACATGAAAGATGGTACTTCCATTCTGTCACATTTAATCTTTAATCAAAATTAGTTTCACTAAACAAAACTCTCTGGTCATTTTTTACACAAAATATTAGTAAATGTTGACATTGGATCTTGTGTTTTAAATTTGTGGGTAACCTTAGCTGAACTGCCCAACAGTGGGGATCTGGAACCTGAAGAGTCTACCTTCAGTACTTAAACAGGGCCCCAGTAGAGAGATGGGGACATGAACCCACCTTCAAAATTTTCATCCCCAAATTATCCCTGTCTAAAAGAATTGTAGAGACAACAATGGGGCAGACACTGAACAAATGGCCAACCAGTGACCTGTCAAACTTGTGATCCATCCCATGGGTGGGCACCAAACTCTGACACTATTACTGATGCTATGTTGTACTTACAGACAGGAAACTAGCATGGCTGTACTCTGACTGGCTCTGTCAACAGCTGACTGAGACACATACAAACACCTATAGCCAACCATTGGACTGAAGTTGGGGATTCGTATGGAAGAGTTAGGGAAAGAATCAAAGAAGCAGAAGGGGATAGCAACTCTATAAGAAGACCAACAGTGCCAACTAACCTAGACACTTGGGAGCTCCCAGAGATTAAGGACCAATAAAAGACACACATGGGCTTGTTCTATCCCCCTAGTACATATGTAGCAGAGGACTGCGTTTTCTGTCTTCAGTGGGAGATGTGCTTAATCCTATAGAGACTTAATTCTCCAGAGAGGGGGTAATGTCTGGAGTGGGGCACCATCTGAGCGGGAAAGGAAAAAAGGGATGGGAGAAGAACTCTGGGAGGGAGAAGAAAAGGGGGGTCAACATTTCGGATGAATAATTAATTAATTATTAAGTAGATTAATTAATAAGTAAATTAATTAACTAATTAATAATAATGAAAGTTGGGACAAAAAGAAAAATAATTTAGACTCAAGTTAAGAAACAATACAGTGTTTTATGCACATTGCTTTCCAACTGTTACAATGGAAATCCCTCATACAATATTGATAGAAGGTAATTGCCATGAACACACTATGGCTAACTAGATATGGTGTGAATGTTTCTGGTAAGGTATGAACACATAGCTGTTCCCTTCAGATGGGGAACCAATAGCAGATCAAACTCCCAATTCCATCCAGTCTAACTTAGTGAATCCCCAAATTTATTAAGCTTTCTTACAGGAACACAGGTGAGGGATTGTTACAGGATCATAGCGCTGACTTCCTGAAAAGTCTCAACCTAGTACAGACCGCAGCTTGTTCATAACTCACCTTCATACTGTATGCAAAAGGAACACAGATAAGACTTTCAAAGCCCTAAATTTGATTGTATTAGTTACTTTGCCATTGTCGTGATAAGATGCTATGATCAAAAACAAAGTTGATGGCGAAAGTTTTATTTTGGCTTATAGTTTCAGAGGGATGTAAGTTCATGATATGAAGAGGCATGACAGCAAACAGGAGCAGAGGTTCAGGGATCACATCTCAACTACAAAAGAGGAGAGGGAAGACTCGAAGTGGCATAAGGCTATAAATGATCAAAGCCTTCCCAGGATGATGTGATCTCTTCATCAAGGTTTCGCCTTCTCAACCTCTTTAAACAGCGTCACGAACGGGGGCCCAAGTGTTCAAATGCAGGTGCCTATGCAGCCCATTTCTCATTCAAAACATCCTAAAGTTCTAATGTCATAAAACTTATAAAACAGGGGCAGAGCTTGTGAAATCCTGCAGAAGAGGGGGAAGAAAGATCGAAGGAGACTGAGAGATCAAGGACACCACAAGAAAACTTATAGAATGAATCAACGTGGGCCCATAGGGCTTCACAGAGACTGAACCACCAACCAGAATGAACGCGGACTTACCTAGGTCCTCTGCTCATATGTAACAGTTGTGAAGCTTGGTCACCATGTGGGACACTTAAGAGTGGAAATAGGGGTTGTCTGAATTTGTTGGGTGCCTTTGGATCTCTCTCCCTAACCTGCCTGCCCTTTCTAGGCTCAATAAGAGAAGATGCACCTAGTCTTACTGCAACTTGACATGCCAAGGCAATGAGAAATTTCCCCTTTTCTGCAAAGAAAGGAGGAGGAGTGGATGAAGGGGAAGAAGGGGGGACACTGGGAGAGGCAGTTATCAGAATGTAAAGTAAATAATTAATAGAAAGGGGGTAAATCTTCATGACTTCGGTGGGCACAGCTCAAGCATAAGAGACTGAGTTCAAATTCCCAGCACCTGCATAAGACTGGAATGTGGTGGGGCATATCAGTAACTGCAGGCTTAGGGAAGAGGATCCCCAGAGCTCCCTGGGCATCCGATTTATCAGCATCAGTGAACTCACTGGTTGCTGGAAATTGAACTCAGGACCTCTGGAAGAGCAGTCAATGCTCTTAACTGGTGAACTATCTCCCCAGCACCAGTGCTGATACTTAGTACTAACATAAATCCAGCCAGAAATGGCAACATTTTCCAGCTACTCTGTTTCAATCAGAAAGTTGCTAAGGATAGCCTGTGGATTTTCCTCTAAAGCAGAAGTTAGTAAGGATGAATCCCAATAGATAATCTGTCTACTGTAAGGCCAAATGCTGATGTTGTTGATAAGAGAATTTCTCTTGTTAGCATGGGGCTCACACTTAGCTCTTTGTTTTCTTTCCTAACCATATTACTCTAAGCCCACCTTACAATCACAGTCACAAGTGATGGATGTATGTTCAGGGGAAAAGGTGACATGTGACATGGAATTAGAGTTTGTAGCAGAATGAGATGTCCTGCCTGGATGAGTTTATACTCAACCTTTACAACACTAAACAAGTGACACTAATTCTATCTGCAAACCTGAATTCTGCCTGCCTACAGCCAGTTTGAGCCTTCTGCAATTAAATCTGTTATGTTCTAAAAAATTCTTTTCTGTAATTTTACTCAAGGAGATTTGAAGATAATACAGAATAGGCAGTTTTTTTTAAAAAAAATTAAACATCAACAACAAAATTAAACAGTATTTTTCTAAACAAAACTAGCTTTTTTATTCCTCTGTTGTTTTATGGACTCATAATCTTAGATATAGGCTAAATTTTGATCCTAATTTTCCAGGTGTAGGAACCTCTTCTGCTATATGCTTCTGTACTGTCAGAGAGTCCTGGCCTTCTCACAACACCTAATTAAGGATGACTTCACAAGAAAGACAATGAAGAAAGCAAATAGAGTTTGTAAATTACCAGATCACAGAATATGTATGAGCAAAAGGGGGAAAGAAACAAGTTAAAAACCGTTCATAATTCTAATCGAGAGTAGTGGGCCCTGCTTGTCTAAGTGCCTGGCAGTGGTAGACATGAGGGAAGAAATACGGCGTAAAGACCTCTGGAGGCCTTATATACTCACCTATAGAAACTATTCACAGTCCCAGAAACGATCAGAAAAGTCAGGAGTAGGGATAATGGAGTGAGGGTAAGAAGGAGAAATGCTTATATTGTTCTTGCATAGGACCCAAGTTTTGTTCCCAGAACCAATGTTGAAGATCTCCAGTTAGAGGAGGTCCAATACCTCTGGTTCTGTGGACAAGCTCCGATGTCCATAATTAAAAGTGAAAATACATGTCCTTTTTAAAAAGAGCAGGAAACTTGTAAATTTCATGGATACTGTTTTTGAGGCAAAGAAATGGCAAAGAAGAGACACAGAAGCAGCAATCTGTGCATTTGGTGAGATGTGTTTTCCAAATATCAAGGAGGTAAACTGGAAGAGATGTAAAAAAAATGGGGGGAAAATGTAGAGGCTGTCACACAGAACACTCGTTTCCTTGGTGTCTTCTCGAGATAGCAATAAGACAGTCCAACCAGAGTGGCATATGGTTGGAATGTTCCCAGCAGCCTTCACACGTGCTTCTGTGAATGTACACACATTAAACGCTGCTCAGTAGGTCAGGGCCATGAGGTCCAATGGGGCTGGGAGAGGCCCTCCCTAAATGCCCATATAGTCTTGAACTACGAGTCCCCTGCCACTGATACCTTGGGCTGTCAAGAAGTGTAATGTTACCCATAGCTCTGGGTATCCAGCCTGTGGCTTTGCACGCCCATAACCTAAGTGTCTTGGAAGCAGTTGCTCTGTCACTACTTCTCCATAATTCTTATCTGGCGTGAGAAACTTTTCTGCTGTATTTGGAGCGAAGACTTCCAGATTAGTAAGTTAAATCCAAGAAATAAATATGCACCGCTGTACATGTGTTTCCATTGAACCCTTATGTCAAGCATATGTTAGTTAGGTGGTTGCTCCAAAGGGGGCCCCTGGTGTATTTCTATATTTAAGAGAAGGGTCTGTATATTGTTCATCATTAGATAAACAGAGAAACATGACAGAGGTTCGTGACTCAAAATTCATCAAAAGCAGTGTCTCTATGGATATTATATGTTTGGATGTAGAACAAGCATTTAATTTTGTTGCCAAAGAAACTCCTTCAAGTGGAATATAGGAAACAGAATAGCATCTTTCTCTCCTCTCTACCTTCCAGTGCGACAGCACCAACTCTGAAGGTGAGTCAGGACTAAGGTATGCTTCAACCCTTTTTGTTGGCTTAATCAATAAAACATGTTTTAGAGCTATTCTAAAGCTCATGGTAAGGTTGTATAAAGGTAATTGGACCCCAATTAGACCCCATAGTCCCACCCTACTTTTAAGGTAAGGAGGCCAGCTCACCTCCTCATCTAGGGAGGGCAGATTGACCTTCTTTCTCTCATGATTTTCATTTGTCCATCAATTAAATGCAAGTGGTATCCTCTTCCATTTTCCTTCTTTCCTTTCTTCCTGTCTTCCTTCCTTCCTGTCTTCCTTCCTCCCTCCCTCCCTCCCTCCCTCCCTCTCTCCCTTCCTTCCTTCCTTCCTTCCTGTCTTCCTTCCTTCATTTCATTTTTGTTTTGTTTTTCTTTTCATTTATTCTTCTCTTACACTATACCCCAACCACAGCATCCTCTCCCTCCACTCCTCCTGCTCTCCCAGATCTTCTGCTTCTCTGTTTTTCTTCAGAAAATGGCAGTCCTCCCAGTGATATCAACAGAACAGGGCATAACAAGATGCAATAAAACTAGGCACAAACACTCACATCAAGGCTGGATGAGGCAACCAACAGAAGGAAAGGGATCTTCTTAGACTCATGTTCTGCTCTCTTCCACTAGAGCAATAAAACTGGGGCAGATGCAATGATGTTTAGTATGCCTAGGGTTTTTTTAAATTTGTTTGTCCAAGGCCGAAGTACAAGGTTAGATCATAGGAGAATAGAATCCATAGAAGAATGGAATCCACTTCCTCCAACTAAATTACTGAATAAACAAATAAGCAGAAGCATCAGTTAGTTAAGTAATAGTCTTCAAGTAACAGAATGATTTAATGAGTTCAGTCATTCCACTACTGCTCTGTTTCCTGTTACTCTACTACTGAAGTGAACATCATTCTTCAAGTCTGTCTTCAGTTCCAGAAAAATCCATCAGCATTTTCCCAAGCCTCTATTCTCCACCTGTCCTCTGTGGGAAAGCTACATGCTTATAAGCACTCTCCACTGTCATCTATCTAACAAACACCATACCTCTCTTGAAAGAGAGCTGCTATCTCTGTGTATCCCAAGCCACCCCATCCCAGCCATATTGTCATGGAAAGACCAGCCTAGTAAGAAACTCTAGACAAGGCTCTAGCTGCATAGGCTAGATAGCATACTTATATTTAACAGTCATTTGCCACACCTGAGCACAAACCATTTCAAATAATGAAACAAACCATGGAGCTTCATACCATGGAGACAGAGCTTTTTTGATAGATGGAGCCTCTGAAGAGGAGGCTATCTGAGATGAGTTTTAAGTAAATACTAAGTCTAGAACTTTAGCAAATATATGCCTACTGATCTAATGCATTGCTGAATACTCTTCATAAGAACTCCAAGACAACTGTATACTTTTTTGTGAACCTTTTTGTGAAACATACGGATACTTCCTCAATAATTTAGAGAGAACACAAAAGAGCAAAACATTCCAATGTAACAAGCAGTCACTCAGGATGTAGCTCTTGGAACTTAGAAACAAGCAAATGTTCCTTCAAATTGTTGAGCAACATTTTTAGCAGCAACTTTATTAGGCAGTCTACTAGAGATTCTGCATTTCTCTGAGTTGAACAGCCTTCATGTTGTTAAAGTTTATATTCTGTAGATGGTACACCAAAGAGAGAAAAATCACATAAGGTACAGGTAAAATTTTCTCTAATCTTGAATTTGTCTTCAAGGACATTTCTAGAAATGTTTAAAGAGGAGGGAAGACTCACTCTGACTATAATGCCTACTGAGGTCTGGACTGAATGAATACAGAATAAGGGAAACAGTGGGCTGAACACCCCATGTCTGTGTTTCCTAATGGCACCTGCTTTGTGAGCAACAGCATCACACTCCCAATGACTGCAGATAGATCCACCCTTGGTATCATAAATTCTCTGGCAGGATGGGCTGTACTCAAAAACTCCTTGCCACCATCAGCCAGCCCTTCCATTAAATAGACTTTGTCAGGGAAGTGAGAAAGGAAACTAATACAATCATCAGTCCCATAGTTTTCAAATCAAGGCAAATTGTGATGTTCAAGTCAGATGGTTAGGTAAGAAACACTTCTGGGGGTGCAGGGTCAATATTGCCTTAATATACTTCATAAGATTAATAAGGGCCATGGTCACTTCCTCTTACTGTTGCCAAGGACATTGCTACCATAAGTGGACCTGTTGATGTTTTTAATGTTTTCCAACTACGGTTGCTTTGTTACTATAGCTCATCTATGAGGCACATAGTCTTGTTTGACAAGTTACAGTCTATCAGCAGGGATGGAAGCATAAGACAAAACCAATAATACAGCAAACATACTCAGAATTCTCAACAGTCTACGCTTTCCATATGGAACTGAAAATCTATCCTAATTAACTATTCTTGGGGAGAATAATACTGTGCATGGTGGTCACTGGGGACATCCACTGTCATTTTAGTTCTCTGTCGTTCTAAACAAATGGCTAGGTAATTCTTGAATTTGACTGTGGATATAGACTTTAACCAGCAGGACTGGAAGTGGTAGGATGAATGGCATCTCTGGCTAGAAATGTTTAATTGCCTGGTCAAAACACAGGTACCTTCTAACTTCTGCTGCAGTCGCTGTGAAAAATGCATTGAATAGAATCATGGTCATCCTGTGTCCTGGGATAAGCAATCTTAGAACAGAGTTCAAATTTATCTGTTCTCAACAGACCTATGACATTGTCAAGAAGTAAACTTGTACTATTTGAATACATTGAAATATGGTAGTGGGGATGCTGGTCCCCATGTTCTGGTTACCACTGTAGCTCACTACCTCTTAGGCTGAGCCTTTATTTATTTATTTATTTTTTGCTTGCCTATGTCAGGTGAGGCAACACACTCATACATCACACATTATGAAAAGGGTTTATTATTTGCAGATGAGCCTCTGAAAGAGTGGTAATCAGGTTAGATTACTGTCACTATGACACCATAGCACGGAATTCAACACCAACAATTACTGAATTTTGTATGCATCAAACTAAAACTCACTGTGTGGCATTCTGAAGGCAATCCCTACCAAGTAGACTGTCTTCTAATATTTACTCACTGCTTTCTATCTTGTTCTGGGGTTAAATGGATCTAGTGTTGGATCCTGAAACTAGACTGGATAAGGTTGTACATATATCTTACACACAGACACATATATCCCACATACACACACACACACACACACACACAAACACACATACACACGCACACACCCCCCTCACACACAATGAGAGCAAGCAGGAGAGAGGGGGGGAGGAGAGGGAGAGAGAAGAGAGAGGGGAGCACAGAAAAGTGAACCCTATTTTCTTCTTAATGCCTTTCATACAGATGAAATATTCCAGGGAAAGTTGTTATTAGAATTGGATCAACTTATGTTAATAAAAATTGATTGGTGAACCAGGGGCTGGGCTGGTGTGTGAAGGGGATATAGCTAGTGTGAAGGCCAGTTCGGCCTCGAGCATCTGCCACCATGAGCGGAACCTTAGCAAAGATAGTGGAGATTGAAGCTGAGATGGCTCAGACTCAGAAGTACAAAGCTACAGTACATCATCTTGGACTGCTTAAGGCTCGCCTTGCTAAGCTTCAAAGAGAACTCATCACTCCAAAAGGTGGTGGCAGTGGTGGGCTAGGAACTTACTTAGGTAATACACTGCCTCCCAAACCCCTTAAGATGAAGATGTCTAATGTCTATAGTATGCAACAGACAAAGGAGGATTGGGAAGGAATATGTGACCTTGTAGGGAGGATCCATGAGCTCTACTCAGATCTCATGAGCTTCTCTATGTTTGTCAGAGTGTGATGTGTCTGAAAAGCATTCTTGCCATTAAGCTTCAGGAAAGGGAAGAACATAGTCTTAATTATAAAGACATTCCTTAAAGCACAGAGCACTTAGGCAATTGTGATGCTTGCTTATTAATATAATAATGCCAATTACATGAAAAGCAAGAACCATTATAGCCCAATTTCACACAATTCCAATTGTGTTGTTAATAAAAATGGAAAAGTGACAACGGCATAAATCACTGACCAATTTATGGACTCTGTTCAGAGACTGACAGCAGGAAACTAGTGTTTGGTAAAAAATATTGCAACAGAAGAAAAAGTAATCAAGGATGCTGATAAAGGGCTCTGGCCCATTCTTTGGGTATAAAGGGGGCCTGGAGATGTTCCATTCTAGTTAAGGTGGGGCTTGCTCTGAAAATCTCTGAATAGAAAGTACACTAAAGATTGTCTATGAAGAAGCAACATTAATTCTAGGAGAGAGAGAGAGAGATGCTACATTTGCTCATAACAACATAATACCTCTTTGGTCCTATGTCTATTGTTCTTTATACTCACGTGGGTTAACTTTACTAACCTGCATATGGAAAGTGAAGACACCAAATCTTCCCTACATTCTGTTACTTGATTATAAAAACCTTAGAATGGTATAGCATCTGGCACCAGTCTCTGCCCAGAGGGCATTTTATAAATGTTTATTGGAAACCAAAGGGAACAAATTACACAAAAAATATTCTTTTGTAATCAATTATTCTGGTCTGGTAACAGCTCTTAGCCCAAGGTGTATCTTCACTTTTCAGGCATGGTGCAGACACCAGAAACCGCTGATCCACAGAATTAGGTATAGATAAGACCACGGTAATATCTGAAAATGGAGATTATCTGAATCACAGAAAGTGGGAGGGAGCCCTTGTTGGGTTCTGGAAAGCTGATTCATTCCAGGCCCAATGTTTGGATTTTGTATGGATCATATGACCATGTCTACATTTGAATAGAGTTGCATGAAGTCTTATAGGAAGCTTAACAGCTTTGGATTGAGTAGCCAAAAGAGCTGCATGGTAATCATTTGTACCAGGTGTCTTAGAATAATTAGCTATTGGATTCCAAGTTGTGAAGTCCAACTGTAGAGTGTTCATCAGGGATTCTGATGTAAAAAACAAACAAACAAAAAAACAAAACAAAAAACCCAAAGGTTTTATTTTAGGTGCTCTGAGACTTTTCCAAAACACCCTATTCTTAGAATATGAGACCCTAAAAACACAGAAATGGTTAAAGTCAGAGATTTTTCCACTCATCCCAAGGCTATGATATCCTGCCTGTACCTGACAAATAAAAACAATAGCCCAGAGTAGTTCTCAGGGGAAAAAACACAGAATATACTGACTTATAGCCACCTGGCCCTCTAGAAAGCCCTAGATAGGGTCCTGACACATGTCATAATTAGCTCATGCCCCTCAAAGTTTTGAAATATATAAACAAGGTTCTGAAAATATGAAAACAACGTCTTAGTAGACAGGTCAAGCTATACAGACCAAGCTGAGTTAAGACAAAACAAAAATGACTGCTTTAGGAACAGCTCCTCTACCCCTCCCTGTACTGAATTCCAAAGAGAATGCAAATTGTCAACAACCTTACTGCCAAAGTTTCTCTCCACTCTCCTCTCTCCTTCCTCTCCTTTTTCTGAAAATTATACTGCTGACTAATGGTAAAATAGTAGTTCACTCACCTCACTAAAAAGTATAAAAGATGTATGCTTTTTGAGTTCAGAGTTGACTATCCCTTTGAGGATGAGCAACCCCATGTACAAGGAATAAAAACCTCTTGTTATTACAGTGGTCTATCATCTAATTGTGTTCTGTGGATCATGCTCCTGAGCTAAGACTCCTCGGGGTCTTACAACAATTCATGGGGACAGATACACTCAAGAGAAGGGTGTGGGAGGAGCATAACTGAACACGGCAAGAACTATAGACATGGAAAAACATCTATTGCCAAAAATATTTTTATGATTCTCCCCCTGGCAATCACTTTTATTTTCTCCTACTCTGAATCAGAAGACCTAAAACTGACTCCCCCTCTCTTCCTTCATTGTATATTTGTTTTATTTTTCCCTCTTCTGTTATGAAATAAAAGCATGTATGCTAAAGTCTACACGTGTGCCTACAACCATGGAAGTAAACGTAGTTACCTAAATGTAAAGCTACAAAACATGCTGAAGGCACTTAGAAAATATTATGTGTTTGGACAAGGACAAGGCTGAATGCAAATAAACTGTAACTCACAATTCTTCCTATAAAAAATAATGGACACCAAGATACAAATAGTTTGACTCAGGGATTTAGTCTGGCTACTCAAGTGTCACAAGTGGATTGTTGTGTAATGTGGCTCTATTGAACCAGCAAGCCACACTTGGCAAATGCCCAGTGTCATAAAGATAATTGCTTTGTTTTGCAAAGTAGCTGAATTCCTCTAACATTTAGTGTGCATTAAAACTGAGAAAAATTACATGATGCTCATATCTAATGGGTTATGGTTGAGGCTTGTTTAATTCTTAACAGATATTTTATCTGCATTGTTATCTGGCGCAGCACTTAAAAATTGGAGGTGTAAAAACATCAGTTGAAAAGGATTATTTTATACCATCCATAAGAATTGTTAAATATTTGACCACAGACACTAATACAACCAGCCCTTTCTATACCACTCAGCATCACATCTGCAATACCCTCAAATCTCTACATTTCCAAAACATCCTGGAATATCAACGTGTTCATCCAAGCATTCAGAATGAAATTGTGATTATGAGATTAGATGTGTAAGAGATTTATTCCGTAGGAAAATTGGGAAGCAGAGAAAGAAGTTTGGTAGTGCTGTGTGATTTCAGTGTTGGTCTGAGATCTGACCTCTAGGGAGTTCTAGAAGGGGAGAGGAAAGAGAGAGGAGGGAAGAAAAGGAGGATGAAAAGAAGATGCGGAAAAAGAGTGAGGGAGCACAGAAGGACCATTGTTTTAGATTGTATTTTATATCTTCTATCTGTCAGTATCTGATTCTCTCATTTTCCAAGTCTGAGCCTGTCCTAGTGTTTCTGCCAAACTAAGCCATTGACTGAAAATACAACGGGACCACTGCCTGCGCCTATGTTCAGAATTCGATTTCACTGTAGAGTCTCAGCCATGGGATATCTGAGAAGGGTGTTCTATGGCTAAAAACAAAAATCTCCATCTTTAGTTATGTTTACACATCTATATCTTGGTTCACACTCCACTTATCATTTAAAATGTTTCTTAAGAATTGCTTCTAAATATTTAAAGTAGTAATTTTGATTTATCCTATCACCAACTTCAAGTGTAAAGACTTAATATTTGCTATTCATGAGTTTATTGTGTACAGTTTCAACCAATTTTGTATTATCTAAGAGGTCCTTGATGTCCGATCATTAAAATCTGGGCCATACTCATTTTCTGTCCTTGCAGAACCATGGTTCTTCCTAATGCTGCTTTTTAATATAGTTCTTCACATTATGGGAAACACAGCCATGAAATTAGTTGTTGCTACTTCATGATTGTAATTTTACTACTCTTATGAATCACAATACTTTTGGGGAGAGAAGTTTGCCAAAGTGATCCTGACCCACATGTTGAGATCTAATGTTCTGGAGCTCAGAAATGGGCTTACACAGTGAATCAAATGCTTCCTTATACCTCAGTCTAACTGACAGTTCACCTTCCACCCCTTTCTTTGTTGAGTGAAATATTCATAGCTTAAAACTTTTCTTTGAGTGTATTTTTTTCCCATGGAGAAACATGTTGATGGTGCTGACAATGAAAGTGATTGTTCTTATCTAAAAATAGGATTAAAAACTACACACACACACACACACATAAACACACATACAGAGAGAGAGAGAAGAGAGGAGAGGGGAGAGAGGAGAGGGGGAAGGAGAGGGGGAGGGAGAGGGGAAGGAAGAGGGAGAGGGAGAGGGAGAGAGACAGAGAAAGAGCTATATCATAATATTATAAATAATGTAGAAAACTCATTTATTCCTTCCAGTGTCACTTAAAATGATTGATCATATTTTATGATAGGAATTATATGATGCCTGTGCTTGGGAACACAAAAACTCCTTAATATTTATTTTTGGGCTATCAAGAGTCTCTGTGAGGTCTAGACTATGTACTATGCATCTTACTTGCTCTCCGAGAGGAGGAATTATCTCGTCACTCTATAGCTCCCAACATGGATTCTTTCTAAATATATATTGCTGTATAAAAAATGTTATGAGTTGATCATTGGGTAGAGGCTCTTGGCTCCAAGTCTGATGATGCAAGTGTAATCCTTCAGAACCACATAGTAGAAGGACAAAACTGACTCTTTCAAGTTGTCATCTGAATTCCACATGCATGCCGTAATATGTACACACACACACACACACACACACACACACACACATACATGAACACAAAATATAGTACAAAACCTTTAAAGTTTTCAGTTACAATGTAATTCATGTAATTAGTGGTTAAACTGCTAAGAGAACTACAGAAGCTAAGTTGGATATTATTTTCTGTTCCTAGTTCAAGGACTTAAGTGTTGACATGAAGTCCCATTCACAACTATACATATGTAGATCACACAGAAGCAGCTGGGACAGAGGAGCGAAAGGCCATTTTCAGTCATACAATTTTAGGGGAAAAGCTATTTCCAGAATGCCATTTTGTTACAAAGGCATTAGTAGATTACTAGGAGAAACCCTACTTTTTATTTTGATTTGCTTTTCTTCTCTCATGTATCACATTACTGCATATTTTCCTCCCTGCTGAGGGCCGTACAGGAGGAATGACAAATAGCTTTAGAAATCATGGGATGTGGCCCACTGGTTACTGCAACTGTGATGGGTGTGCCTTGGTTGAAGCATGACCTCTAGGACTACATGTATCCTGAAAACTTTATCCTGTTTTTGGAGTTCTGCTCTGCTTGCTGCCCTTACTTCCCTCTTAATTGAAGAACTGTATGAAAATTCCAAGGGGGCTTCCAGTCCCTCACTAGACAGTGTCTCTGGCACTCACAATAATTATGCTGGATCTCTTTCAGGCATTGCTGTTAGAGCAGATTAATGATTCAGTCACAACCCTAGGAAAGGACTTAGACATATAGATTGTCAACCATGACCTCTACTCTTAGAAAATATTTGGAAAGAAGAAGTTGTTAGTGAAGCTAGGCTGAGATGTATTTACTACTGGCTCTGATGTAGAAAATATTAGGGAACAATCTGAAGTTCAGAAAGGCACAGCTAGGGACCTTTCGTGGTCAGGGAACAAGAAAAATGGCAGCACTGGCTGACGTGACTCTCACTGAGGCTGGACTGGTGAGGACTGATTTCATACATCCATGTTTGCCCTCAGCTCCCTGATATGGTTTAATAAGAACTGCTGACTAGTAAATATGCATTCTAAGGATTTAAGGTAGATATGACTGAATTTTATATAAAAGTTTAGATATTTGAGTCTTTTAATATTCTTATAATATCACTTTTAAAGATCAATAAAATAATCAATTCTTTCTTTGTAACCACAAACTGCTGCCTGTCAGTAAGTGAAACCGGTTGAGAAAACTACCTTGCTTGTCTGCACTTTGTTAATCTATAACAAGTTGCTTAGTTGCAAATGTACATAGTAGTTCTTAGGACTAATTTGTTTTCTTTACCTGTACTATGTAATGTTATTTCTTGTAAAAGTATTGAGGAACATATTGTGTTTTTTTCATAATCATTCCCTAGAAGAAATGTAGAATGTAATCACATTGTAATTTTATACTGCTTGAAAGATTTTACTAAAATATATAAGGCATGGGAGAAGAAAGAAAGTTGTTGGGACATTGTTTCTTCCACTCATCAACTGTCTGTCTGTCTGCCTGTCTGTTGTCTCCCTCTCCCTCTCTCTCTCTTTGTGTGTGTGTGTGTGTGTGTGTGTGTGTGTATGAAATTTTAGGAGCCTACTTGTTTGGGCTTTGCTCCAGCCATTCAATGTGTGAATGTTTAAATGTCTATCTGTATGTCTGTCTCTATGTATGGAATATATGTATGTATGATTTGTATGTATTAAGTTGTTTGCTCCAACCACACAGTGTATGCATGTGTATGGTTATCTATGAATTTTTCTCTTTCCTTTTCTTTCTCACGGGCCCCATAGAGTTAAAAGAGTTCAGAGTTTTTTGCTGGCTATAGGGAATGCCAGCCCCAGTTAATTAAGCTTTGTTCCCTCAGAGAAAAATCTGCTTAGTAGTTCCTCTAATCATTGGCTGCCACAGGCAGCATCCCCTGTAAGTCTCTGGACCAACCTCATCAGATGCTCTAAGCACCGTCTCCCCACTGGTTGCATGTTTCAGTGTATCCTTTGGTGTCAAAGCTGATTCTTGACACCCCCTACCTCCCTTTCCCACCTCAGCACTCCTCTCCCCTCTGCTCAGAAAAGAGTCTTCCAGGGATCAATGAAACACAAGATAACAAGTTTCAAGAAGACCTGGCACATACTATCACATTAAGGCTAGGCAAGGCAACCCAGTAGGAAGAAAAGGATCCCATGAACAGGCAAAAGACCCAGAGGCAGCTCTGGCTCCCAGTATTAGGGTTTCCACAAGAACATCAAACCATTCTGCCATAATATGCATGTAGTTGACCTAGGGTACACTCCTACAGGTTTCCTGATCACTTCCCACCAGTCCCTGTTAAGGGATTCTGTGTGAAATGTTGACTTTTAAATGCAGTTGATAGTGGTATTTGAAGATAGCTGGAGTGTTTGAAAATGGAGCTTGTGAACCTGGGACATTGATAGCTATCACTGATAATCACTGTACAGTCTCCTGTGTGTGTACAGCAACAAAAACAAGAAATACGAGAAAAGAACTTGGATGTGAAAGAAGTCCAGGCGCCCTCCTCAGAGCTCTCTCAAGGAATACTCCTGGCACCACAGAAATGACAGATTAGGAACACACAGCCACTGGGATATAGTACAGGGCAGGTGGTGTGTCCCTTCTGTGATGAGGAAATTACTTTTAATAGAAGGCTGGTGATCCCTTAGTTCCAGACCAGCTCAGATAGTGCTCCAGCAAATGGCCAATCCTGGATCTAAAGCCAGCCGCAGTTCATTCTTTTGGTGAAGCAAGTTCATTGAAGTTCATTTCTGTCTGGCTGTAGTATTTCTTATATCAATTAGAGAAGCAGCAGAAAAATTATTCCCATCCCTCATAATGATTCAGTGAATCAGTGCTAACTGTTAAGATTTTCTGTGGACTGTAATCTTGTAACAGAATGAGATGTGTAAGCAGATTTTATAAATCTCACAGCACTTAATAATCTTTCCAGGATACTATTCAAATATGAGTCTGATTATAATTAAAACAATAAGAGGAATAATTGAATGAAACATTTGGACATAACCAGTGTAAAATTGCCAAGCACTTTAGATTTCTAATAGCTTTTCTCCTAGGTCCCTTTACACATAATTGTTGGTCATGGATCTTCTGTCTTCCGATCATACAATAATAAAAACAGGAGTTTTGAAAATGAAAGGAGGAATGACAAGTCGTCTCTTCAATTTATAAACCACATCATCTGATTAACTCAAGAAGGCAAACATGTTATTGTTGAAAAACAGCTGCCCTGAACAAACTTGGACATTCCCAATTCCCCAGCTTTTGGCTGTTTCTTTGTATTACAACCTTATTACAGCTGTATTATTCTTTTCCACAGGGGTAAAAAGAGGATAATAATGAGATTCCCACTTGGTTCTGTGTTTTTCCCACATGTTTTCTTTTTTCTCATTTCAAATTGTGGTGAAGAATGTTTAGCTTATGGCGAACATGTGGCAAAGTACTGTGATTTTGTAATGAACTTAAGAGTTCAGTGGATTCTGACCAACGGTGTGTACTTTGGTGTCCAAAGATGACAGCAACCACAAATGTGGGCAGTACCCCTTTCCAAGCCTCTCTGAGCAGAGACACTTAGAAGCCACAGAAATCCCAATTCCTGGTTCTTTCTTTTTTTTTTTCTTTTTTTCTTTTTTGTTTTGTGTGTGCTTCATTAGTTGCAGTCTTTCATGCAGTGAGCGTAGCAGAAAAAAATGTTCTGTTTTCCTTCAGTTCTGTGCCTCACACAAGCTGAGCTCCTGGCATAGTGAAGATGTGGCTGAAGTCAACTGAGTTGGAGAATACCAGCAGAGCCATTGCCCTTTTGGAAATCATGGTTTCTGGGAAATGCCAGGTTGTTGATGCCTTTGGGAGGTTTGACCCAGATGGGTGATACTTTTGAAATTCATGCTTACCTTTGGGGTTTCTAATAGACAGCGATAGACTGCATGTAAGAACAGCCTCCAGAAGTTCTGTTATTGTACAGGATTGTTTTAGCCATCCTGGTTTTTTGTTTTTCCATATGAAGCTGTGAATCACTTGTCCAGTTCTATAAAGAATTGAGTTGGTATTTTGATGGAACTTGCACTGAATCTGTAGATTGCTTTTAGTAAGATGACCATTGGGTACCACATATAAAATGAAACAGTTAATTAGCTTAGTTTGTTAGGTAATACTCATAGTTACTTTTCTGTTGCAATAATAATACAACAAGACAGAAGCAGATGCAATGGAGCAAAGATTTGTTTTGCTTACACTCTCAGAGAATCCAGTACATCCTGGTGGCTAAGAAATGGCAGCAGACAGACATTTTTGTAGTTTTGGTTAGTTTGTCACCTTGCATCCACACTCAGGAAGCTGAGAGTGAACAGGGAAAGTAGGGCTAGGCTATGAAGCCTCATTTACTCCAAAGAGGCTTTACTACCCCCTTGACAATTCCATGATGTTCCCAAACAGTGCCACCAACTGGAGTCCAAGTAAGTCTTCTGGGGACATTTTACCTTCAATCCACTACAAACCCAAAAACACAGCAATCATGAGTGCTTTACAAAGATGAATGCAGCTATGACACTCTTATTAGTAAAGAAAACAATGTGCTTTATTTGCAACAAGCAAGTAGAAACTATGCAAAAATACTAAGATTGTGGTAAGTTAGTTCTCCTATATTCAAATCTCTAAAACAATTAAAATTTGTGCATCATTGTACCATATCATAGATATAATTACAGATCTTTTAATGAAGCTACCAGTAAATTATATATTGTTAAAAACAACAACAACAAAACAACCTCACAGTGCCTGGGTTTGGCAACTGTGGCTGTGGGAAGTATATGGCTGCCGGACGAACAAGTGTAATGATTGATTTCTACAGTCAACCAACAGGGTTTATAATCATCCAAGACACAATTTCTGGGTGTGACTGCGAACGAATTTTCAGAAAGATTTAGCTGTGATGGGAAGATCCACCCTGAAAGTGGGTAACACCATAACAGGGGCCGGGCTTCTGGGTTGAATAAAATGGAGAAACCATCTGGGTCCACTCATTCATCTCTCTGTGTCTGACTAGATGCCACATAACCGGCTGCTTCTCTTACTGCCACATCTTCCCTGCCATGATGGATAGTACTTGTAAATGGTGAGATGAAGTAAATCCTTGTCCACCTTAAGTTGCCTTGGGGTGGTATTTTGTCATGGTGGAATAATCTATTACAGCCATATGAGCAATAACTTCATCCTGACACTAGAGACATTCATATCTAGTGTCTGATACTGTATTAGAATTGAGGTCCTAGCTTGATTGACTTGCCAACTTGAGTCTCTTTTAAACAACAGACTAGTTATTTAGCTGCCATTTGGGTACCATTTGTTACAGCAGATACTACAAAAATGTTAGCATTGATTGTGGATGGACAGGAATGCTAGCACTCAGCCATGTGACTCTGAAGAGCAAACATGGATTAGAAATTTTGGTGCTACAAATGACAAAAGTCAAAACTAAACTGCTTAAACAGGAGAAAAAGTTACTGGTACAAGCATCTTTTAAGTTCATGGGGTGGTCCAGAAATTCCAGCCATATATTCAAGTTGAGTCTTCCTGAGTCTTCTGGTCTACCTTCCTTTATGAGATGCCTTGAATTTGCTTTCTTTGTGGGATATGCTAATTTGTAGGAACTCCAAGCCCCCTTATCTTAGTATTGCCTGGGCAGATGGAGAGTGGAAATTGTTCCCTCCCATAATTCTGAATGTATATCTCTGTGAGTGTTATAGACTGGCCGGAATACATTCTTATCTCTGAACCTATTACTTTGCCCAGAGGTCATGTTATGGACTGGATCGTCTCCTCTCTCAGATTCTCATGTTGAAATCCTAGCTTTCCGTGGGTATTTAGAAATGGAGTATTAAGGAGGTAATTTGATGAAAATGAGGTCATATGGGTGGCCCATAATTTAGTGTGACCCATGTTCTTATAAGAAATAGAATTTAGGACAAGCACAGGCTTATGAAGACACATGGGCAGAAGTCGGCCAAGAAGATGGGCATTGGGAAATACTGCCAACACTTTTATTATGTATTTATACTCTTTAGAATTCTTAAAAGATAATTTCTCTGTTATTTAAGTCACACTGTGGCATTTTATCATGGCAGTTATACAAGCATTAATAAATGAAGCAAATATACACCTTTGTATGTGTGATGCAATCAGCGTATGACTCTGAAAATGGGAATGAGGCCATTATGTTTTAAATTAATGATTAAGATGAAGAAATACAAATTCCCCACAGGAGAATCTAGTTTCTGTTTCTTGATAGAGCGACAATGAAGGCTGGGTAGCCAAATTCACATGGCAGATCACCCAACATCGCAAGGACTCATAGCACAGGGCCTAGATTACCACAGGTATAGTCTGTGTGCCACTCTCCCTCCTTGTTGCTAGCTAGGAGGTGGATGGTCACCTCCAAAGGCCTGTGTTATCTTTACTTGCTCGGACCACGTGCTATCTACCATAATTTAACCTCTGACATGTGACAGTGAAAGCAAAGATGAAGAGTGAGAAACAGGTGGGTTCTGAAGCACAGACCTTTGCTCATCAGTATGTGACATTACAGCCAAACTGCTGAGTCTGTAGATTCCTGCCATTTCTAGATGTCAGGCAGATCCTGCAAGGAGCAGCATCTTCAGACAATTTGGCTCTTTTAGCTGAGACAAACTGAAGATACTAGTAGATGGACGCTGTTTGCTTACTGCAGCTAAGTAGTAAGTCCTTCCTTAAGGAGGGGATGATTGGCATGTCTCTATGGCTACTAGACATGCTGAGGTTAATCAGTCGCCATTGTATTTCATACTCACTTCTGCAAGAGTCCAGAGCTATCATTAGAGCATTACCACGGTGCCTATCTTTGTTTGAGTAGAATTTCATCACTGTACTCCTTTTATGACTAGTTCTTTGAAAAACTGACAAAGGGATTGTGTAACTCAAATGGGCTTCAAGCATACTACATCCCTTCAAGAGATTTCTGGAGCAATGCTATAGTTTATGCTATGAACAAAAGTCCAGTTTAAAAGGCATTAATTTCAAGTTTGTAAAACTTACTTGATTATGGGAATCGTTCTCTTCTCACTGTTGTGGAGACTTAAAACATGATACAAAGACGGTATTTATGAGACCACATAGGACTGTGCTGGGCAGAACACTCCCAGTAATAATGCTTAGGGAACCAATATCCTCCACAAGTGTATCATGGTGGCTAGAATGGGAAGGAATAATGCCTGGTCCCTGTCCTTGGGAAGGGTTAGGAGGTGTGGCCTTATTGAATCAGGTATGTCACTAGGGGTAGGCTTTGAAGTTTCAAAAGAACCTTCTCCAATGTGCTCTGTCTCCTTGTTCCTGAAACAGATGTGAGCTCTCAGCTGTTTCTTCCCCATGGCCTTTGCCTTACCATCATGGACTATTAACCACTAGAGATGTAAGCCCAATGACATACTTTTTTTTTTTTTTTTTGTAAGTTGCCTTGGCCACAGTATTTAGTCACAGCGGTAGAAAAGCAAACAACGCATGTGAAGATAAAGAAAATGTTAAAATAGAGAGCTATTTGCCTCTGAAGAGAAGGACACTATCCCATTATTAGGAATATCATGGATGAGCCTGGAGGTTATGGCAAGAAGAATTAGCAGGGAAGGACAACACAGTATGATTTTCCTCGTGTGAGAAACAGAAATAGTGAAAGTAAAGAAGGCAAAGAGCTGAAGAATGATTACCAAGGAGGGAGAAATGGAGGGACCCTCATCTGGTTTAAAATTTCAGTTATACAAAATAAATTTGTTCCAGAGATCTGCTGTGCAACACAGTGCCAAGAATCCACAACACTGTATCAGGCATTCAAATTTCAGTCAGAAAGATGTCATGTTAGCAATATTAACACACACTGAAAGAGATATAAGGAATCTTGTGGAGATAATTGGTGTATTTATTATCTTGTTGTCAGGTATGCAAATGTATGCAAGTGTCCAACCTTGTCATATAGTATATATTAAATATTTGCAAATTGTTGTATGTGGATTGCATCTTAACAAAAATGAAAAGAAGTCAACCATTTATTTATTGTTAAAAACTAATTTTATCCATGAAAATTGATTTAGAACTGATAGGAAAGGTGGTAAGAGGAAATGGCCTTTGGGGAAAGTAACACTTCTAGAAGACAGGAATTGGTTGTGTAGACAATGACCCAAAACAGGAATAGTGCAATGGCAGAAGCAGTCAGAGCCTACAGCATAAACATCCTGCTTTTGCTAAGTGACTGTGGAGGCTTGGCACTGTTCTGTACATAGACAGAGCTGCCCTTTGAAAGGCAGATGGCATGAGGCTTCTGTGGTCAATAGGAGAACACATGGGCAGGTTCCCAGGCCAAATGGATATGTTGACCTTTGGCTATTCCAGCTGTTGCTTCTGGTGTGTTCATGTAAACAGACCTAACATGGGTTTAGAGGAACATTTGCATTGGTGAATGCCATGCACAGGATGGTTAATGTATTACATCACTTTATGAAGGCAGGGTAGCACCTGTTTGCACAGTATTTAGCAATTAACCAACTGAAATCATGGGCAAAGATATAGTTTACCATGAAAAACCATTTAAAATTATTATGTTTTCTTAATAGTTGGTCAGTTGTGTACACATACAGTAGAATTTGAAAACTTCTAACAATAGCTGGCAAAAATGGTCATAAATAGCAGGGAAAAATATATGGCATGTCTGAAAAGTATAATTCATAATAATACCATAATAATAAGGTTAACAATAATGATAGTGATAATAATGATGTTATGAAGCAAAAAGTGAGTGGCAGTCTCAAACTGAGAACAAAATTATGCACATTTTCTTTCCCCTGAAGCATTTTCTACACTCAGGGTCTTTGTTATTTTCTGAACAACAATATTTTCAAGATAAGACTTGATATATGAACCTGTATAAGTGAAAAAGATAAGGTGATTATTCCTCATATCTCTGTAGTTATTTATTTTACAAAATCTGTTTCCTTTTGGCAAGATATATTTACTTCATCACTCTAAGTCACTGACCAACAGTACATCAGTCAAGGTTCCCTGCCTGCATCTCTCTTTGCATGATGCAATTTCTATTGGAGCCATATTATAATCCCCACTGTGTCTCTCTAGGAACATGTAACGGGTGCTGGAATATAGTCAAAAGCCTTGTTTACCACCACCTGTCTTGGTGTATAAATACCATACCTGTGATGATCCCTCTTCCATCCATGTAAACATGTGGGCATCCAGTAGAAGTATGCATAGTGGTGCTGGGTAGAATGCCAGACAGACCGTAAGTATGGCTTATGTGTTTATCAAGCTCCTAAAGTGTTGGTTGTTTCCTTTTATAGCAACCAGCATGACTTATTTTAATATAACATGTGAGAACCACAATTGTGTGGCCATAAAAAATTAAATAACACACACACACACCTCAACTAAGAGTTGGAAGTGAAGAGAAAAATGAAAGCAAAATTGTTTCCTTCTGCCTTTAGGTACAAAGAAGCTCAGAAGTGAAGCTTTCTTTTTTTTTTCCTTCCAACTTTATTAAAAAAACAGAAATACATGTATAGATTATTAAAAGCATTTTAGCATAAAACTATATGAATATATATTTATGAATATATTTTTGTCAGTACTTGATTTTTTTAAAGGTTTGATAGTATGTATTGAAATCTTACTATTTACAATGATTATAAAGTATATGTAAAAGAAAGCTGTCTTCATGTGGTTGTATCTCACTTTGAATTCACATTAAGCCCTCTGGACTGTCAGCGAGGGCACTGCAGCTAAAAGAGCAGCACTGATTTTCAGTGTCACCCTACTTAGAGGTGGTATTGGGACTTGAATCCAACCCACTGGCTTGCATAGTCAGTATTTTTTTTTTATCTATTTGGTTATGCCAAGGGCTTAAAACCATGACTAGAAATAAATGCCACAGAAGTAAGAGTCAGGCCTGATAGACAGACACTTTATTCTAGTATAAAAATAACCAAGTGGCCTACACATGTTTTCAGCCTTCCTATGCCTCTATTATCTTAAATGGAAATTTTGGAATTTGGCTCTAGAATATATTCCACATGCCTTCAGAATTTCAAAGAAGCCCAGGACAGACATGGAAGGAAGAGGGCAAGCAGCCACACTGGACCCTGACCCACATTACCCTTTCTAACAAAAGCATCTCCATTTACCTTTCTGAATGAGCTAAACCTGAATTAAGGTGATCACATGTGACCATGTACAAACATTCGTGATCACACACACACACACACACACACACACACAAATTTTTTCCCAAACTTTATCTGCTAATCTGATTTTGACCATTGGAGTTATCCTCCAGCTCTGTCTGTGGGACCTGAAGTCAGCTCAGCAATTTAACTGCAGAAATGGCTCAGCTTTGCTCTTTGGTTATTAGTTTTGTTTGTCACCTTCTCGGATCTAAGCCCACCTTGTTGGATGGACTCTTCTGCTGAAGCTGTGCTCTTTTGAAATGTCATTCTCCATAATGCCCTACAAAGAGAAGATTCTATTATGCAAAAATCCCTCCAATCTGAATGACATCACCTCTTCGCTTCACCTTTGCAGCTCTCTTCTATTTCACTCCCATCCTTTTGTAAACATAAGTCAAAATGAATATTGTCACTCTCATCAGGACTGGAATCCGAGGCTCTGTTTGAAATCCCCTCTGCATATTCTCCAGGCCAATGGTGGGAAGGGACAAAGTGAGGCCTGACCATGCTGAGATGTGCTGATCCCTTTAGCCCCTGCAGTTCCCATTTCTGTTACCTGAACTACAAACCCTCAGACTACCTTAGGTTTTTGTTGTTTCTTCCCATCAGATTGAACACACCTCTTTGGATCTAGAACTGCCCAAACCTAAATGTCAGCTTCCAGGTGAATTGCCTTTAGTGGACAAACTTTAAATTGAGACCCAGAGTGGCCTGGTCCATTTGAATTGGATTCATATTGGATCCATATTAAATCGCAATATTCAAAATTCTATTGTAAGGCGTGGTGGCCATGAAAAATTAATATCAAGCAGACAGTGCCCAGTAGTTAAGGTGAAACTGAACATAGATGATTTCAGATATGTTTAACTACTGTGGGAAAGTTTTAGATTGCCTCTGGAATATCCTGCAAAGGGAGGTTGCATCTGTTGTGTCTCCTTGTAATATCACAAGATACACACATAAGGTCGCACACATGCATGCACGCACACACCAAACGAACAAATAAAGAACTATAGGCAACTAAGGAATGCCGACTAATAAATAAACTGAATTAAGGCAAACATATCACCAGGGAGGAAAATACCAATTGATTACCTAATACCAAATGATCATCTCTGAAGGCATATATACAAGCAATATTATACAGACTGAGAAGGTTTTACTCACTTATTTAGAAACACACACAGATACACACACACACACACACACACACACACACACACCTATTTGCATTAATATTAAAGAAGTCATGAATTTAAAAGAGAGCAAGGAGAGATATATGGGAGGGTTTCAGGGAGGAAAGAGAATGGGAAAACTATGTAATTATATTATAATCTCAAAAAATTAAAAGAAATAAAAAAGAATAGAAAAGGAGGTGTGGAGAGGTGGTTTAGTGGTTGATAGTGTGAACTGCTCTTGGAAAGGGCTTGGGCTCCTAGAGCCCTTATTGAGTGGCTCTCCACTGCCTGCAACTTCAGCTCCAGGTTATCTGATATCCTCTTCTGGTCTCTGTAGGCACCCACACTTACGTGCACATACCCTCACACAGACATACACACATACACATAATTTTAAAAATATTTTATAAAGAGTGAGGAGTAGGGTAAAACATAGCATCTGAAGGCCACCTCAAATTGACCCTGAGCCTTATTTCTGGAGATCCTTATGGGGGCCAGGATAAAGTTCATTAGGGAGAGAGGGTCTTGTTATGAGAACAGTCCATTTAAACTCATTTCAGGGGAACAGTATTAAAACATGAGGGACGTATATCATTTCCACGTAAACCTCAATGACTAAAATCTGAAGCCGCATTTGTAATAGAAGTTTTTGTTCTTAATTCTCTCTTGAATTATTGAATAATTAATGACTAGAGAACCTTCAAATAGGTCAAAGCTTTCAAAGGCAAAAATTTGCTGGCTAGTGTAAGAATACTTCTAAAACCCATTTGGTGGTATTGCCCTCACTTTATGTGCTCTTTTTAAAATCAAACTAACGCTACTTAGTGTGGCTAGAGTATTTACATGGGTATTGGCCATTTACTGGGTAGCTTCTCAGGGTCTACATACCTTAAAGTAACTGATTCTCCACAACCTGCCTGCTACCAGCATCCACTAGCTGTCAATAGCTTCTCAACTAGGGGTGAGGTTTCATGAGCCTCTCCATCTGTTTGGGGATTGCTTTGCTTGCCTTGATCTCGGGTGGGAGTTGTACATTTAGTCTGCTGTTGTCAATTTAATATGCTATGAATCATATGCACAACAGCCCTGCCATGTCCAGCAGATATTGTTTCAGTGAAGATAGTCAACTATTTCTGGCTTGTACAGTGTTTTCATGCACTCTTTTACGATGATGTCCAAGCTTTGAGAGGAGGGTGATCAAGAGCATCCTATTTAGAGCTGCACACTGCACAGCCTCTTTTTCTATGCACATCATTCAGCAATAGGCTTCTATATTAATCATATGTATTAGGTAAAGGAGCTTCTCTGCAAAAGGTTGGAGGATATATTAACTTATTTGTATAAAATAAGACCATAGTGGTCAGTTTACTACTATGTTCAATTAGTAGAATAATAGAATTTTGGTATAATAATAGAATTGGGCTCTCTCCCAGGGCCTAAGACCTAAAAATATACTAAGGGTTGGGGCTTTTGTTTTGTTTTGTTTTGTGAGTGTGTGTGTGTGTGTGTGTGTGTGTGTGTGTGTGTGTGTGTATGTGCATGTGCACGTGTGCCTGTATGCTTCATGAACTCATCTGAGCTTGAGTTACCTTTTGTAAAGAGGACTTTAAATCCAGTCAAGAAGGAATTGGTTACCCCTACAACATGTAAGTCACCATGTCGCCAGTGGACATATTTTATAATTTTTATGAAATAATATGATCATTTTCTGCAATGGATACACTGGTTTTATTTTTAGGTCCTGCGAATAAAACCTTGAGACTTCAAAGTCTTCATATTCTAACCAATACCTGTTACTTTTCATTTTCATGGTACTCATCCTAATAGATATGAAGCAGTATCTTACTACGTTTTTGTAAGCTTTATTTTCCAAATCATTATTGAGCTGAACATCTTCTGAGATCTTTTTGGTGGCCACAGTTTGCTTTGTCTGGAAAAAATACCTGTTTAAATCTTTGCCCAGTTTCTAACTGGTTTATCTTTTAGTACTAAATTATGAGTTTGTTTAGATATTTGAGATAGTCTTCCCTTTATCTGAGGGATTGTCTTTGCATTTGCTTAATGTGTTCCTTTCATACACAAAAGTTTAACATTTTAATGAAGTCAAATTTACTGTTTTTCTTAGTGTGTGTTTTGATATTATATCTAAGAAATTATTGCCACATACAAGGTTGTGAAGGTTCATTTATATGTTTCTTAATCAGAATTTATATTAAGTTTGTTTATTCATTTAAGGTAATTTTAAATATTTTGTGAAATAGACTTCTAGTTCCATTTTCTTATGTGCCCAGTTGCCCTAGTGGTATCTGTTGAAGAAATTTGTTTCCTTTATTTTATGCTTGTGGAATATTTATTGAAAAGCAATTTGCCAGAAGTATACATTAATCATTTTACTGTTAATTGTAGTCTAGTTGTTCACACATTTTTTAATTGACTTTGAACAGAACAGATTCCCATTCTGCATGTAACGTAGATGATTCTGAACTTATCAGGTGAAGGGTTTTGTAGTGCTTTATGAGTTAAGATAGAAAGTGTCAATGAAAGCCAGTATAGACCTTCTTTCAGGCTTAAAATGTGTGGGACCAACATCTGAATTGCCAGAAATACTGCACTTTCAAAGAGTATACCAGAACAAGCTAGCTATGAGAGTCCAATTCAGTCTGAATGACTGATTTTTAGACTCACTGACCTAGTTAATGTCAGTGTCCCCTCCCTCTGTTTTTTATTGTTCCTAACCTTCTCACATCTTTATAAATACTTCTTAGACATAAATATTTAAAATCAATGGTGTTTTTCTTTATCCTTAAGGAGATCTCACCTAGACATAAGTCAACATGTTTTGGGAGATTTTAGGAGAATATTGCAGAAGAGGAGAAACTTGGTAATGTAGCTGTGTATTCCAGGCTTCAAAAACTGCAGCCACAGAAGAAGCTGGAAAAACAATCTATCTGTGGTTAGCGAACTCTTTTAGAGCCTTTTAAAATAGGCTGTATGCTTGACTACGTTTGTGATTAAAGATGCCACTGGAGAGCATGAGCTAAATCTGGCTCAAGTATGCATTGCTTTTGTTATGCTACATACAAGATATTTCTTTATGATGGCAAGAGAGTCTGCTTCCTGGATTTGCCATGCAAACCCTATTTTATAAAAATGTAGTCTTTGGCATGGCATCAAAGCACCTGCATTCTCCTTCTGTGGAGTCGCTTCTTGGGAGTTCCCACTTAGTAGCTCAAAAGGTACAAGGTGTGAAACCATATTACATTGATCTGCATGACAACCTCAATCCACTCAATTACTAATGGAAGCATTTGTGTTTCATCTTAACAGGATAGAGTGGGCAGGGATGAAGAAAAGTATCTCCATCCAACTTCTAATCTATGTCTTTCAAATCACTGTGATCTGCAGGAAGGGAGGGACAGAACAGAATGCTAAGTAGGTGGAACTGAACTGTTGAGATGTCTTTGACACTATTCAACAAAGTAAATTCCCAAGTATTATCTCCCCTGTCAGTATGATGAACACACATTTGCAGAATATGTAAAGATAATAGACAAAGCCAGACAGATGTGGCCAGCTTTTAGAACATACATTTTTTTCAATATGTTTAGATGTTGATATTACAAGTTAAGCCACAAGCCATGTGTGTAAGCACAGCTGTTTAGCGCTGGAGTGTGACTCTAGCCTGCTGCTTTCCCAAATATATTTTTTCAAATGCCTGATGCACAAGAAGTCACCCTTTGGTTTTACTCTTCTAATGTGAAAGCTTTATTATCTATACAATGAAACTGTAGCTAGGCCAAATGTTAAGTTATTTAGGCTGCTTTATGTCTTAGTGTAAAGATCATTTGACTCTCATGGTTCTAGCATTTGATAACTAGGTCTGATTTGGGGTATGTTGTATGTAGGTTGGGCAGAGCACCTAAGTCTATGTAGGAATTAGTTGGAGGCTGCTTCTCCCTGGATTTGATTCACTTTATCTGTAGTGAATCTTTTGGTGAGAAAGGCAGCCCTGGTTTCAGCCTGTCAGCCACTGGTAAAAGAAGCACTCAGGTAAAGTTAGACTGTTGCAGTCACCAGCTGTGTGACTTCAGGCCAGTTATTTGATCTCCTCAAGCGTCGGTTTCCACAGCTGTAAAGCAAGGCTAATAATTCTTTCTCGCACCGATGTGAGGATTAAATGAGCCAACCTTTATAAAGCACGATATAAATGTATTTCTATTATTATCTGAGGTGTTTAAAATATCAGAGGTGAAGTGTAAAATCTTGCAATCCACTCATTAGCTCTGTCACTGAAGAGAAGGGATTACATCTGGCAGGTATTAAGCTTTGGGTTTGAGCTCAGTTCTCTCCTCCCATTCTGGTATTAGCAGAGAGCTTTCTCCCATTGTTAGGAGTCACTGGAGCTTGAGCTAATTACTTGTGTTGACAAGTAATTAAAAGAAACTCACAAAATCCCCCAACTCTGACATTTAGGTGCCCAGTGGCAGTTCAGTGCCAACCAGGTCATGTGTCTCTCTACTTTATACATACAGAAGTCTAAGCAAGTGGAAGCCTGGGGACTGTTGACTATTTGTAAAATTGTAAAGTATTGTGAGCTGGGAATGTAGCTTAGTGGTAGGGTGCACTTTTGACATGTACAGGGTCATGACTTCTAGAAAGCAAAAGGAAGAAGATTGAAACATTATTGAGTTTATTTATTTCATTCACTGCGTTCTCTCTCTCTCTCTCTCTCTCTCTCTCTCTCTCTCTCTCTCTATCTATCTATCTATCTTTGTGTGTGTGTGTGCATGTGTATGTGTTGCTGTATTGATGTATCCATTCAAAGGCCAGAAAAATACGCCAGAGTCCTCTTTTATGGACTTGTATTTTATATTCTGAGATGGTTTCTTACTGAAACTAAAGCCTGTCCTTTGGCTAGGCTGGCTGACTAGGGTCTGCACTGGGTTACAGGAAAGCCTAGCTTTTATGTGGATGGTGGAGATGTGATTGCAAAGCAAGTGTTCTTAACTCACGGATCCTTTCTGCAGCCCATAGTGAGTTTATCTTTTTCATGTTTACAGAGGTACAGGATTTCATACAATTATGTATTCATTCTGAACACGTAACTTACTTGTAATGGTTGGTTGGTATTCAGCAACTATATAGTAATTATTGAAAATTTTGGAAAATCTGTGTTCAAATTTTTATATCATACAAAATATTTTTAAGTAAAAATGCAATACAAAATTACAAAATTATAAACTTGGAAATTAATACTTACAGAATTAACATAGATCATTTAAGACAAACAACATGGCTGTATTTGGTGGTACATGTCCTTCGGAGGCTAAAGCAGGAGGATCAGAAGTCAAGCCTAAGTAACAAAGTAAGACCCTGTCTAAAGGAAAAGAAACAGTACACATATTTATAAAGAACACATTGTGTGTGTATGCATGTTAAATGAGTGTTTATAAGTCTATACATTAGTGTGTGCATAAATATAATAGTCTGCTGATAAACATTTAATGGTTGTCCCAATAAAACCAAAAGAAACAAAATACATGATGGTTAATATTTGGCAACTTCTATGGTTTGAAAATTTTCACTGAGGCTACTTCATCTGTCCTCCACACTCCCTGTGATGTCAGTCACTGTAAATCTGGGGAAACATTGCACACTTAATTCTTGCCCATCACTGTGGGAGGCTGCCAGTGCAGTGATAGATAACATAACCAACCAGTGGCACAACAGGCACTCGGAACATCCGGCACCAGGAAGAGCGGAGACCCAGACACACAGGACTGGCAAGAACCAGGTGAAACAGATTCCGACTAGCCAGGGGGCAGAGAGATCCACAAGGAAAGTGTGCGCCTGCCTGCCCAGCTTGATCCAGGCATCCAGGAACCCGGTGGCAGCATTGGGCCCTCTGTTCCCAGCCAGCAGCTTCCCGGGTGTACAACAGGCACTCGGAACATCCGCCACCAGGAACAGCAGAGATCCAGGGACACAGGCGAGGTACAAGGGAAAGGCAAGAACTAATCACTGACAACAAGATGGCAAGAGGAAAGCAAAAGAACATATCCCAGGGAAACCAAGACAACATGGCAACACTAGAACCCAGCTCTCCCATCACAACAAACAGCGGAATGCCAAAAACTCCAGAAAAAGAAGTCTCAGACACAAAATCCTAACTCAAGATGGTGATAGAGATCCTTAAACAAGAATGGGAGGGAAAGGATAAAGAATTAGAAGCTTTTAAAGAAGAAACAAGAAAAACACTCAAAGAACTAGAAGAAAACAGAACCAAAGAGATGAAAGAATGGAAGAAGGAATTTAAAACGGAAATTGACACAATAAAGAAAACACTAAAAGAGACAACCCTAAAGGTAGAACACCTAAAAAAGAAATCAGGAGTCACAGATGCAAGCATTTCCAACAGACAACAAGAGATGGAAGAGAGAATCTCGGGGGCCAAAGACAACACTGAAAACATAGACAAAACAGTCAGAGAAGATGCAAAAATCAAAAAGCTCCTAACCCAAAATGTGCAGGAGATCCAGGACACAATGAGAAGACCAAAACTAAGGATAATAGGAATAGAAGAGGGCAAAGAATATCAACTGAGAGGTACAGTAAATATCTTCAACAAAATGCTGGAAGAAAACTTCCCTACTCTTAAAAATGAGATGACCACGAGAATAAAAGAACCATACAGAACTCCAAATAGGTTGGACCAGAAAAGAAATACCTCCCGACACATAATAGTCAAAACACCAAGTGCCCAAAGCAAAGAAAGAATACTAAAAGCAGTAAGGGAAAAAGGTCAGGTAACATATAAAGGCAGACCAATCAGAATCACACCCGATTTCTCAACAGAGACTATGAAAGCTAGAAGAGTCTGGACCGACATCATGCAGACCCGAAGAGAGCACAAGTGCTAGCCCAAGCTGCTATACCCAGCAAAACTATCAATCACCATAGATGGAGAGATGAAGATATTTCAAGAAAAATGTAAATTTACACAATATATGAATGAAAACCCAGCACTACAAGGAATTGTAGGTGGAAAACCCAATAAATTGAGGGGAACTACATCCTAGTAAAAACAAGAAAACTTCTAAGCAAGAAAACTAAAAGAAGAAAGACACACAGGCACAATTCAACCTACCAAACCAATAATAGCAGGAAACAGCAACAACTATTTCTTGATATCTATTAACATAAATGGACTTAACTCCCCAATAAAAAGATATAGGCTATCAGACTGGATACATACACAAAACCCAGCATTTTGCTGTATACAGGAAACTCATCTCAGAGACAAAGACAGACACTATCTCAGAATAAAAGGTTGGGAAAAAACCTTCCAAGCAAATGGCCCCAAGAAGCAAGCTGGAATGGCCATTCTAATATTGAATAAAGTAGATTTTCAACCAAAAATTATCAAAAAAGATAAGGAAAGACACTTTTTACTCATTACAGGGGAAATCTGTCAGGAGGAACTCTGAATCCTTAACATATATGCTCCAAATACAAAAGCACCCATATTCATAAAAGAAACCCTACTAAAGCTGAAAAAATACATTTTACCCCACACAACAATAGTGGGAGACTTTAATACCCCACTCTCACCAATGGACATACCATGGAAACAGAAACTGAACAAGGACACTGTAAAACTAGCAGAGACTATGAAGCAACTGGAATTAATAGATTTCTATAGAACATATCATCCTAAAACAAAAGAATACACCTTCTTCTCAGCATCTCACCGCACCTTCTTGAAAATTCACCACACAATTGGACACAGAACAAGCCTCAATTGATAGAAGAAGATCAAAATACTCCCATGCATCTTTTCAGGTCACCATGGTTTAAGGCTGGTCTTTAATAACAACAAAGACAACAAAAAGCCCATATACACATGGAAACTAAACAGTGATAGCAGGGTCAAAAAAGACATAAAGAAAGAAATTAAACGTTTTCTAGAATTCAATGAAAATTAAAACATGACATACATAAACCTGTCAAGAAAACAAAATGGCAGCCAACAGAGTGGGAAAAAATCTTTACCAACCCAACATCAGATAGAGGCCTAATATCCAAGGTATACAAAGAACTCAAAAAGCTAGACACCAGAGAATCAAATAACCCTATTAAAAAATGGGGTACAGAGCTAAACAAAATGTTCTCAGTTGAGGAATATCGAATGGCTGAGAAATATCTGAGGAAGTGCTCAACATCCTTAGCCATCAGGGAAATGCAAATCAAAACAACCCTGAGATTCCACCTCACACCAGTCAGATTGGCCAAGATCCAAAACTCAGATGACAGCAGATGTTGGCAAGGCTGCGGAGAAAGAGGAACACTTCTCCACTGTTGGTGGGGTTGCAAACTAATACAACCACTCTGGAAATCAGTCTGGCGATACCTCAGAAAATTGGACATAATACTACCTGAAGACCCAGCTATTCCACTTCTGGGCATTTACCCCAGAGACTCTCCAACATACAACAAAGATAAATGCACCACAATGTTCATAGCAGCTCTATTTATAAAATCCAGAAGCTGGAAAGAACCCAGATGTCCTTCAGTAGATGAATGGATACAAAAATTGTGGTACATTTACACAATGGAGTAGTACTCAGCTATCAGAAACGATGACTTAACAAAATTCTTAAGAAAATGAATGCATCTAGAGAATATCATCCTGAGTGAGATAACCCAGTCACAAAAGAGCAGACATAATATGCAGTCACTGATAATGGGATACTAACCCCAGAAAGCTCTGAACAGCCCAGAAACAACTCACAGACTGTGTGAAGTTCAACAAAAAAAAAAAAAAAAAGAATATATTTTAATCAAAATAGAACTGTATCACATCCCCCTTTCCTTCCTACAGCCCCTCCTAGTCTCTCCCCTATCCCCTCAAATTAATAACCTCTTTTCCTATATTATTGTTACATATATACATATGTGTATGTATATGGACCCACAAATACTTAATT
Organism: Micromys minutus; assembly: GCF_963924665.1. Classification (NCBI taxonomy): domain Eukaryota; kingdom Metazoa; phylum Chordata; class Mammalia; order Rodentia; family Muridae; genus Micromys; species Micromys minutus. The sequence continues at coordinate 33,495,778 of NC_137971.1, read as the reverse complement.
ACAACCTTATAAAAATGTATTTGTATACTTTTATGCAAAAATGCTGAAAATTTGTACATTTATCTTTGTTTTTTAAAATAAAGTAAAAAAAAAAAAAAAACCCAACCAGTATATGCAGATATACCTGCAAATCTGGAAGCAAAGTACCATGAAAGTCTAATCACTTCTGATTTTTACTACTTTTTTTCTCTTGGGTATATAGAGCTCTTTAGTTGCAGCCTGGAAAAAATTGTGTCTGGCTGGTGCTATTGTAATCCTGCCTTTCCATCCTTGTGATTCCTCACGACTTCTCTTCTCCAGGAAGCCTTGCTAAGCATCTTGTGTACATCAGTCCCATAAGGATCAGTTGGATGAAGAATCATTGTTATAGATTGCACTGCAGAGTTTGTAGGTTACCTACCAATAGCAATGGAGACAGTGACCACTGCTGGTAAGGGTAGCAATCAGCAGGAGTGGCATATAGGATAATAGGTCTCTTTATGCATGTGTCCACACGTGTGCACATGCATGGACACACACATATGCACTCTTTCACCTTGTGTTCTGGGCTGTCTGTTTATTCTCCTCCTCCAAGTCATGCCTACAGACTGAAGACAAAGGCTTCCCATATGCTCTAACTCAAGTGTCTCAGGAAGCCTTCTTTCTCCTTCCTTTGACAGACCCATGGCTGCTTAAACTTAATCACTTCATGTTTTCTTCTCTTTTAGATCTCTCTTTTTCTTATTAATATTTTTTATTTAAATAGCTCAGCCTGGCAGAGAAGAGGGAATTGTAAAATAAGAGCAAAAAAAAAAAAAAAAAAAAAATAAGACCTAGAAAAAAAATCATAAGTTTATTTGATGGCTTCCCAAGTTGGCATGAGCCAGTCTGCCAGGTGACAGCCTTGTTCTCTACGCTTCCGGTAGCTCACCTCCCTTGCTGATACCTCTCTAACTCATCCTCTATGCTGGATTCTGAACTAACTTGCTGGCTTGGTTTCTAAACACTAAACCATCTTGAGGGCTTTAGTCCCAGATGCTCATCAGTTTTATTAAGTTCCATATTGAACATGGGTCCTGCCCCTGAAAAACTCAGTTTCATCAGAAAGGCTTTAGAGAGAAACATAATTACTTTGCAAAAAATGCATATGCTTTGTTCTACCAGTGAGATACTTTTCTCAGAGAGGTTTGAAAACCCGCAGGAAGTCACCCAACACTGAGTACAGGGCACTCTGGGATTAGATGAGTCTAATGTCCAAGAATAACATTTTGCAGTATGAAACCATTGGTGAACAGTTTAACTTGATTAACCATATACATGTCCAATTCTAGTCCCATTTATCATAATGCAGATTACCTTGGAAGGTAGCTTCTGAAGGGTAGGCATGACACTTTGTTCACCATTACATCTCTACCAAGTAGGACAGTGCTTCTCACAGAGGAGAGTCAATGTATATTTGGAAGACAATCTGGGTCACATCCCTAGTGCAGTGCTATTGGGACTGGAGAGGTGGTACAAATAGTAGCTGTTTTATTTTCACTATTAACAGAGGAAACGAGCAGAAATCCTACCTATGGGAGGAGGCAGAGATTTGCAAAGGTGTTATCTTGAATAATCCCTAAGAGATATGAGGAAGACAAATTCATGGGGAAAGAAAACAGCAGAGCTATGAAATTCATGCATAGTAGAGGAGCACAAGAAAGAATAAAGGTTGGTTTAAAACTGACTATAGTTACCGATCACCTTCACTCATAATGGGACCTTAGAATAATTTCTTGATTGCAAGTTCTGTGCCTCAGTAATGATGCCCAGCTCTTACCCAGTACATGGAACACACACAATGAACTTACTCACTACATCCTTATAATAAAACCCTTTGTGTTACTATTGGTACTATTTCCTATAACTTTAATGTTTTTTTCAAAGTCTCCATTTAATGATGGTTCTTAAATGCTTTAACCTCCCTTTTAGCCCTCCACTTACTAGCGGTAGTGAAATAGAAAGGATATGGGGGAAGTGGACCTGTTTAGAAGGGTTCTTTGGAGTGACTCCCATCTGTGTTGTCTGGAAATTGACAATCCAGTTCACAGGTCATCAGGCAGTGGCAGCTCAATCCACTGGTAAGCACTTCATGGATACACCAGCAATCCAGTTCAGTAGATTGGGATAGCAAACAGGAATCAGCAGCGGTGGTCCTACCTAGTAGAATCAGCCAGGCATCAGCCAATTCAGGAGTCAGTGGGAGGGACCTGGAAGAACACCAGGAATTCTCCATTGTGCCTCTCTCAGAAAATGAAGGTCAGAGCAGATGAAAGACCACAAAGCATTGCACAGCTAGCTCTAGCTTCGCCTCTGTCACTGTTTATCAAGTCCCATTCATACCCTCTAAACGTCACATGTCCTCCATGGGTTTTGCCTCCGCATGTGTGTCTCTGTCTCAGCTGACATCACTCTGCCAATCATCCAAAGTTAGCAAAAGCAGCAATAAACTGCAGCACACCACCAGAAGTTTTCTTGGTGTATTTCTTTCTATGGAGTCTTGTCAAATGCAGCTTGACCACTCCATGTAAGGCAGACCAAGAAATGTGTATTGTGAGCAATGAATACCTCATAACCTGTTCTTTCACATGCTTGGTTTAGCAGAACATCCTTTCTCCTGTGTCTGTGTTAGTGAAATGTTGCTTTACAAGTCTGCCTTAGCCTTTCACCCATGACCACTTCAGGAAAACACCCCTTCGTGTGTTTGCCCCAGCAAAAAACCATCCAACACAACTGACTTTCCAAAGAACTGTTGAGTTTCCACTCCAGTTGCCCACCTTAACTAAGATACTAAGACCTTCAGGGACATCTAAGGTCTCTAATTTCACAGATGGCCATATGACTTACTTGATTCAGATGACAATGTAGCATGAAAGCACCCTCACCGCTTAGACAGTGTCTGTCAGCCTCAAGGAGGACATTTGCCTAAAATGCATCAGCATTAGCCAAAAGGAGTCTCTGTCAACCTACACTACTGACAGGCTGCATGGAGGATGGTTGCTTTAGAAAGGTAGTATGTTAATTGCCTTTATTTTACTATGTCTAAACTATGTGACAGAAACAGCTCCAGGCTTTCTGAGAGTCTCAGTCCCTCATGATGGGCACAGCCTGATAGGCAGCTCTGCCAGAGACAGTTGGGGTGTGCAGAAAGAATGAAGACTGGTCTATGGGGCAGACAGGGTAGCAGAGAGCATGGACAGAAGCGAATGGGTATGGCCTTCAAAGGACTGCCCCTTGGGGATGGGATGTTAGTTGAGAGCTTGCCTAGAATGTACAAGCCTTGACCTCCATCTGCAGAAAAACAAAGACCAAATGGACAAAACTCAAAACTCCTACTTCTAGTGCCAGACATCCATCCATGTGAGACCCCATGCTTTCAAATTTTCACAGCTTCACAGAATAATGCTACCATCTGGGAAAGAAGCTGTAGACTGTGTGTGTGTGCGTGTGTATGTGTGTGTGTGTGTGTGTGTGTGTGTGTGTGTGTGTGTGTGTGTATGTGTGTGTGTGTGTGTGTAGTGGGGGTGCATTTCCTATACAAATCATACCAAACGGCTATTACCCCAAGAATGGATGAGACAGAATTAAAGGTTCTTGTGGAAGACTTGTCTATTGTTATTACAGTAATATAACCCAGCCTTTTCTTTTTCTCATTTTATTGAGTGATTGTGCCCAGACTTTTGATCTGATTAGCTGAATTCCAAAGTGAACTCCTTGTTCAAACCTCCCTTTACTCAGCCCATTGACCTTGGCACACCCTCTCATGCCTTGCCTTTTTTGTTTTGTTTAGTGAAAGGCTAAATTAGCTCATTCCTTTCCTATTACCTTTGCTTGCCACCTCCTGCAAGCTGCAAGGCTGGCTTCGTCCCACTACTGTACAATGGCCAGTCAGGTATGTGTTTGGCCATGCTGACATTACCTAAACAGTACCATGATCGATCCAGATGTGGCTCCTTGAATATGAAGCATTTCTGATTAATGCAATGCTTTTTTTTTTGGTAAGGATTTCTAGCTAAGTGGAGTCACAAATTCTCCACCAAACCTGTAGCCCTTTATTCCACCAATGGCCTGGTTTCAATATCCACTTCTGGCTTTCCTTGGTACTCTCTCATATTCATATTTATCCTGTCAGCTGGATTCATTGCACACATGCCCAGGATGCCCCTGCTAGCAACTCAGCAGCATCAGTGATAGTGATGGAACAGGCTCATCAACTTCCACATCCCCTCAGTATATCCCTTGCATCCTTAAAACACTTGTTCTATTCCCATTACTGTCAAAAGTGACAACAGTAAAGCAGAAATGGCTATTTAGTGCTGGCATCCTAGACTGGAAGACAATAGAAAAAGGTTGTATCAGAGTAAAAATTTGCTTCAGTTTCATGTGACCTTGGTATGATTCTAAGATGTTTTTCAGAATTTCCACCCTGGTAACACATCCTGTCATGATCCTTGCTCCCCAGGCAGAAAAGAGAACCAGAGAATGTGAAGGAATATCCCCATCCTCACCACTATGTTTATTACCTGTTTTTATATTGAGATAGATTCTGTGTGTCTTTCTGGTTGGATACAGCATACACAGTACATGCTTATGTGTGTGCACATATGTGTATGCACATGGGAGGCCAAAGTTGACACCCAGTGTATTCTTCTATCACTCCCCCCTCAACTCTTTAAAACAGGATCTCTCCCTAAACCTAACCAAACTGCTTGACCAGTAAACTCTAGAAATCTGTGGCATCCTCAGCATTAGCATTGTAGACATGTCATACAATGCTGGATTTACGTGGTTGTTGAATTTCTGGGTTTATGTCCTGTGCTTAGGGGGCAGGTGCTTTGCTTACTGAGTCATTTCTCTCATTCCACAAATGGGTTTGTATATGTAATTATAGTCTTATTTAGTTGACTTTCCGTTACTCAAGTGTAAGCATTTTTCTCACAGCCAGGCTGATGTCATTAGAGAAGACCTTAAAAGGAATGAGTAAGAGCAAAAGCTGTGTTCCTACTGATTTCAAAGAAAAGGCCATGTAGTCAGTTATCCTTAAAGGGGAAATATGGTGCGGATTGAAAATGAATTTCAGCTGATAGCCAAGCATAAAAGGATCTTAGTCGGATGTCTACAAGGAACTGGATTCTTCTGTCTGTTGAATAAGCTGAGATTCGTGGCTCCAGGTAAGGCTACCTAGAGCCCAGACCTAACTGTTCATAGGCAGCTGGGCTCACAACTCATGCCACACCTAAAACTTTTACCCTTAGAAATGAAAGCAAGCAGCAACACACTGCAGAAAGCCACACAAAGCGTGGCAACTTGGTTTATACCAATAGGAGAAAAGTCATAGAAAAATGAATGTCAACGGACAGACATGTGATCACTTGTTAGGTTATGGTATAGACAGAAAACAGGGTTTAATAAATAAGAGAGCAGTAAGAAAGGAAGCCTGTATGCTGTGAAAATGGTAAAGACATCTAAGAATTGCCAGGGAAGAAAGACTCTTACTGGTCTTCGACAATGATCCATCACATAGTTCCACTGTTCATCTATAAATTGTAATATTATTTTAATAGGCTTGTGGACACATATACAGCAAGCTACACATAATTGGAGAGTATTCTTGGCTCACCTTGGCCTAAGTACATGACAGGAAGTCATCACAGTGGAAATTGTGAATATGTGTGTCACACCTCAAAATGAAATCTGAGTTTCTCGAAATCCCTACAATGGGGAATGGCAATGTGAAACTGTCAACATAGATCAAGAATATTATTTTTTTTCCTTCAGCTTTTTTCCCTACACAGTATACATATAACAACCAATCTCCTTTACAGGTCAGTGATCCTGATAGAGAACAATATAAAAAGGACCATTTATAAACCCACATTCCTTCTTTTATGCTCAAGCAAATGGTTATTACTGTATCAGTTTGGGTATCTTGGTATTTATGAATATGAGTTTCAGTATCTAGATATGAATTTTTAAGTCATGTTCAAACTGCTACACAACTCATAATACATGAATAAGGAAAATTCTATGTTCTTACCGTGTGTGTCCAAGTCCAGACATCAAAACATTATTTAGATACATTGACTAGCATTTCTTCTATTTCTCCTTCAGGTTATTTTCTATCTACTTTCTACAAAAGGAGAAGGAGAAGGAGAAGAAGAAGAAAGAAAAGGAGAAGGAGGAGAAGGAGGAGGAGGAGGAGGAGGAAAGAAAGAAAGAAAGAAAAGAAACGAAAATAGAGGAAGTTAGTAGTGGAAGTCAAAAGTATTTTTTTTCTGTCTTTATAAATTATTTAAACATCTTTTGAATTTCAGGAATGTTAACTATACTCAAAGTTAATAGTCTGGCCTCCCTCTTTATGTGGTGTGTGTAGTGTATGCATGTGTACAGAGTTTGCATGTGTCCAGTGAATGCATGTGTGTGGTGTTTGCATGTGTGTAATATATGCATGTGTGTAGTGTTTGGATGTGTGTAGTATAGTCTTATGTGTGGTGTATGCATGTGTGTAGCATTTGCACGTGTTTAGTGTATGCATGTGTGTAGTGTATGTAGGTGTATGGTGTTTTTATGTGCATAGTATTTGCATGTGTGTAGTGTATGCATGTGTGTGGTGTTTCCATGTGTGTAGTGTTTGCATGTGTGTCATGTGTGGTGTTTACATGGGTGTAGTGTATGGATGCAAACCATCTTCAGTTTTTGAGTTCCTACAAAACTGGAGTTCAAGGAGAAAACAAAAATAAAATTACAATTGGTGATCCTTACATCACCTAGATGAAAGTTGGGGTCCTTAAAGTTATCTGCATGGAATTTTATATTTAATTCTTGCCCTTCTGTATACAGATCTGAACTTTTACAACCCTGTACTAGATAAACTTTTACAAAGTCTGCTTGTCCTAGTAAATTCTCACCCTAGATGAAGAAGTATTTTTAGGACTGCTACTGATGGCTTTGCAGAGGCTCTGAATGTTCCACAGCATGTCATGTTCCTGTTGCTGATACTTTATTATCTCATGAAGCACACAGGGCATGAGTAGTTTCTCCTCCTCTAAAGACAGAAAGAAGTCCCCGCCCAGGTGAGTAGCTAGCCCCCCCTCTCTCTCTCTCTGTGTGTGTGTGTGTGTGTGTGTGTGTGTGTGTGCGTGTGTGTGTGAATCTACCCACAATAGAAATGGAGTATGTCTTATGTTGAAAGATTACTCCTGAAGTGAGGTAGACATACTGACATACCGGTTGCAGTCCATTGAAGAAAGCAGTACTCCCAGCTGTAATGAAATGCCAATCGCTTTTCAGCTAGGGGCAGAACTTTCTGACCACCTTCTTTCCTCCATTCTGGGACTTTTGTCTGGCTTGAGCTTCTCTGGTATTTCTTAATTAGCCACATCAAATACTAAGAAACAGGATATATAACTTTTGTCTCCTTCTGACACATTCTAATCGAAAGAATTCCCGGCATGCCATTTTTCAGTCTCTGACAAATAAAATCAGCATGGTTACATGAAAATAAGTCCTGCTGAAATGTTCAAAAGGACAGTCTTGAAATAGTTAAAGAACAACTTTAAATACTTTAGTGCCTTCCATGTAGCAAGACCCAAAGCTCTTCAGCTATGCAAGTTCCTGCAGGCAGAGGAAGGAATGGAAAATGTCTCCCCATCTGTGTCTATTATGACAAATACTATTTAATCTTCCACCTTAAATTCCTATTGCCAGATTTTACAAAATAAAATAGTAAGGAAAACATATTGACAATGTGAAAATAGAAGCCATGACCCTCTTAGAATCCTCATTGTCTACAAAATAATTCCTAGCAAATCACTGCTCTGAGCTCCACCTGTCAGCTCCTGCCTGCTGGAGAAAGTCAGAGAATGGCCACATAATTCCCATGTGAATAGGAAAAGTGAGTTCCTCCTCAGCTCAGACTGACATAAAATGTGAGTGTTAAAAAGACATTCCCCCACTAAACAAAAGTCAATCAAGAATATTTGTTTTCTTGATCTGGAGTTGCCAAGAGTAAAAGAGGAAAACTTTTTAGGTCAGAAACAGAAAAGAAAAAACTTAACATACCGAAGTGGGGGATGGGAGTACAGAGTCACCTTCCTAATATCTCTAGCTGTCATGGGCTCTGGACATCCACCAGTGGGTAGGATGTCATAACAGGTGGAGAGGGAAGGTGGAAGAGAGGGGAGCTGTAGGGAAGGTAGATGGCTGCATCTCCTAAGATCTTACCTTAGCTGGAGGCTGAGGTTGGAGCACATATTTGTTTTGTGGCCTTATTTGGGGTGAATTACGACTTTTGTCTTACTCATAAATGCAATTCTTCCCCACAACTTCCCTCTTCCAGACTATGTTGTCACACTTCACTGTCCCATGTCTCAACTTCATTAATTATCTTACGTAGATAGCCAGAAATAGTCAAATGCCCACAGAAAGCTGACAGTGTTAAGAAACCCCTCCTCCATATTCCTGGCCTATGCTTATGCTGATGGTGACCTATCAGGGTCACCTGCCTGCCAACAGCCAGTCCAGGTCTGAGGTTCTCATGTTTTCCTTCCTTCTGCAGGGAAACCCCTTTCTCACACTTTCCAATTACTCTGCCTTTAGTCTTTACAATACATTTCCCACATAGCTACCAGGTCACACTTTGTGCTTCAGTTTAAATTATTTTCCTGTTCAAAGCTTGTCAACAGTTTATATTGCACACATTAGAAAATCTGAACGTCTCAATCTAGTTTTCAATGATGTTAAAAGAGGTGGTCCATTGCATGCCTGGAAGATGCTTGCAGGAGCGCACTAAGGATGCTGACATGGTTTGTATGAGAAATGTTTTCCATAAGCTCTTGTATATAAATTCTTATACTCAGATGGTGATGCTGTTTAAGAAGGCTACGAAATGCTTAGGGCATGGAATCTTTCTGGAAGTAGTACATCTCTGGGAGCACATTTTCAGAATTTATAGCTTCCTGGCACTTGCAGTTTGTTCTCTCTTAGTTTTCAATGTGTTGATAAACCTGTGGTCTCTCCTTCCTGCCCCTGTTGCTGTTCTTTCTTTACCAGTAAGGACATCTAATTCTCTGAGACTGTAGTCCCACCCTGAATAAGCTTTTCTAAAATTGATTTTGTTCCTGTTATTTTATCAGTTAGCAGAAAAATGAACTAACACAGATGTCAAATAAAGCTCAAGTTCCACTGCCCTGAGTCATTTCTGCATCTTAGCCACATAAGCAGCTAAATGTGACATGTCCCAAATTTCAGTCTTGCTATAAACTGTACAGAGCCTCTAGCCTGGGCTCCTTGCAGACACCACAGCCCTGAATATGTAATTCTCATTAGTTTCTATGTCTTTGTTTCTTTGGAACTAGAGAATTTTGAGACAAATGAGCCAGAAAAACTATTCTGCCTACTTTGGTATGTTCTGAGTTCAAAACTGCCTGGCAATTGAGTATTGATTTCTTTTGGTGACTGGATTGCTGGCTGGCTTAATCTATGGGCATGCATTCTTCCTCATGAATACAGCACCAAATGTTTATTTGTTTAATAAATAGGCCAATGGTATTGACCCTGAGCACCAATCACATTAAGCTGATATTTTTCTGATAGACACCCAGTAGCTTCTGCTGTCTGATTCTCCCAAACTTTTCTCTCTTTTTTCAAGTTCAGTTCTTGTCTTTCTTTCTCTCTCTCTTTTTATTAAATACTCTATATTTACATTTGAGATGTTATCCCTTTACCCCACCCTACTCCTATCCTCCAACTTCTCTTTTCTTACAGAATTCATTATTTAAATTCTTCTACTCCATGAGGAGCCATCTCTGATCTCAGCAGCCATGAAGGCCTGATGAAATTAATTGCTTCATCTTTGCCTTCAGCATAAGGACATTTTGCACAAATGCACATTGCATGCATCACAAAACACACTGAGTATAAATATTTATATATTTGACTACTTTTGGTTTGCTTCTGATATTAAAATGGGTATTTGTTAAAGAGCACACAAGGAACTGAAGTGTTTACAAGGAGGCTTAGAAATAAGACAATAAGCAACTACAGGCCTCACCCACATTAACTCCCATTGGCTAGGCTATCTTGGTAATCCTTCAGCATTGAGAGTTTATATCTAGATTGCTAGGACAGAGCATTAGGTGCCATAATTAATTCCTTTTGAATGGGAAGTCTAGAAAGCTTGGGAGACAAGAATCTACATTTGGGGGTAAGTCATTGCTTCCTACAGGCACAGGACTAATAAACCTCTCAAGTTTATTAGAAAGTGTACACTGTCTTATCTTTAAATCTCTCCCAATAAAACAAAGTAGTCATTTATCTAATTGATTAACTACACTACATTTGTTTACTGAACTTTATTAATATCACTGTGTATATGATCATGAACTAGAAGCAGGGTGATGAATATTCTTCTGCAATAGTGTTCCTTCTTGGTGAAATTCCACTCTTGTAAATATCTGTAGATGAGTACCAGAGAATCCTAGTGGTCTGTAGAAATATGTCTCATCTTTATTTTCAAGACACACACTCAAGTGAATAATTTCTCCAAGTGAATATAATATTTTCCATGAGAATTGCTACCTTATTTGTGACATCTCAATATATTAGAGTTCTATTCTTCCTTAAATGTTTGGCTCAAATTCATCTCCTTTAAATGTTCTCACTAACAGACTCTTAAGATCTACCTGCTTCTGCCCCTTCTCTTGTTGTCTCATATTACCTTCATTTGTATATGTGCTTAGAAACTCAGCCTTCCTGTCAATAGTAAGCTTTCTCTCAATAAAGGTTTATTAGGGTTAATAAAAGCTCCTGGCATGTAGATGTAATTCAGTAAATATTTAAGTTAATGAACTGAAACTCTACTTATTTAAACTTAAAATAAGATCTATGAGTAGTAAAGTTGAAGACATCACAAAAGTGAAACTGCAGTTACATTAAGTTATGTTGTATTATACTCTCCACATTTGAGAAAATGAAAAAGACCAACAAAACCAGGTGTGTCAAAATGTGCAGTCACCAACTATGAAAATATTGTTATTGAGTACATAAAAACATCACAGCAAATTGTTAAACAGTCTGAGCTATTTTATTCAGAAATAATAATATGCCATCCCCCACTATATCATTTTTAAATTTCAACCCTAGGTTCTAATTTCTTTTTGGTAATTACCAATGTGAATTCAAAAACACAAAGGTCTATAAGTCTCCATACCTTTAGCTTGAGAGCAATTGTTTGTCAGCAGGAGTATAAACATGCAAAATGTATTTAGAATATATCTAAACAACAAAAGTTCTCAATATTTAAAAGATATTTAGAAAAGAACTACAGTTATATGAAAAAAAACAGAGGCAAATCATACATTCTCTTCAGAGTGAAAAAATCCAGTCTACCCAGCTGAAATGAAATGCTTGTGAAAATTTTATTTTTGTAAGAGTGAATTCAGCCCTGCTGATGAAAACAAATCAATGTCTACCGGATAAGAGTAGGTGTGATAAATTGAATCAGGGCCCAAGGGAACACTTTCTACTGCTCAGTGGAAATGTTTGCTATCTTTACTAATGTGATGATTTCTTTGGTGTCTCTCCCAAGTGTATATTTGAAGTATTTACAGCATGTTATATAACACTATACATTAATAAATTATACCACAAGGACACAATAAAACAATTTAGTATTTTAAAATAAACATCCCCATATCTCATAGGATGCATGCAAGAAAAATGAAGCTTTCTGGTAGAATACAATGAAAATGTCACAGTTGGGAACTACTATCTGGTCCTTGCTACTGTATCAGCCCACATGGCATGAGCTGGTCACAAATAGACAAGAAGATGGGTATTCTCTTCAAATAACAGTTGCAATTCCTTGAATGTAACTACATAGCAGGAGTTATGTGATTAACATAGGGGACACTGAGATCTTTAGCAGATCTTAATTCTGCTCAATATAGACATTGGATTAAGAATTGGCAGAGGAACCCATGTCTCAAAATTTTCCTGGACTCTTAATTTGTATATAGTGTTGGCATTGGGGGGGGGGTGATTACCACCATTCCCATCACTAGTGACACTTGTATCAGAACTAGAATCACTCATCTTTACTAGCACTGCTGTATCAGGACTTTACTAAGAGCAAGAATGTTACTATGGTGTGAGAGTGAGAGGTGTTCTAGGGTGGAATTCTGTGCTTTGGAAGCACCTGGTCTTCCAGAAATATATGACATAAATATCGCCCAGAGAGATAAGGGTCATTCATCATGCACAAGAACCAAGGAAAAGTCCCAGAGATCATGGAGCACACCTCCACTCTTATGTGCAGACTGGACAAATCTTTAGAGTTTAGAATTGTTCATTTGGAACTGAGATGAAGAGAACATAGTTTATTTTAATGCTTTATTAAATATAAAATGGCAGTTAATGCATATATAAAGACACTCAGTTCCTGTTTTCCAAGACTGTCTCCAGCTTAGAGTTCATGCTTTGTACTGAAGGAAAATGTCTCCATTAAAGGCCTTTCAAACAGAAGAAAAAGAAAATTTAGTTGAGAGGCTCTTGAATACTTCTAAACATTGTTTGGGGGCAATCTTATAAAATTAATTGACCTTAGTACTATTGTAAGAAAACATTAAAGGAGACAGAGACAAACATAGGAAGAAAGGAGGAGACACCAATACCAGGAGAGATGTCTTTTAGGTTTTGTACTGTGGTGTTAGGGATCATCCATGTTGAGCAAGAGCTACTTCGCCAGTTTCAGTTCAGCAATGATGACAGAGACAGAGCAAGAGACAATTAGTACTTACATTCATCTAGGAACATCAATAGTTTTCTTTGTGATTTCTGTTTACTTAAGTTTTGTCCTTAATTTGACATTGAATGGTCTCATGATGAAGAAAGCCAAGTGTTAAACTGAAAGGAGAACCAATCTGCCTGAAATACCTTTGCTACTCTTGTGGAAACTTGGCTAGCCTTATTCTGCACCTGGAGGGGAAACGTACTGGCAGCAATCAGGAAATATCAGAAACTAAAGAACTGCAGATGCCCACCTGCCCTGCTTACCCCCAAGTTCATGCCAGTGCCACGGGAAGCAACCTTCTGATATCTTTTTCCTTTCATCAGTCAGAAAATGGTATGGTTTCACTAAAACTATGAAAAGTAAGAAACCAAAATTCAGAAGAGAATTGTGAATCCTCTCATACATGTAGACAATTCTTTGTGACTTCTAACAAGAGACTTGTTCTAATATAAAACTGGAAAAAAGCAGGATAAAAATTCAAGGAAGGGACACTTGAAACAGGGTGGAAATCATACATTTCACTAAATGCTTGTGTCTTCATACCTCTAGCTGGTCTGGAGTGACAAAAAATTTCATTTAAGGCACAAAACTAAATACAGATTGAGCAGTATTGACCCCAAATTACATTTTGTCTGGTAAGTGGATAGATCAGAAGTCTTAGATTTCAGAACACTTTCAACATCAGGGTCAAGGATGTCCAGCTGGTGCAGTTTATTCAATATTCTAAAACTCAAAATTTTCTGAAATCTGAAATATTTCTGGCTTCAAACTCTCAGAATGAATTATACTCAAGCTGTACTTTTATCAGAGGATGACAAGACCTGTGCTTTTAGGAAGGGTATAAATCTATGAGAAGCCCATTTTTTCCCGGAACTTCTCTTAGAAAAAAGTTTTCACTTGGTTTCATTTCAGTAATCAAAACAAAACAAAACAAAACAACAACAACAAACCCTTTGTGTTTTCTTTTTCTCTGGAGATCAAGGACCTGCACTCTGAAATTGAGCTTCTGTGTTCAAGTCCTAAGCGTACTGTTCACAGCAATGGTGAGCTTGAACAATGTACGTATATTCTTTTTATGTTCCTTAGTGGTAAAGTGGAGACCATGTGTAACCCCATGTGTTGAGAGTACCAGAGTACCTGGTATTTGAAAATACTAAATAAATATCCCGTTTTATTTTTTATTCTAGAGCACCCCTCCTCCGTTCCTCCTACATCACTCTCTCTCTCTCTCTCTCTCTCTCTCTCTCTCTCTCTCTCTCTCTCTCTCTCTGATGTCTTCTCTCTTTATGTCCTTCCTGTATTACACAGAAACTCCCAGAAATTGTCAGAATCCACAGATCCATTTAAGACAAAAATCCTCAGGAGGCTGGGATTGCTCTTTTCCTTGAGTGTGGTTACTTCCAGGTAAACTTGATCAACCAGGCTTTGAGTAGACCTGACATTTTTTGACCACCACTTCTCTGTGTTCCCTGTGGCCCTAAGAAGGAGGAGATGTAGAAAGGAAAAGAAAGCAAAAGGAGGGAAGATAGGGAGGAGGAGCAAGGGGGAAGCTCATATTTTAAAGCATCAGTCAATGAGAACATTCAGAAATGATTAATTAAAATAATGAGAAAGCATAGCTTGAGATTCAGATCTTAAATGTAGTGTGAAGCAAACTTCAATGAGTAAACAGAAACATGAGCAGGAGGGTCAGAATGGGAACTGAAAGGATACCAAGTCACGAAAAGTTGATATCTTCAGGTGAAAATTAATATTTTTCCATTTATATTTTTCTAATCTATTGGTATTCAATCTGTGGGTTACAACTCCTTTAGGGTCATATATCAGACATTCTGCATATCAGATACTTGGATTAGGATTCATAATAGTACCAAAATTACAGTTATAAAGTAGTAAAATAATTTATTGGTTGGTGGTAACCATACCATGAGGAAATACATTAAAGGGCCACAGCATGATGTTCTGCTTTTAAGTTTTGAAACATCTCACCAATATGTGCTAACCTTTTGAAAAATAATAATTACCCTGGCATATGTAAATGATGTCTCACAATGATTTTGAAAATCATCTCTAGACTTGACCTGTTCGCTAAGGGAAATAGATCTCCTGAATCTGTTCCTATTGGTACGCTTTGCCTGGCTTTGAACACTGTATAAATAACAGTCTTATAGTGTGACTGTTGTATATGTTTCTTTTGAAACTGAACATTGTGTTTGTAAATTTCATAAATATTTATCTAGTCTAAAAACACATTATTACAATAAAGGATTCATTGCATAGTTTTATTAAAAGTATCAATTTTATTATTGATTGGAATTTGGGTTATTGTACTTCCATGAGAAAGAATGCTGACAGGTAAATTTTGAGCAGTTTTGGTGGTGTGCACACATATTGGTAGGTCTTTTCATAGAGGGGACAATGAAGGCTGAGATTATACAGTTGCTCTGATTTAGTAGGTATGGCCAATTTATCAGATGTTATATTCCCTGAATAAGCATTTTAGTTTCTGAGTATTTTTACCAATTTATTTTGTTTTATTTTCTTATTTCTCTGGTTTAACAATTCACTTTTCTCAGTGACCTGTTAAATCCATTACATCTTACTATGTGTTTTTGTTCGTTTAAATACCCTCCATTGTAGAGACTGCCTTGTAATTTTATGCTTATTTTTAACTTGATTCATTTAGAATCACCCAAGAGATCAAGGCACATTTCTGGGTGTGTATCTGTGAGGCTATTTTCAGAGAATATTAATGGAAATGCTGCAAGAGGTCCTTATCATTAAAAGAACTATTTTCAATGGCCAGGGATGCAATAAAGTTAAAGGTGGAGAAAGAAAACCAGGAAAGGGGTGCCATTTCTCTGACTTAGCTCCTGGTTCTTCTGTGAAGGGAAAAGTCTCCACCACATGTTCCCACTGCCACAACCCATGGTGTCCCACCATACCTTTTGTGCCTTTATGAATTGATGGCCTTTGAAACCAGGAGCCACAAATCTTTTCTCCGTTAAGTTGTTTCTGTAATATATTTTGGTTACAGAAACCCAAAATAACTAATATAATCCTGTTTAAGATTCCATCTGATTTTCTATTATGTTTTCTACATTTTTTTTACTGACTATATACTGTGTAAGACAGGCTAAATGTGCCTACACAAACATCCTGGTATCACAAGTGCTCAGAATTTTTTCTTCCACATTTTTATAGGTAGAAGATATTTCCTTATCTTTACTGGCAGTGCTATGTACTAGCAGCAGTACACCAGAACAAACTTGCAACTATAACTTGGTGCACAATGATGGATCTTCTGCTCATAAACTCATATTTTCCAGGCCTCTGAGAATGACTATTATGTTCAATTTTTATGAGATCAACTTTTTATAAAAATAGTCTACATATGAGTTACTTATCTTGATATGCTTGGATTATTTAACTTGCCCTTATAATTCTGAGTTCCATCTGTATTGTTATAAATGGCAGTAATTTTCTCCCTTCTTTCCTTCCTTCTTCCTTCCTTCTTTTTTTCACTCTCCCTCTCTCCCTCCCTTCCTCTCTTCCTTCTTTGACTTATATATCCCTCCCTCCTTCCCCAATCCCTCTCTATTTCCCTTCTCTTGAAATATGGTATTATTACATCACCTCAGCTTCAGCATCTAAGATTAAAAAGAGGAGCTGAATTATGTCCAGCTGAACTAATTCTTTCTTTCGTCAACTAATAGTCTCTTGTGTGTAGAAAAAATTTCCTCTCTTCATCACTGTATATACATATTATTTCTGCTTCTTGACAAATATGAGCAAATCTTCAATAAATATAGGAGCATGGGTGTATCTTGGCTACGCTTCTTTTATTTCCTTTGAATATATCCCAAGCATTAGCCCTGTTTTATCTGGTGGTGTTCTATTTTTTTTAATTTTTCTGTCTCCATCTTGTTTTTCATAATGTTTATATCACTATTACCAGTGGTGTACCACATTTTTCTTTTTCACATCTTTATCACTTGCTGCTTTATCATTATTATTAACAGTAATCATTATCCAGGATTATATGGGGGAATATCTCACTATGGCCAAAGGTAGCTGGTATTTCCCTGATGATTAAAATTAATGAACACTTTTTCAAAACAGCCATTGGCTGTTTGTATGTCTTTTTTTTTTTTTTTGTGAAGTATCTATCCAGATCCTTCTATTTTTTTTAATCTATTTGTTTTCTTTTTTAAGTTGCTTGAAGGCCTCATGCAATTTGGATATTAATCTGCATTAGATAAATCATCTGCAAATGTTTCTCATTTTTTGGATATCTTATTTGTTAATTATTTTCTTATCTGTACAGTTTTAAACTTGGTGAAATATCATTTGTTTATTGTAGCATATTACTTTTGTGCTCACAGGCTAATACACAAGGGCCCATTTCTAGATCAATGCCATGAAGGTGGCTGTTTTCATCTAGTAGTTTTACCATTTCAGGTTTACACTTTAGTCTTTAATCCATTGTAATTGAGTTTTTCTTGAGGCATGATATAAGGATCCAGTATCTTTCTTCTGTATATGTATGTTTAGCTTGGTATTTATAATATATTTTTACATCTTCTATTTAATATTAAAATTGTTAAACAAGTTATTTTAACTCATCAACAAACTTTGGTACATATTTATGAAGTACTATGCTATAGTACACGTATAACATGTAATATTCAGACAAGAGTGAAGACATTTATTTTCTCAAGTCTTTATCATTGCTTTCTTGTTAAAAACATGAATAGTTTAAGTCTTTTGAAGTAAATGCTGCATCATCACTATGTATAACCACAGCACTGTGCAAGCTGACACCAGAAGTTACTTCTGATTATTGTTAAAATCTATTAACCCACCTTTCCCCATTCCTTCTTTTTATCTTTTTTTCCCAAAGTACTAACAAGTATCAACTTATATGAGATCAACTTCTTTGATATTCCACATATGAGAGAAATTACACATTATTTTTATTTCTTTTGTATCTGACTTAACTCACTTCATATCATAACACCATTTTTTTAGAGAATGTTGATCCCATGAATCATGTGTGCTCGCCAACTTTAGTTCACATTGATTGACTATAAATCTGTAGGCATATTGTGGCCCCTTGTTTTGTTCTATTAGTCTTTTATTTTATTCCAGTACAGTGCTTTCACAGTGACATCAGTTTGTAGTATATTTTGAAGTCATGAAAAGCAGTCCAGGCATAATTTTGGTATATATGTGTGTCTGTGTTTCTGTACCTCCTTGGATACACTTATTTATTCTTACTTTATCTTATTTGTATTATTATATAGGGGGTTATATTCATAATTTATTTCAGGTATCGGTGAGTTTTTGTGTATTGATTTTTATGTAGCTTTATGAATGCTTGTTCCATATCCTAAAGCAGTATTTTGTTGTAGTATTTGTAATTTTCTAGATGTAAGATGGTAACATGTATAGAAATAACCTACCTTTTAAATCCTTTTTCTTATGTTTTGTTTTGAGTTCATCATATCTAAAATTTGTAGGTTGAATATACACTTTAATGTATTGCTTTTAATAGTTACTACTCATTTGTTTTAACTTTTTTTTTCATATGAATTCAATGTGGCTTATACATCACCACTGCAATTTTAAAATGTTCTTAGTTTGCCTATCTGGCATTTTAATACGTGGTAGTTAACTTTGTATTTCAGAGAGTTTTATGTTGTTAGTGTCCTTCCATTCTAATTTGAAAAAGTTCTTTTGTATGTTAGTGTCTGGACATATGGATTATGCGTGTGTGGGGCAGGTAAGCCAATGTTAGGTACCCTGATTCCCAGTTGAGACTGGTTGATACTCCGGAAGTAAAAAATGAGAAGTCAGAAATTTTCCAAATCCTCAGAAATCTTCACGCTGCCATAAGCAGCACACTGGTACATGGCCCCTCAAGTTGTTGACCACGCCCTAAGTTCTGTCTCCACAGGAGGATGTGGTGTGGACTCCAGCCAGATAAGCCACGCCCTAGGTCTCTTCTCTTCACTTAGATGTGACTGCATGTAAGCTCTAGGCAGAAGCAGGACTGCCCCCAAATATGTATACAAGGTCTTCCTAAGCCCAGAGGCCATGCCAATAGGAAGCTGATTATCAGACTATGAACCATTTCAAAAACTGTATTTACATGGGAGCTTGGTGTAAAAGTAGAGAAAATATGTATAAAAATCATCCCTCTGCCTGAGTTCCTTTGTTCTAAAGAGCTGATAACACCTCTGATTGGGAGGATTTTTTCTCCTGAAGTTTCTTACATCCTGTGTAAGAGCTTCTTGCTGACCTGGTTCAGCTTGGCCTGGCACCCAATGGGAGCACAGTTCTGTCACATCCCGCCAAGGCCAGCAACAGAGTGCTGGTCTCATTAGCTCAACCCTGAGTTCACATACCCTGCTAAGTGTCATTCTCATGAACTCAGGCCTGAGTTCACATGCTGAGCACTGATCTCATATGTCCAAGCCTGAGTTCATGCACACCTGTCAAACCCAGTGGCTGAGGCAGCAGAGGCTGTCTTTTCCATGGCCAAAGAGCTGTGTGGAACTTATGGCACCAGGTCCCACATGTGTGTATAGGTTTGTATATATGTTTCTATTTTTTTAAATATTTTAATTATATATCCCCCTTTTCTCCTAATTCTTCTTTCTTTCTTTCTTTTTTCTTCTTTCCTTTCTTTTTGTTCTTTCTCTCCTCCTTCCTTTCTTTCTTTCCATTTTCTCTCTCTCTTTCTTTCCTTTTCTTCTTCTTCTTCTTCTTCTTCTTCTTCTTCTTCTTCTTCTTCTTCTTCTTCTTCTTCTTCTTCTTCTTCTTCTTCCCTCCCTCCCTCCCTCCCTCCCTCTCTCTGCCCCCTACAATCTACAGCTAGCTTTATGGAAGTTTTCATAGATATGGTGAGTCTATTTCTTTTGCTGACTTCAAAATCATCTTTAATTGATGTGCCTCCATGAAGTCATCTTATGATTGATCTTTGGGATGTTTAGGGATTTTTTTGGACATTGAATGCTCATTTCATTTTCTAGATGTCAAATGATCTGTTCTCAAACTCACTGATTCCTTTTTCCCTTAACTAAGTTGTCTAGTAATCTGCTGGGATTTAAAATTTTTCAGTCATAATGTTTAAGCTCCAGACTGTGCTTCTCTTTTTAGCTTCTGTATCTTTGTGGAGCTTTCTGCTTTGTTCATGCAGCTTTCCTGATTTTGTTTTGTTGTCTGTGTTTTCTTATTGCTGGCTGAGCTTTTAGAATTTGATGTCTTAGAAACCCTTCTTGGGCTATGCATAGATTCCTATTTTTTCAGAGTTAATTCTGTTAATGACACTCTTTTCTTGTACTGATGTTAAGGTTCCCTCATTACTTGTGGCCCTTTGGCTTTGTGTTGGTATCTATCCATTTGATAAAGTATTTATCAGTTTTTTTCCAGACTGGTTCAACAAGGAATGACATTTATTCTGTTTATCCATTTGTTACTGTGTCTGTGGGGCAGATTTTGAATAGAGCGCAGGTGAGCTGTCTTGTTGCTCAAGTCAAAAGGTAGATAGATATTTAGGAGCTAACTTAGTTCCTGGCTCTACATAGGAGAGTATGACACAGTATTCCATATGAAAGATATTTAGAGTAGGTACAGATTCTGAGTCCTAATATTTGTGGATCGTGAGCCACTGGAGTTGCTTGTCAATTCTACTTGTGTATGTGTTCATATAGCTTAGGTATGTAAGAGGCTTCTGCAGTCCCCATTCCATAGGAACTGACACAGAACTGAGATGCTGTTGTAGGACTGAGTCTGTAGAGTATCCTGATACTACTACAAATTTGGTGTGTTGGGTTTGTGGGAATGACCTTGGCCCTAAGTTGAGGTTGGATAGAATTCTGGTTCTAGGATTCACTGTGGTGAATCTGACTTCAAAATCCAAAGAAGTGGGCAAAGGTTCAGAAAAAGGGTAACCTCTTCAACAAATGATGCTGGTTCAACTGGCAGTCAAGATGTAAAAGAATGCAAATTGATCTTTCTTATCTCCTTTTACAAAGCTCAATCCAAGTAGATCAAAAACCTCCACATAAAGCAAGGTACACTGAAACTAATAGAACAGAAAGTGGGAAAAAGCTTAGGATTCATAGGCACAGGGGAAATTTTCCTGAAGAGAACAACAACGACTTATGCTCTAAGATCAGAATTGACAAATGGGACCTCATAAAATCGCAAAGTTTCTGTAAGGCAAAGGACACTGTCAAAAGGACAAAATGGCAACCAACAGATTGGGAAAGGATCTTTACCAATCCTATATCTGATAGAAGGCTAGTATCCAATATATACAAAGAACTCAAGAAGTTAGACACCAGAGAGTCAAATAATCCTATTAAAATGTGAGACAGAGCTAAACAAATAATTCTCAACTGAGGAATACTGAATGGCTGAGAAGCACCTAAAGAGATGCTCAACATCCTTAGTCATAAGAAAATGCAAATAAAAACAACCTCGAGATTTTACTTTACACCTGTCAGAATGGCTAAGATAAAAAAAGTCTCAGGAGACAGTAGATGCTGGTGAGGATGTAGAGAAAGAGGAACATTCATCCACTATTGGTGTGGTTGTAAGCTGGTACAACTACTCTGAAAATCAGTCTGGCAGTTCTTCAGAAAATTGGATATAGTACTACTTAAGGACCCAGCTATACAACTGCTGGGCATATATCCAAAAGAAGCTCCAACATCTAACATGGACTCATGTTCCACCATGTTCATAGCAGTCTTACTTATAATAGCCAGAAGCTGGAAAAAACCCATATGCCTTTTAACAGAGGAATGGATACAGAAATTGAGGTACATTTATACAATACATTTAATACTCAGGTATTAAATCAATGACTTTATGAAATTCATAGGCAAATGGATGGAACTTGAATCTATCATCCTGAGAGAGGTAACCCAGTCACAAAAGAACACTCATGGTATGTACTCACTAATAAGCAAATAGTTGCCCAGAAGCTCAGAATACCCAAGAAACAAATCACAGAACTTATGAAGCTCAAACAGAATGGAGGACAGAAGGTAGATACCTCAGTCCTTCTTAGAAGGAAGAACAAAACACTCATTGGAGGAAATAAAGAGACAATTAGAAGAGCAGGGATTGGTGAAAAGATAATCCAGAGACTACCTCACCTGGGGATTCATCCCATATACAGCCACTAAATCCATACACTATTGCTGATGCCAAGTAGTGCTTACTGGCCAGAGCCTGATATGGATGCCTCCTCAGAGGTTATGCCAGAGCCATACAGATACAGAGGTGAATGCTTGCATCTAACCATCAGACTGAACATGGGGACCCCAATGTAGGAGATAGAGAAAGGACTGAAGGAGCTGAAAGAATCTGCAACCAACTAACTTACTAACTAACTCACCAACTAACCCACCACAGCTCTCAGGGAATAAAACTCAAACCAATGAGTTTGTCTGAAGAGACCCATGGCTCCAAGTGCATATGTAGCAGAGGATAGCATTCTCTGGCATCATGGGAGAAGAGGTCTTTGGTACAGCGAAGGCTTATTTTCCCAGAGTAGGAGAATGCCAAGTTGCTGAGGTGGGAGAGGGTGGTTGGGAGAGGGAGCACCTTCATGGGGGCAATGGGAGGGGCAGAGATGATGGTATTGGGGGAAAGGGGATAACATCTGAAATATAAATACAGAGAATATTCAATTAAAAAAATCACATTCAGTTGGAGAGTTTAGTGGAAACAATAGGAGAGAGCCCAAGTCTAGATTCCAAATGTAGAGTTAGCCTAATTTCTAGCACTGAAGTCTTCACCCTTGGATACCAAGCTGGATTGTACCTCTGGGCTCAGTTGGTGAAGTTTAGGCAACACACTTAATGTTTGTGCTGGGATTCACTGGGGCAGACTGCGTGTTGGGGTCCATAGTAAAGATGGGTCTTACTTTACTCTTCTTCCAGTGCATGGGAGTTTGGAGGAGGGCGGCAGAGGCTATGTGACGCTATCATGATTCTCTCCAGTTTCTTTTGCTTATTTTTGCTCTGTGCCTAGCTGTTGTTCCTACCTTAGGAAGGGTTTTCCCATGTGGATGGACTGTTAGTTATTCTCATTAAAATTTCTGTGAGCTGATATGCGGCCATATTGATGTCAATCTGTTAAATATAGAGTGTGTGAATTACTTGTAATGGTGAATTAAAATCATGTTAAAATGTTTGTGAAGGAGCGACAATAATAAGGAAGCTCAAGAATACCAGAGGACGTAAAATAAACTGCTCTAATACCCTGAGGAAGCAAGTGAAACACTAGCATGCCTTAGTAGAAGAGGGACAAATCTTCATATTCAGAAAATTATCTGAAGATATTGAATCTGTCCACTAATAGTTGTTAAATGCCACCTAGTTCATGTTTTAGACATAGAGTGTGAGTAAAACCTCTTAAATCCTATGTTCGCCACATTAGATGAGCTCTCACACCCATCCTTCCTACATGCAGTTCCTCCACTATTTTCAAATCCTCACTGCGTGCAGAACTGTCTTCCCCCCATCTCCCCACCCACATGACCCTCCCCAACCCCCAAATACAGAGGGTAGAGAAAAACTGAAAACTCAGCTCTTTTGTGAATCTGCTACAGAAAAAATATGGACTGTGCACACCAGAGGACTTCACTAAATTCTTTTCTTGTTTTTCACTTTGGTTGTTGGTTTTTTTTTTTTTTTTTTTTTTTTTTTTTTTTTTTTTTTTGAGACTTCACAATGTATTTAGAACATATTACTTCCCCTCCCCCAGCACTTCCCTGACACCCCTCCCTTCTATACTCAACTTTGTGTTTTTTAATCTCTTGATGGATAGGAAGGACAATGGAGAAAGAGACTTGTAAAGGATTTATGGGGGCCAGGATTAGGGGAGCGTGTGAGAATGCCATCTCTAAGCCGGCTTGAGGTAAGAAACATGTGGAACCCTTCAATGAGACATTAACTAATGCTTTTGCACAGGTGCAACTGAATGGAGCTAACACCTCGAATCAGGTCCGCGTGTTGGCGTGTTGTCCAGCATGTCTAGGGATGAATAAATAGAGATGATGCAGACAGGGCAGCCTGGTGGGGGAGGGAAATAATTCCTTCACTTGTTCACTAGGCTTAGAAATGCAGCTGGACTCCACTCCTAGAATCCACATGCTGATTTCTGCCCATACTGTGAAACTCAGCTTCCCTAGTGAGGGACTGAAGCTTGTGCTACTTGCTTCAGTTCTTTTTGCATTGCCAGACATCATGCTGCTATCGAAAACAGGAACCACGTTCAGTTATAAACATGGGGCTCAGAGGAGGAGTTCCTGAGATTATTTCTCTTGAAGTCAACACACCTAACATAAAATGACACATTTAGATTGACAAGGGGGGAAAGCTTTAGAATTCTGTTCTGTACCCAGGGCTTTCATATCCATTATTGGTGCAATTCTCAAAGCAACCTTACAAAGTTAAGCTTATTTTTTTCAGGCTTTATAGGTAATAAAGCTGATTTGCGAATAGGCTAAGAGGGTTCCAGTTTGAAGTTTTAGTGAAGGAATTCCACAGCCAAATTTAAAAAATCAATTTTTCTGGGTCAAGTTTTAGAACTTTGTCTCTCTTGGGTATTCACAAAGCATTTCATGCCATTATTAGGTCATAAATCAAGCCAATTAGGTACAATTAACATTTTGTTATAAAGAGATAGAAAATAAGTAAATGGTAAAATACTTGCTGTGGTTGCTGAGCTGTGCACAAAACATTTTTACTGATTATGGAGAAAAACGTGTGAGCATGTACTTCTTATTCAGGATACATACAACAACAACAACAATAACAACATCAACAAGAACAACACGGAACTTACTATGTGCGTCCCTGTGATTCTCCCACCCATTCATCATCCAAATCTTAGGTACAAACCAAACCGGAGGAGCATCTAAACTTGGCCACAAAATAACCCTTGTTACCTGTCCTTATTTGAACGATAGTAAGATGACCCTAAAAGGAGCCAGGAATTTAAATTAAACCTATAAAATAAAATGAACTTCTTCTTTTCAGTGCTTCTTTGAAACTCGGAATTCCATTATGCCCGTGGTGATGTTCCTACCCAGCAATGAGGCACCCGATAGGAAACAGAAATAGTTGAGGGGACATGGAACAGCTATGAGGATGCTGCCCATTCACAGGCCAAGTAAAGCTTTTACTGCTGAGGAGTTTCCAAGGTTAAGTTATCCTGTATTTTCAGGTGTACGAAGGTCAGAACAGTAAATGGTCACAGACTTTCAGAAGTGACTCTACGATTTTATTCTTCCCCTATCAGATCAATTTATTATTTTCAGTACAAAGCATGTGCCTAAACATTGGGGTAGCACAATTTCAGGAAAGTAAAGCTTATTAGGCTATTTTATAAATAGAAATTTCATTTGCTCTCACATCCAAATTGCACATCTCTCTCTCTCTTTCTCTCTCTCTCTCTCTCTCTCTCTCTCTCTCTCTCTCTCTCTCTATCTATCTATCTATATCTATCTCTGTGTGTGTGTGTGTGTGTGTATGTGTGTGTGTGTGTGTGTCTGTATGTGACACTGTCTTGCCCTACACTCTCCTTCATTTCTTTAGTTAGAAAATGTTATGAAATACCTTCTACATTATGCATGACACTATCCCGAGGCACAAAGGGGTAAGTGGGACAGCAGAGAATACATCAGGAGATAGCTCAAGTAGATATGGTTAGAGATAGGAAGAAAGGCTTCTAGAAAAAGGAGATTGGAAAAGGCTAACAAATTCTAAAAGAAATGCCTCATGAGTTGCTCACCTGAAATACAGCACATTTGCTTAATGATACAGTCATCTAAATTTGTCCCGAAGTCAGAAGGATATTTCTATATCTGCTTTTTTTTAACATTCTCAAATATTAACATTATAATTAATATTGGTCAAAACCAATTAAATTCAAACTTTACCTGAGTTTTACCAGGTTTCCCACAGTGTTTGTTCTGTTTTGAACTCAGTTCCACAATGTGTATTATATTTTGGATGTGCTTAATTTGTGATATTGATCTGGCTATGATTATATACTTTAAGATCTTTTTCTTTTTAATTGTGTGCATGCATGAGTGAGTATGGGAACACAAGTGCAGATGCATACAGAGGCCAGAGACATTGGATGTACCCTGGACCTAGAGTTACAGACCATGATAAGACATGAAATGTGGGCACTGAGAATTGGACTTCATGCCTCTGCAAGAACTGTATGTGCTCTTAACCACTGAACCATCTCTCTAGCCTCAATGTCTATCATTACTTTGCCAACTTTAGTTGTTACACAAGGCAAAATGAAGACCATAATGGGCAATGCCTTTCAAGGTATTTTTCTGGATCACAGACATCTGGGTCAAAATGAAACTCATGGACAATTTTATCAGTCACCTGAGAGGGCACTGACTTTGAACCTAGCTGACAGAATTTCATGATCTATTCATTCATGGAGAACTATTTTCTGGCCTTCCAAACGATGAAAGAAAAATATTCTCAAAATATGTTTGAGAAATAATCTGGTCCAATCTTTTAATTCACTGTAGGGTGTAACTGAGACCTCAAAATGTAATGATTTATCTGTAATTCTTCCATCAGCCACTTTGGAATCTTTGTTTACTTTCTTTTTTCCCTTGGGAAAAGAACATAGACAATTTTATAATTTAGATGCCTTTTAAGTGCTTTTAGAGGAATATAAATGGGAAAGCATTCCTAGAGAGTGGAAGTGTGGTTGAGCTGTCCCATTCTTTCTGCCCTGAACTTAGTCATATTTTCATGAAACCACCTCTGCATTGTGAAGCATCTTTGATCCTTTGCTGTCTCTCCCTGTGTGGCCTTTGGAGAGTGTCATCCTCCTTGGTGGGCAATTGCCTGCTTTCAGCAGCCTACCACATTGGTTCAAAGAAGAGCTGGGGCCTCTCAAGTCCCTGGAATTTCTCCACAAGAACAAGAGCTCAGTGGCTCATTTTGGGGACAGGTTGAGCCCTCCTTCCCTCTTGTGTCTCTGTGTTAGGTTTCTTCTCTAGTTGGTTTTACCTGTGTTAAGATTTAGTTTCTCTTTCTCTATACCTCTAAGAAGGCTTGAGTGCAGTCCTGTCCTTTGGAAGGAATGCCTGTGGAAATCACAAAGTGATTCTTTTTAATCCACTATGATTATTTCTTTCCATGAGAATTTGCAGACTGTTAGGCTTATTTTTATAGCAGTTACTGAAAAAGGATATCTGTCAGGCATACCTTATATTTATTGTAGATGCCATTGTTAATGAGCTGAAGTCAACATATCAGTTTTCAGTTTTCAAATGGTAGGTATCAAGTGAATAACCAGAAACAAAACTTGTCAGTTGTGTCTGGGAATCCATTGTTCAGGGCACATTGAATAAAAGTAAGTGCTTGGCTTTTAAAGAGATGAGAACTCGGGTTTTTTTTTTTTTTTTTTTTTTTTTAGACCATCTTCTAGCCTCACCCACACAAGAGCAAAATTAGACTATTTTCCAAAGTGTGCAGGGATCTTTAACTTGATGTCCGACTGGATGTGTAAGTCGTAATAATCTAATTCTTTTGGTGGACAATTAGTTATGTCTAGAGACATACGTGGGAAGAATGTTTATTTTGGAGTCAGATGTAATGGGATTTAAATACAGGCTCTTAAATTTATTTATGCACGCCCTTAGGTGAGTTACTCATTCCTTAGGCTTAAGAGATTCAGTTTCTTCTATATACCACCTCAGGACCAAGATAAAATTGTCCATGGACATAATTGATGTTTGTTGACTGTGTTAGCAGAATTCCATAGTCCATAAGCTCCTGAACGTTTAGGATTACATCTCTTACGTAATCCAGTGGACAAAATCCTTGCCTTGTGGTTTTTAAATTCAGACATGATTGAGTTAATTCTTCTCTATATACAGTGTCTATAAACTCCTGTGATCCTGAAACAGTTCTGGCATTATTTTTTTCCTCAGAGCACCCATCATAGTGTCTCCTACACAGAGAGGCTATATTAAATTAAAGAAATGATCTGAATTGAATTGAATTGATAAGTGTTATCATAACCATAAGGAACTTCCAATGAGGGGACTGGTTTGATTAAGTCATCCCATTTAGGGCTGAGTGCTCCAAAAGTCTCTCATTCTCTGATTATTGCCCAGCTCTGTTAATTCCCATCTACTGCAAAGAGATGCTTCTCTAATGTGGACTGAGTGAGACCCACATTATGATCTATGGGTATAGCAGCATGTCATTAGGAGTGATTTTATTGCTATTTCTTTAGCATATTAATAGTATTAGTTTTCTTCTAGTATTATATCTATCTAGTATTAAATTCTTAACTATTTTAACAGGATCAGGTATGGGTTCCATCTCATGAATGGACCTTAAATTTAGCCAATGGTAACTCTCCTAACATTTGTGTTACAATTGCTCCAGTATATCTTACAGGTAGGTCACTGTTGTAAGTATGCGACTAGTAGTTGGGGGATATTGTTGATTACATTCCTCCTATAGTCATATGCAGAGTACCTTTAAGTACCATAAACACTAGTCAGTGGGGTGACTATTCCAGTTGGGTACCAGCTAAGCTTCTCTAAGTTTGAGAACAGTAGTAAGTGTTATCCTCAGCAATAGGACCTTGGCTGTAATGATGATGCTTGGAAGATTTTAAGGTGTCCCTTTGACCAATGACTCAACAAGATGTAACTCATTCCCAGTGCTGTAGGTTTTACCTGGTGGTGTAAGATATATAACTGGGGCATTGTCTCTCCTATAATTTGGTGACTATGTTTAGGTTCCTTCCATATATGTATATGTTGTTGTACGCTTGTACCATAGTAGATTTCCACACATTTTGAAAAATATGGCTTACAATGTTAGTTGTCCCTCTCCATATCCTTATTTACCTTTCTCTCCCAACCATCTTTTTTAAATCCTATTATAGCTTCTTCATCTCTTCATAACTCTATATTTTATTTCCCCCTATTGGGATATTCTCTCCTCCCCCTTATCACTTAATAGATACTTAACTCTGGTTTTGTTATATTTTTTAAATATAGTTCTTTTTGTTTCTACTTGGTGAATTTCAACCCTGAGTTTGATTATTTCTTGCCATCTACTCCTCTTGACTGTATTTGCTTCTTTTTGTTCTAGCACTTTCAGATGTGCTATCAAGCTGCAAGTGTATGCTCTCTCCAGTTTCTTTTCAGGGACACCCAGAGCTATGAGTTTTCCTCTTAGCACTGCTTTCATTGTGTCCCATAAGTTTGAGTATTTTGTGCTTTCATTTTCATTAAATTCTAAAATGCCTTTAATGTATTTATTTCTTCTTTGACCAAGTTATCCTTTAATAGAGTGTTCAGCTTCCATGTGTATGTGTATCATACACATGGATCAGCTTTAGTCAGTATGGATCTGATAGGAGGCCTGGGATAATTTCAATCTTAGTTTAACTGTTAAGGCCTGTTTTGTAACAAATTATATGATCAGTTTTGGAGAAGGTACCATGAAGTGCTGAGAAAAGGGTATATTATTTTGCTTTAACATGAAATGTTCAATAGATAGCTGTTAAATCCACTTGGTTTAAAACTTCTCTTAGTTTCACTGTGTCTCTGTTTATTTTCTGTTTCCATGATTTGTCCATTGATGAGAGTGGGATGTTAAAGGTTCCCACTATTATTGTGTGATATACAATGTGTGCTTTGAGTTTCAGTAAAGTTTCTTTTATGAATGTGAGTGCTCTTGCATTGGAGCATAGATGTTCATAACTGAGAGCTTATCTTGGTACATTTTCTCTTTGATGACTATGAAGTTTCTTTCCTTATCATTTTGGAAAGTTTTGGTTGAAAGTTAATTTCATTTTGGTATTAGAATGGCTATTCCATCTTGTTTCGTTGGACCATTTGCTTGGAAAAAATTCCAGCCTTTTACTCTGAGGTATTGTCTGTCTTTGTCAATGTGGTGTGTTTTCAGTATGCAACAAAATGCTGGGTCCTGGTTACATATCCAGTCTTTTAGTCTATGTCATTTTATTGGAGAATTATATCATTCTGAGTGAAGTAACCCCATCACAAAATAACACACATGTTTCACATTTCCTGATAAGTAGATATTAGCCTTAAAGTTTGGAATACCCAAGGTACAATTAACGGAACATATAAAGCTCAAGAAGGAAGACCAAACTGTGGATACTTTAATCCTTCTTAAAGGGAGAAACAAAGTACTCACAGGACTAGAGGGTGGAAGAGACTTGGGAGGAAGAGAGGATATGGGACCATAAAAAGCTGGGAAAGGATCAAGTATGAGAGGAGACAAGGGTGATATGTAGAGGGCCAGGAATTTGAACAATGGGAGATGAGCAACTGGCAGTAGCCACCAGCAAGTTTCAGATACCAGGAAAGCAAGAGGCTCCCAGAACCTAACAGGGATGAGATTAACTGAAATTTCCAACAAAGGGGAGGGAGAAACTGTAGAGACCATATCTAGAGAACAATAATGTCACCCAACCAGATGACCCCAAGAGCTCCCAGGGACTAAACTACCAACCAAAGACTACACATGGAGAAACCCATGACTCCAGCTGCATATGCAGCAGAGTATGACATTGTCTTGCTTTAATAGGAAGAGAGGTTCTTGGTCCTGAGAAGGCTCAATTTTGAGATGAGAGTGGGTTGGTAGGTGGGGGAGCACTATTGTAGAAGCAGGGGAAGGGGAATGAGATAGGGGAGTTTCATAGAAAAAAACCAGGAAAGGGGATAACATTTGAAATTTAAATACATAAAATATCCAATAAAAATAACAAAACAAAGCAAACAAACAAAAAAGAATTAGTCCCAAGTTGCACCATTATATTTTATATACATGTTTCTTTCTCTTGATGTACAAGAAGGCATTTTAACACAAACAAAATAATAATCACTTCTTTGAGTGGTGTTTTAAAGTGTAAGTGCCATTAACTAAAGGCAAATTATTGTTCTGTAGAATATGCCTAAAACCAAAGCATGCCTATTAAAATACAAATTCATAGACAACCAGTCTTTTTTGTGCACTCTTTGGCACCTCTGGCTATGGGAACTCAGGTAGCAATAAACTGTTCTGTGCCTCTTTTTTTTCCTTTTTTTTTTTTTACAACTTTATTTTAAAGAACAAAGATAAATATACAGATTTTAAGCATTTTTGCATAAAAGTATATAATACATTTTTGTCAGTACTTGTTTTTATTTTAAAGGTTTGATAGTGTGATCAAGATCCCACCAGTTACAATGAGCAAAAAGTACATGTAAAACAAGATGCAACCTGGAAATAGTCAAAGTTTTCTTGGTGTGTAAAGATTTTTTTTTTAAAACAATGAGCTGTGCCTCTTAAATGTTAGATTACAATGGAATATTGGTGTGGTAAAAACAGATGAAGGTCATTAGTAAGAACCAAAGCAATAATAACAAAATCCTGAAAGTGTGAAGACATCTAGACAAAGGATTTTCTGAGGACTGCAATGGCACAGAGTAATCCCAAACATGCGATTGTATGCGATTACCATGTGATGGCATGAGATTTGCCAGCTTCTGCATACCATTGCAAAATGAAGAGACAGCCTACAGAACCGAAGAAAATATTTGCCAAACATGCAACTGACAGGGGTCTCTTATGTTCAATTTATAAAGAACTAAAACCTATCTAAAAGGAAGCATTGATTCAGTAAGTGGGCCAATGATATAGATAACCAGTTCTCCAAGGAAGAAAGACCATTAAATATCTGAAAAGATTTTCATCATCCTTAGCCATCAGGGGAGTGTAAATTAAATATTTGCAATTCTGTCTTACACCAGTCATGAGGGAGGAAGCAAATGACAGAAACCCTACTGAAGATGTAGAAAAGGGAGACCTCTTATTTGCTGTTGGATGGACACCAGCTGCCGCAGATGTACAGAATGCTAAGTGGGAGAATCAATATGTGGGCTTTTGTTTTTATTTACTTATTTATTAGATATTTTACTTACATTTCAAATGTTATGTTTTTTCCCAGTTTCTCCTCTGAAAACCTTCTAACCCATTCTCCCTCTGCTTTTTTGATGGTGTTCCCCCCACGGACTCCTGGTTCCCCACCCTGGTAGTTCTCTACACTGGGAAATGGAGCCTTCCCAGGATCAAGGGTCTCTTCTCCTATTGATGCCAGACAAGCTTTCCTCTGCTACATATGCACCTAGAGCCATGGGTTCCTCCATGCTTACTCTTTGGTTGGTAGTTTAGTCCCCAGAAGCTCTGGGAAGGGGGTTCTGGTTGGTTGATATTGTTGTTTTTTATGGGGTTTCAAACGCCTTCACCTCCATCAGTCCTTTCACTAACTCCCCCACTGGTGTCCCTATGGTCAGTCCAATGGTTGGCTGTGATTATCCACCTCTGTATTTGTCAGAATCTTGCAGAGCTCTTAGGAGACAGCTATATCAGATTTCAGTCAGCAAGCACGTCTTGGCATCTGCTAAAGTGCCTGGGTTTGGTTTCTGTATATGGGATGGATCCCTAGGTAGGGAATTCTATGAATGGCCTTTTCTTCAATCTCTGCTTCTTAGTTTGTCTCCATATTTTCTCCCTTGAGTATTTTGTTCTCCCTTCTAAAAAGGACTAAAACACCCACATTCTGGTCTTCCTTCTTCTTGAGTTTTATGTGGTCTGTGAATTGTTTCTCAACTATTCTGAACTTTTGGGCTAATATTCAATTATCAGGGAGAGCATACCATGTGTGTTCTTTTGTGATTGGGCTACCTCACTCAGGATGATATTTTCTAGTTCCATCCATTTGCCTATGAAAGTCATAAAGTCATTGTTTTTAATAACTGCATAGTATTGTATGTAATGTAAATATACCCATTCCTCTGTTGAAGGACATCTGGGTTCTATCCAGCTTCTGGCTACTATAAATAAGGGTGCTATAATCATAGTGGAGCATGTGACTTTGTTATAAGTAGAAAATTCTTTGGGTATGTGCCCAGGTGTGGTATAGCTGAGTTCTCAGAGAGTACTATGTCCAGTTTTCTGAGGAACTACCAGACTGATTTCTAGAGTAGTTGTACCAGCTAGCAATCCCACCAACAATGGAGGAGTGTTCCTTTTTCTCCACATCCTTACCACCCACTAATGAACCCACACACCTATGATTACTTGATCTTCGACAAAGGTGCTAAAATCATGCAGTGGAAAAGAGACAGCATTTTCAACAAATGATGCTCTTTCAACTGAAGGTCAGCATGTAGAAGAATGCAAATTGATCCATTCTTTTCTCCTTGTACAAAGGTCAAGTCCAAATTAATCAAGGACCTCCCTATTAAACAAGATATACTGAAACGAATAGAAAAGAAAGTGTGGAAGAGCCTTGAACACATAGGCACAGGAGAAATTTTTCTGAACAGAACACTAATGAATTATACTCTAAGATCAACAATCAACAGATGGGACTTCATAAATTTGCAAAGCTTTTGTAAGGTAGAAGACTTTTTTTTTTTTTTTGATTTTTTATGTGAGTACATTGTACCTGTCTTCAGGCACATCAGAAGAGGGCATCAGATCCCATTATAGATGGTTGTGAGCCACCATGTGGTTGCTGGGAATTGAACTCAGGACCTCTGGAAGAGCAGTCAGTGCCCTTAACCGCTGAGCCATCTCTCCAGCCTGGTAAAAGACATTTTTAATAGGAAAAAAAGGCAGCCAAAAGATTGGAAAAGATTTTTACCAATTTTTCATCCAATAGAGGGCTAATATCCAATATATACCAAAAAAAAAAAAAAAAAAAAAAAAAAAAAAAAAAAAAAAAAACTCAAGAAGTTAGACTCCAGAGAATTAAATAATCCTCTTTTTTTTGTGAAAAGGTGCAGAGCTAAACAAAGAATTCTCAACTGAGGAATACTGAATGACTGAGAAGCACCTAAAGAAATGTTTAACATTTTTAATTATAGGGGAAATGTATATCAAAACAACCCTGAAATTCCACCTCATACTAATCAAAATGGGTAAGATCAAAAACTCAGGTGACAGCAGGTTTTTCTGTTTAAAAAATAAAACAACTCTATGACTCATCTATACTAAGTCTGAGTATGTGCTCAGTGGAGTCTAAATCAGCATGCCACATTTATGCTTACCCCTCACAGTGCTCACAGAGCCTGAGGGATTGAACTAATCTAGATGTCTATCAATAGGTGGGCAGATGACAAAAATGATGCATATGGAACGAAACTTTCTTGAGCTGTAAAGAAAAGAAAAAGAGAACACTTGCAATAAAATTGGTAGAACTGGAGACCAAACTAAAAACAAAATCTTCACCTTCATGTGAATTGATTTTTTGTGTTGTTAATGTATAGGTGTATCTGTTGATGTGTGTGCTCACATGTATGGGATACATATGAAGGCTGAAGTCATTGATGAAGGTCTTTCTTAATTGCTCCTTATCTTATTTTTTTGAGGCAGAATCTCTCTGTGAACTCACTAGTTCAGTTAGGCTGCCTTTCTAGGTGACTTACGGAAAGTACTTACTTGTTTGTCTTTCCTTGCTGACGTTTTACATGTGCAGCACTTTCCATACTCAAGATTGCTTGGAGATGCTATACTGTATGAACCCTTTCCCCAGTGCTGTGAGTTAATTTTAGATGAGAATATCAAAATCATTCCATAGGAGAAGGGTTAAGAGTCCTAGGGCAGATGGTAGCAAAATGCAAATGAATGGATAGGACAGGACCCCTTTCCTACACATTCAAAAAATCAAATGGTGGACCTATTGATGGAAGTGAAACTTAAATTTGGAAGAAATAAATTAGAAGTACACCTTTAACTTGGCAAGGGTTTGTTAGCTATAATGATCTATACAATTTATACAAAGAACTCAAGAAGTTAGACTCCAGAGAATCACACAATCCTATTAAAAATGGGGTATAGAGCTAAACAAAGAATTCTCAACTGAGTAATACTGAATGGATGAGAAGCACCTAAAGAAATGTTTAACACCCTTAGTCATCAGGGAATTGCAAATCAAAACAATTCTAAGTTTCTATGTCACACCAGTCAGAATGGCTAAGATAAAAACAGAAAAAACAAACAAACAAACAAACAAAAAAAACAAAAAAAAAAAAAACCCAAAAAACCTCAGGTGACAGGTGATAGTGTGAAGAAAAAGGAACATGCCTCCACTGTTGGTGGGATTGCAAGCTGGTACAGCCACTCTGGAATTCAGTCTGGAAGTTCCTCAGAAAGTTGAACATAGTATATCTGAGGATATACTATGTTCATAGCTATATCACTCCTGGACATATACCTAAAAAATGTTCTAACATCTAACAAAGACACACGCTCCACTCTGTTCATAGCAGCCTTATTTATAGTAGCCAGAAGCTGGATAAAACCCAGATGTTCTCAACAGTGAAATGGATACAGAAATTGTGGTACATTTACACAATGGAGTACTACTCAGCTACTAAAAATAATGACTTCATGAAATTCTTAGGCAAATGGATGAAACTAGAAAATATCCAGAGTAAGGTAACCCAGTCATAGAAGAACACACATGGTATGCACTCACTGATAAGTAGATACTAGATCAGAATATCCAAGAAGCAATTCACAGACTTACTTATGACACTCAAAAAGAAGGAAGACCAGAATGTGGGTGCTTCAGTCCTTCTTAGAAGGGAGAACAATGCACTCACTGCAGGAAATATAGCGACAAACAGAGGAACAGAGACTGAAGAAAAGTTTATCCAGATTCTGCCTCACCTGGATATCCATCCCATATGGCAACCACTGGATCCAGTCTCTATTGTTGATGCCAAAAAACACTTACTGGCAGGAGCCTGATATGGATACCTCTCAGAGGCTCTGCCAGAACCATACTGATATAGATGAGGATGGTTACAGCTAATGGAGACCCCAATGGAGGAGCTAGAGTGAGGACTGAAGAATCTAAAAATGTTTGCAACCCCATGGGAAGAACAATAATACCAACCAACCAAATCCCTCGAGCTACCAGGGACTAAAACTCCAACCAATGAGCACACACGGAGAGACCCATGGCTCTAGCTGCATATGTAACAGTGGATGGCATTGTTTGGTATCAGTGGGAGGAGATGCCTTTGGTCCAGTGAAGGCTTGTTTGCCCATGTAGGGGAATGCCAAAAGACTGAGGTGGGAGTGGGTGGCTGGGAGTGAGGGCATCTTTATGGGAGCAAGGGGAGGGCAGATGGAAAATGAAAGATGGGGAAAGGGGGATAACATTTGAAATGCAAACACAGGGAATATCCAATAAATATAATATAATATATCAGGATCTATAATTTTAAGGGACTTATATAATTTAATAAAATGAGAAAATTTGGGTCTGCACTATTTCTCCTTAGAATAGTTGTAGATCTTCTATAATTTATAGTTTCTCCATTTTGCAACAGTCATGACAAGGGAAATTCTCATCACACATGCTAGAACACATGCGCTGTCCACACTCAGATGATCATCATTTAAACCGAGATGAAGAATTGCCAGTGGGAATCATTGGCAGTACTATTATTATTTAATGCAGAATTGCTCTAAGAGCCAGTCTTCTGCTCATGCATCCAAGAATGACAAAGGCACAACTAAACAAAAAACATGGACACTGCCTTATAGAATTATATTCTACGCTGTAGTGATTAAAAAAGGAGGAGTAGCTCAAATATTTGTGAATTTATGAATGAGTCAGTCAAATGAACATCTGTCAGTCATTTTAGAAGCAGAAACTTGGGAGATGTTAACCCAATTGCAGCATGACTAAACCTTAGAAGTTTTATCTTTAGTGAAAGAAATCAATCCCAATAGACCATATTTATATAAAATGTTCATAATAGAAAAACATACAAAGTAAGTTTGTGGTTACCCATGACTTGGGGGAAGGCATGTGATTGTTAGTGTTTATGGAGTTTCTTATTTTTTAGGGTTATTAAGATGTTCCAAACATTCTGTGGTGTCTGCATGTACTTGAACATTTTCAATTCTACATATTAAATTGGTGAACTTTATTTCATGTTGCTCAAATCCCAATAAAGGTACTAAAATGTATAACATGTAATAAAGTGTATCTGCTTTCTCAGTTTACAGCCAAGATATGTAACTATAGTGTGCCCAAATTTTGCATGTTTCCTCAGTTCTATTTCTGTGAGGTTTGTGGAGGGATCCTGCTAAGAAAAAAAAATCTGAGAAAAGATCTGCTTATATTCTAACATAAGTTCTATCTACGCATATTACGGTTTTGCTACCTCTGGATAAGTAGAGCATTGAGTCAACCCAACATGGTTCTCTTACTTGTTTACCCAATAGTTACAAAACTATTTCTTTTAGTCTCTGAAATTATAATTATACCATCCTACATTCTATTTCTTTCCTCCTGACTCTTCTATAATTTGCTCCTTGTTTTCTTTCAAATGCATGGCCTCGTGCCTTGTTAATTATTGTTATATACTATATAAAAGTATAACCTGATCATTCTGTATAATGTTACCCCTATATGTGCTTTCCATTTAAATTTGGTCAATCAATTGGTGTGCTCTTCTCTGGGTGAGACTATTTTTCCCACTTTCATGATATCTCAGTTGCCTGTCCTTTGTGTACAGACAGATTGAGGCTCTCAGACTTCCCCCCCTTCCATATTAGTATATCTATAGTTGTCACCCTTGTTCAGCTCATGTTTAGTACATCATCCATCATATTAGTGGCACTTTATGGGCTCTACTTCTGACATTCTGAGGAGACAAAACCTCATAGCAAACTTTCTGACTTTCTGACTGTTATAATCATTCTGTTCCTCTTATGCAATGTTCCCTGAGCCTTATGATCAGAGCATCCATAGAAAGTCAGGTCTAAGACTCTGCATTTTATTTTAATTTGTTATGACTTTCTCTGGTGGTCTCTACCTATTGCAAAGAAAAGTCTCCCTGATGTGGAATGAGGACTGCACATACTTGAGGGTATAAAAACAAGTATTTAGGATGTAGTTGTCTATTGTGCTAGTTTAGTGATGTGGCTGTTAGAGGTTCTTCTCTAAGATCTGTGACTTCACTAAGCCTTGGTAATTGGCAAGGTTCCCCTTACCAGGATTAGTTTCCCTCATGAGGATATCTTAAGTCAAACTGAAACACTGTTGGTTACTATACTACCAAGGTATGAATGCTACTGTTATCCCCTTAGGGCTGTCCTGTCATTTTTGTCATTGTTGTGGTTCATGTAGTCTACATCTGCGGACTTTATGAATGCTGGTTCACTCTGTTCTCATGCTACACACATTCTGCTTCTTGCCTGTATTTGAGTCCTGGTGTTCTCAATAAGAAAAGTAACATATTTATCTGGCTTCTTTTTCCTTTACTTCAGTTCTGTAGATGAAACCTAGGACCTTGGTTTTTGGAGGCAGAAGTGATACAGTCTTATAATTCTATAATGAGAGACTTTTATGGAGATTCTGCTGCATGATAAACAATGTTGTCTGCTGATATGAAATCCTATAGTAGGCAGAAAATTGGGTTGTCATTTTTGTTCTTAAAGTGCCATCATACTGGAGGTTAATATTTCAATGTATAAGGTTGGGGAAATCATCCACGCTATGTATTATCTCCTCTCTTGGAGTCTTCCCTGTCCCCATGGGATGGGACTTTGTATACTTATCAATTAAACCTGTGAACCAGCAAAGTTATTCAGTACAAGTCTCAGTTTCTTCTCTTTAAAATAAAACAAGGATAACACTGACATAAGCTCTCTTCATCGAGTTGTTATGGGTTTAAATGGTTTAAATCATAAAAGCATCTAAACCAGGCAGAGAGCGGCTTTTATTATTTTTTGTCACATCTCCAGTGAGGCAGTGGGTTCCTGTGCTCTTTTTCTGTCCAGGCTATAGCAACCTAGGTATGCACCTTCAATTTTGACTGACCTTTAAATTAGAAGACTCCCTCTAGATTGTTCTTAAAATCATCCATTTCACAGATGAGTTCACAAAGGCTCAGAGAGAAGAGACTTGGCAAGGACTCACTGGTAACTGACAGTGTGGCTGGATCTCAGATACCTGAAAGTGCCCTCAGCTTTCCCCGACCTTTCTGGCATGCTTGCTAACCCATACACTCATTTTCCTCTACTTTAGCAAAACACTCTGCTTAACCTGTTGCTATGCTTAAGCAAAAGCATGGAAAGTTCGCCTTTTCTGAGCTGAGATTGATGACAGTCAACTGTTGGAGGCAGTGTCCATAGGACCATGATACTGGAAACCACCAAGGAGCCCCTCCCTGCAGCCAACTCACCCCAGAAGGCTTCCCCTCTCTGGTCCCATAAATCGCTGCAGTAGATGTGCCAGACTGGACCAACGTGTGTATCTGTGTGTCTCGGGCAGTCATTCAGCTGAGTTATTGCCAAGAGAACGTGAACATGTGCACTTCACACACATGTTCTGTGACCCTTGGAATCTGTCCAAACTCATCAGAACCTGAAACCAAGACAGAGTTCATGACCCAGAGATAAGACTCGGGTGATTTTGGAGAAGCTGATTCCTCCTACGTTTTAACTTACTTTAGGTTTTAAATCAAAGAGAGAGGCTTGTTCCTTTGTTATTTTGTATTGAGTAGGTACTTCTAACACACTTCAGAGGAGCTACAGAAAGTACAAGGAAGGAACCCCAATGTTCTAATGAAGGACTAGATCCTTTACCTGCTGTGCTTCATAGCCTCTGAGTCTGTGACCTCAGTTTGCTCAACTTAATGGCAAAGGGTGTAACTTCTAAGATTCTGTCTAATGGCAACCTGTACGAATTCAAATCTACCCCATCAGATCCTTAAGGGAAATTTCTCCACCCAACTTTTGTGTTACATATGTCTCATCAACCTCCCAGGGTTTGCACCCATGCCATCTCCACCTATGTTGTGCCAAAGAAGAAGGAAAAACACAAGCTAGGCATCTGTTCTGTGACTGGGAGATTTTGTGACACAGGATAAAGAAGCAGATGGAGATTTAAATCTTAGCTCTGCCAGCAGTTATGGCTGTGGCTTTATTACATAGAGAACGTGTAGTACCCTCAGCACAGTGACTGCATTCGATAAATGTAAACATCTACCACGTCTGTGTAATTGCCTAGCAAAATGTACGCCAACTCTCTCTCTCTCTGCCCCATTTTCTTGCTCCTACTGACTGTTCTGGGGAGCATAGGTCAGTGGGTTCAGCTACCTGAGCTTCTGAGATGAGCTAGAGCTTCGAGTACTTTTCCCCAAACTCTCTGGTAGCCCACTCATCCTGAAGATCCACTTTCTTTGTTTGGAGATAAACAGTCGAAAACCAGACCCCAGACAAATTCCCTCAAAATGCTGAGTCTGATAAATGCATTATCAGTTGGCCACTTCAAGCTGGATACTTAAATTGACAAGCTGGGGAGACAATGCTTTGGACATGAAGTATCAGGCATAATCAATTATGGAGACATGGAGGTCAGCTAGAGCTTTTAAGTTCTGAAAGGTGAGAACAGGGCAAGCTTGGCAGCTTGCAAATGTGTCTGTGATTATTTCTTACTGCGATGGTAAGAGGACATCCATTGAGACCCACACCCCTCTGCTCTTCATTCTTTCAGTTGCTGATGTACTTTCTATCCTGCTTTGTCCTTCATATTCGCTTGGAATTCCACTGTAAAGAATTAGTTTATTGTCTTAGTCAGGGTTTCTATTCCCGCACAAAACATAATGGCCAAGAAGCAAGTTGGGGGGGGGGAGATGGTTTATTCAGCTTACACTTCCACACTGCTGTTCATCACCAAAGGAAGTCAGGACTGGAAATCAAGCAGGTCAGGAAGCAGAAGCTGATGCAGAGGCCATGGAGGGATGTTACTTACTGGCTTGCTTCCCCTGGCTTGTTCAGCTTGCTTTCTTATAGAACCCAGATCCACCAGCCCAGAAATGGCTCCACCCACAATAGGCTGGGCCCTCCCACCTTGATCACTAGTTGAGACAATGCCTTATAGCTGGATCTCATGGAGGCATTTCTTCAAGGTGGCTCCTTTATGATAACTCCAGCTTGTATCAAGTTGATGCAAAACCAGCTAGTACACTTATGTTGTTTTGTTTGTCTCTCCATTGTTTCATTATTTAGAAGTTGTTATTCTGAGCAAATGCAATTGCTTTTCCTATCCTTTGACCCTGGTATCTTCTTTTGTGGTAATGTAAGAAGACTATGCTTCCTGGAGACTCTCTTGCTTAGTTATGGGCTCACAAGTTCTAAGGTATCTCAGATGTTCCCTAGCAGTAAAGAGCCCAATTTTGTTCACATTGTTTTGGCACCCGCCAAGCTGATTTGGATGGGGCAGGCTCCCCCAGTGCATAATAATCCATTCTGCAAATGGCTCCCTTAGATGGTAAACTCAAGGACAGAGCTTGGCATCTGGCAGTTGTATTTGATCCTTCCAGCGTCTCCACTTGGATTTTAGTGATAGATATTTCACCAAAAAGTTATTTTATCCTCAGTTGTTATGAACTTTCCAGGCAATTTCCCAAGGAAATATTTCGTTGTAAAGGATATTATAAAATAGATTGCAACTTGCTCTCTCAGAGGCAGCTGGGAAATGTGTGTTTCTTGCCAAAATGTTTTCTGGGACAAATGTTTAAACCAAAATTTAAAATAGGTGTAAAAATTACTGTTTTTTTCTCTTCTCCCCACCCCCCTCATTTATATAGATTTTTGAGAAAGGAGAAGATTCTAAAGCATGCTACTATATTAGTCTCTCTTTTGTTATGCGAATGTAAATAACATATGTTGAAATTCTTTCTGAGTTAATGCATTCTCTTGTTAATTGTGGCCTTAGATCTTTCGAGGTTCTCTAAATCCCTTTCAATATTCTGGGGGTTTGCTCATATCAAATTATGTAACTATGTACTATATACTATGTAAAAAGAAACATCCAGTACTCATTTCATTCACTTGCCATTAACAAACTTTGGAAGTCCAGTGTTTTTTTCCTTTATGATGGAAGGACCAGTCTTTCTTCCCCCAAGAAAGAGCCCACAGCAGGAGAAATGCCAGTGGCTGCTGTGGGCTCTGTGACAGCCATTCCTTTCCATTTCACTTGGTTCACAGCATTGTGGCTTGTCAACAGAAGAGTATAGCACAAAATGAAGCTGGGTTTGGTCAGTAAATATCAAATCTTAAATGAAGTCATTTTGCTATTAAACATGAGTACCCATCAATACCATTCTTCTCAGGTTGAGTTTCTGCAGAAATATGCCCCAGAATATCAATATGATTGGAACCATTTATTTACATTGCTGTCCCTGAAAGGTGTGAAGTCACTCTACTTAGCAGTGACTTCAAGTTCCAGGGCAAGTGGGTTGGACACTTGGAACCTTGTGCTGTAGGAGCAGGTTGTATCAAGTTATCTCACTAGAGATTAGAGAAAGCACAGTATTTATTCAGTTCTTTTGGAGATTGGCTGAAGGCCACAATTCAAGGGTTGGAGAGTCATTCTACTCTAGCTGCCCTATGTTAAGGCAACATAGTCTCTTAAGCAAAAAGCTGTAAACCCTCCAGTACTATGCCTCCACATGCCTGCAACACTAAGGACTCCTGCTGCTATGCCACCAGGGCTTTGATAACTGTACAAACAAGAAAAAGGAGCAACTGTGAGCTGTGAAACTGGGTAAATGTTTCAAGGATGTGGTAAGGATTCTTTCTTCCTATTAATTCCAAATTTTATGATAACTAATAATTCTGTAGGGTTAAAAATCATCTTAAGGTCAGGCAAAATAAGGCACATCTTCTCTGTGCCTATTCATACTCTTCTCTTGTTTTACTGCCCCCTCCAAATCCATTAACAGCCAACATATTGCATTAGAAATGTGACAATAAAGCGGCGATGGCACACACCTTTAATCCCAGCACTTGGTTGGCAGAGGCTGGCGTATCTCTGAGTTGAAAGCCAACCTTGTCTATATAGTGAGTGCCCCTTTTTGGCTCCTAGTGTTCGACAGAATCTGATCTAATTTTTTTTATGAACTAACGTAGTAGAATTCAAGAGGTCAGTCTGTGACAAAGTAGGTGGGTAGGCAGTAGCCTTACTTACTGATCACCTTCTAGTTCCATCTTGTCACTTCCAATCTTTTTGTTTTTTTGCAGTAGGTTTTACTAGAGCTTCACAAAGTCCCATTAGCATAGTTTGTCCCTGAGCATTTAGTTCTGCCCTGACTCTGAAGAGAGCTTATATCCAGCCCCAACCTGTATGTATCTGTGCAGTCTAGGACTACTACCTCCTACTCGAGAAATGGGCTTTCAGTACTGTCATGGCTTCCCCCTCCATAGTAGCTGAAATTAAAAGATACATTCTTCACTGATGAACACTAAGTTCTGAAAC
Organism: Micromys minutus; assembly: GCF_963924665.1. Lineage (NCBI taxonomy): Eukaryota > Metazoa > Chordata > Mammalia > Rodentia > Muridae > Micromys > Micromys minutus. The sequence continues at coordinate 33,452,574 of NC_137971.1, read as the reverse complement.
AGAATCTTTAAGAGAAACAATGGTCTTGTTTTCACTTTATTAAGCTGGGCAAAACTAATAATTCTGTTATGTATGATTCTTTCTCAACATAAAAATTTAAATCCTCAAATTTTATACAGTTGCCTCTAGCCCTGTGTGGCCAGCCATACCTCCTGTATACTAAATGATTTATTGTTAGGTTTTGATTTTTGAATCTTAGAATGTCTCTAACTTCTGGCCTATTGGCTAAGCCAGTGGTACTGAAACCAAACAAAGAGCACAAGGGATGCTTTAGATGTGTGTGGTTTGCTTTACTGTAGGCATAGCCATCTCCAGTAAAGGCTGATGATTTCAGCTGCTAGAGATGGGAATGTCCATTATTAATGAACGATAAAGGTCACATGGACTGTCAGAAGTACCTTTCAAGAGCTTTGCTCTTCTTGAAAAGCCCACACACTGTGTATAGAGAGATCCTTCTTCACTCAACCCTCTGGTTACAAACAAACAGGCAAACACTATCATTTGATAATAAAAAATGATGATACCAAAGGAGAGAGAATTGAAACATTTATATGGATCTTTATAGTGTGTTCACTTTGAAGAATTTAAATCATTTTATGAGAAGTATTTGAAGTGGGACATCCCCTGAGTATAGATAAAAAAAAATCTATTTATCCCAAAGTCTGCTGCAATGAACCTCACCTTTAGTCTGTTGGTGTTTCTTGGTTCTCCTTTAAAGGCATGTACTCTGCCATCCCGTATCTCTAATACCTGAGCAGGCAATGGGCCCTGGGACTTAAGGTAAGGTTGAATCTAGAAGATAACAAAAAAAGTGTCAGGGGTTCAATATAAGTCCAACCCCCCCAAAAAGCTGAAGGGATTAGAGCTGAAAAGAGTTCAAAATAGACCCAAGGAGTTGCAGATGGAGTGGATACAGTGTGAGAATAGGTTAGAATGTGGTGCAATTCAAGGTTAGGTTAAAGGCTAAAGGCTGATTTTCCCAGCAATGTTGTGACATGACTTTGAAACAATTCATAGTGTCCGAGTCTGGGACAGAATAAATGTAGGTTTTAGGTAACAAGACTAATATTTGGCAATACAGTATAGACAACATTGAATTGTCTACAAATTAAAGCAGATCTCCACATTTGCCAGTAAAACCCCAGTGGAGTAAAATGTCCTTGGAAAGTTAGGACAAGTAGAGGCTTCCTTAGAAAGAAATGTAAGCAACAAGTAAGAGACATCCCCATCTACCTTAGAGTGGGTGGCATCAGTTCATGATCTGATAACCCCTGCTCCCCTCCTTACACCAGTCTGCCCTGAGCAACAGAGCCACCTAGTGGCTATACAGGAAATACTGCATCCCACAGTTGGCTTTTAGTGTGTAACCTTCAGAATCCCCCCCACACACCCCCCCTGTAGGGCTCTCGGATTCAGACTCTGGTTCCTTTTCTCAGGCCTACAGTGAGGAGTGGTAGTTTCCATTTCTAACAATCCCCAGAGGAAGAAGTACTGGAGTTCTGTTCTGGGCATCACACTTTGCTAGGTCCAGGTTATAATGTTCTTTGACCTAAAGATATTCACAGGCTGTGCTCTCGAGCTTAGCAATTCTGCTGAGCACAGGTCAGTTAATTTCACAGTGTAGGTTAATGAAGTGAATATCATACACACACACACACACACCACACACACACACATTTTGTAGCAAGTCTTATTTAATTTTGCTCGTGCCATCACAGCAAAAAAAAAAAAAAAAAAAAAAAAAAAAAAAAAAAAAAAAAAAAAAAACCAACAAAACAAAAACAAAAACAAAAAACAAAAAAACAAAAAGAAAACAAAAACAACAACAACAAAAAAACCCAAAAACTTCGTGTTTTCTATCCTATTTTTCCTTTTTTATCTTCATTATAATTGATATTCAAAAAGGAATGAGAAGGTGGCATGTTCTGGTGAGCGTGAGTAGTTAGCACATCTGATTAAGTAAATAACACCACAGGATTTGAAATTGGCTAATTACCATGATACCCTGAAGCTTTAAAAAGAGTCCAATTATTTATATTGTCACTAAAGTTCCCCCTCGATCTTTCTTTAATTAAAATTTGTTTTTTTATAGAAAATATGCAGATCAGAAAAAGTTTGGGAACTTTTTTGCTGTTATGAACTGTATTTTGTTAAAGACAAAAAAAATACATGATTGCTTAGGGAAACTTGGGGGAAAACTGCCAGCATAGCTTCTAATCTTCTTTCTATGTCGGTTCTGACCTTAAAGAAAGCTCAACTTTTACACAGATACTTGGAACTTACCCACATATAAAGTGAGGAACAAAAATCCTCAGAAGAGGACATGGCAATTTAGCTGTGTACACATACGAAATCACAGATGAGAGTTCTAAACACACGCACGCATACACATAAGAGAAGACAGTTGGATTTACAATGCTTATAACTTTTATTCAGAGACCAGGGGAAAGAGTGAACTATACTCTACGTCAGCATCAGTGTTTACAGTGGCATCTTGAAAGGGACAGTTAGAAAATAAACCAAACTAACATCTGTTCCCCTCTGGCGGTGCCACCTCTTCATAAGAACGAAACTCCCAGAAGCTTTGGAAGACATTGATGCATGGGCCGGTCCTTCAGAGCCAGAGTGCAATCCGTCAGTCTTCTCCCAGTGATTCTGTCTCTGAGACTCTGAAGTGGAAAGCCGAGGTGTCCCTTCAGTGAGATGAAAGCCATGTGAAAGATGCCCTCAGCCACCTTTGCCAGTGCCTTCATAGCCAGAGTGATTTTATAGGACAAGTGGAAAAATACCGAGGACTAACTGCTAAACAAAGGCTTTCTTTGAAGTTAGCTGGGGAAGTGGACTCAAAACATTTGTATGTGTGGTTAACACAGAGAATGTTTTTCTTCTTCTAGAAGCAGCTAGACATTTTGACAGAGCAGAACCTGTATACAGTAGGATTTTTGCCACCAGATTTCTCTTGGACCTCTGGAGAGATAGAAGGAATCTGGTATTGTTCTGTAAGGAATGAGGTTTGTAGAATAACTATTTACCATCCTAAAGGAGAGGATGATCTATTTTCCTAGGATCTTGATATGTTTCACTTACCTACCTCATAACTTTTGAGACCCAGCGCTCCAACTATGTTTGTCTCTGGGACTGAAACTCTTTGAAAGTAAGACTCTATGTTCATCTAAGTTTCTGGTCCTGAATAGCCCCTGGGGACTTCATATTAGGCTGGTATAAAGTTCCCAAAGCATGAGTTTTCTAGATTGAGCACCGTGCTGAACAGAATAGAGGGTGGCAATCATGCATTAATCAGAATCCAAATACAAGTGAGCTAGCATCATATTTGGTGCAATGGAAAACAAAACTCATCAGTGGCCAAGACTGTTTGACTTTGTCACTGGAGCCCTGAGTATCTGCTAGATTTGATGCCAGTTCGTATTTGATCCTTATCAGTACCTACCTGTAATCATCATTAAACCAGTTTATGATAAGGACTAAAACATAGGACAAACTTTGGGACCTTTGAAGTATGACAAGAATTCCTTTAGGCTCAAGAAATTTTCCAATAGGCATCATCTTTGCCTTCAAGGAAGGAGTGCTACCATCTCTTAGAGCTTTTGGTAACCCAAGTTTGACAATTTCATGCAGCCCCAACAGGCTCAGACTGAGGAGACTGTCTAGTATAGAATAACCATGTACTTCTCTGTTAGCAGATAGCACATCTGAATCATGGCAGAAAGAATATAAGCATATCCAGAAAAGCAGCTGTTGCCTTCAGGGTCCAACAACCTAAAGCAAGAATTTTAGCATTTCTGGTATATTTCCTACTTCATGTCCCCAAAGGTTGAAAATACTCTTTACATTACTTATGTTTCTATTTTATTACCCAAGGAGGAAAAATATCTATCAAATTTAGTATATACAATTAGTTTTGTGGCACCTTAAGATTTAGACATATCATTTGTAATTAAAACATAGCAAACCTTAAAATCATTTTCAAGGGGAGAGCTCTCTACCAGAGACATGATGTGAAACAGTGCCAAAGATTTCAAGCTGGTAAATCAGGGATGGGGTCAGCTAGATCAGAATGAGTGTAACAGATTGGATCTAACTCAGCTCAGATTAGCCTCTTTACTGTGTCTGCAGAAGTCCCAAATTCAGGCTTGCAGAAATAAAAATGTGTAATAGAGCAGAACCTCGGGGGAGAAATAATAAGAAGGACTGAATTGCATAAAGAACAATGAGCCTGGTCACCACAACTATATAGTCAGGTGACTGGGGGCTGGAGTTGACAGGGGAGAGCAGAGAGGGGAAACATTTTTGTCCCATGCCAATCCAAAGGACAGATTTATTTCACGTGTATATACTAAGTCCAGATCCCAGGGACAATTTACATTAGTCTGGAATAGCTGCTTATATGTCAGCTAACAATAGCCTTGGCTGACCGAGGAACGAATAACTGTGGACTTCACAGTGGTGTCAGTTGCATTCAATGCTCTTGGACGACTTCAGGAAAGTTGTGTGAAAACTACTGAACTAGGTTTTACCTTCATGAAAGCAGATCTTTGCAAGAGAGATGGAGGGTGGGACAATACTGGTCATCAGGCATCGGCCAAGGGTATCTTTCTAGATAAAGGTTTGTGGGTACTTCTTGGCATAAGGGACATCTATGAAGCTATAAGTTGCAAGGTGATGCTCCAGGTTACTTGATCCTGGGGAATGGAGAGGTTTGGCATAGGCTGATCAAGAAAGTTGAATTGTAGGGGTTCCTTTCTCTGTGTTTGTCATGTATTGGGGTTATTCCTGTCACTTATGTGTTGCAATAGAAAAGTTCAAGTCTACACCAAGATCTGCAAGCTGTGGGTGAAGGAGCACACTAGCCTACTGTTTAAAGTATATGAGTCACCCAATACATTGTCAAAATACAGGGGCTGGTTTTGGAGTGTGTGTGTGTGTGTGTATGTGTGTGTGTGTGTTTGTGTGTGTGTGTGTGTGTGTGTGTGTGTGTGTGTGCCTGAGCATGTGCATTTGTGTATTCGGTATTTCTGTTGAGCACTGGATCATAATTTTAGTCCAGAGTGTGAGCTCCCAGGGATATTAACAGTTGTGTTCTTTGCAGCCATGCCATTGAATTCTGTAAGAAATGAGTTATCTCAGGTGGTTCTCAGTTAATTCTGAATTCACCAGCATCTACAAAAAACCAATGGACTTTCTCTCTAATGGGTCATCAAAAGTTACCAGGGTTTCATTGAATAATGTGTTAGACTGTGGGTACTGAGATAATTTACATTACCATAATAGATATGTTCTCATATTTGTGGGTATAGCCATAAGACTTGGGCTATGTAGTAAAATATATGTTCCTTCTTTTAGGATGACATTCCCTATGTCTCAGTGACAGAAAGATTTGGATTTCAAATGTCCACACACTTTGCCATTTAAACCTCATTGTCATATAAAATTTTGCTTGGAAGGCGATTGCCATTTGCACCAGGGTGACAGTGGGAATTTTTCATAATGGCATGAGATTTAGCATATAATATTTCGATTCCACAGAGGCACTCAGTTCCTCAGTGAAAAAAATGGAAACATTACATGAATTCTTATAAGCCAAAGTATGACATTAACACATGATGTTAATATTTAATTACAATATCCACATATTACTCTGATAGCTACAGACTACGAAGTCTTTATCCTACAATATAATTTTATGGTAGTTTTTTTTTTGCAAATTACTTTGAATTAGAGATGCCCCAAAGGAGATGAGAGTGCTGATCACAACAACAGAGACAGGAAGTACTTACTCAGTGTATGTGTTTTTGTGTGGGGGTGGGGGAAGGGAGTCTTAGAACTAGGCACTACTACTTGAGAAATTTTCCCAATAGAATAATAGTTGGAGTTGTGAAGTGGAGGGGGAAAAACCTGTGGGATATAGGGGAATGTTTCCTTCTTCCTATGGCATAGCCTGGGTAGAACCCAGCTTCCACCCATTAACAAAATATTGGCAATTTCAGTAATCTGTAGAGGTATTTTAGAGGTGTTTAATTTAGCTAGAATGATTGTCTGATGTACCTTGAAAACTGGAGAGTTTGGGTTAATGAAACAGGGCCAAATCAATAGGTACACCAAGGAAGCAGATAGAACTGAAGACTGTCATAAGAACACTGGGCTGTGTGGATGCCTTAAATATAACTCAGTAGTCTGGAGACACACCATACACCTGCTTTGTTCTGAGTGGCTGGTCACCTAACCTCTATGTTTCTGGGTAAGAGCACTCATTTTTGCACAGAGCATATTACTGTTAGGCTTGTTGGCTTAGTTATTAGAATATTCCTGTTGCCATTGGCATAGGATTTGTAAGATTTTCCCTTAGCTACATGCTGCCAGGTGGAATGACCCAGGACAGGTGAGCTCTCTCTTCTTGCACAATGGCTCAAGGGATTAAAATGGGTGTGACTGGCTCTAAAGCCACTATTGTACTTATTCCAATTGGTATTCATCCAGTTTCTACTAGTGAGTAAACTATTAACTGACTAAGGGACTGTTGATCTACCCATATTACAAATGGCCAGAGACTTGGGAGATTCCCTGCTGGAAAGAATATTGAAGGACAGATACTCAGCTCATTATCTAAGATTTACAATTCCCACAAGACCTTGTTACCTGGCTATTGTAGGCCCTGTCTAAGTATTTCCAATGAACATCAGACCTACTGCCTTCTTCGTAATTATATCTTTGCCCAATTCACAGATGGATGAAGGATATACTACCTGAGTTATTGAAAGTCCATGTCATGATATTCTCTATGGGGAGTTTTATGATGGGCCAAACATAATTCATAGAATGTTAAAGTAATAATAATATTGAGTACATCCACTTAAATATCTATTGCATTTAAGTTAGTCAATAAGTAAGAGGTTGGCTGCTGTTATTTTAGTAGATTAATCAAGCATAGTGCAGCAGCCAAAGGAATTTGTCATTTGGGAGAAGTTGGGTGGCTTTGTATAATAGCACTTAGCATACAGTGTTTTCACTTGTTAGCTTGTGGAGTCATGTAGTGCTAGGAATAGAGTAGATTGGCACAATATCGGCATCACCAAGAAGACTTCTTAGATGAAAATTAATCAAGTGGACAGTTTTACACTAGCCAAGAAGCTGGAGGTCTGTTGTGTACAGAGACGATCTGAGTCTGAATTCGCCAACTCCATGGGCCTCAAGATTTATTTCATTGATTTGAAGATTAAATGCCTTGAAAGGTGTATATTCAATAGTGAGATGGTAGTATGATGCCATACACTTAATCTGAGCACTCAGGAGGCTGAGGCAGAAGACTCATAAATTTGGATCTAACATTGACTACAAGGCAAGATCCTATCTTAAGTTAATAAAAAATTAATATAAAAATTAAAATTAAAATCTTTAAATTTGTTAGTAAGATATGTTCTTGCAGTATAAAAAGCTAATCTGGAAATTCTAAAATTTATCATGGGAGAATTCTTGGAAGCCTCGGTACCTGTTTACATATTGATTATGGGTTACTAGGTGTCTTGGTTTTCTGTTGCTGTAATAAAACACCATGACCAAGAACAACTTGGGTAGGAAAGGGTTTATTTTAATTAAAATTCTACATCATAGTCCACCACTGATAGAGGTTAGGACAGGAACCTAAAGCTGATGCAGAAGCCATGGAGGAGTGTAACTTACTAGCTTGATCTGTATTGTCCCACTCACAGTGATTTGGAACCTCCCATATACAAGCCTGCCTACAGCCTGATATTATAGAGGCATTTTCTCAACAGAGTCTTCCTCCTCTTAGATGACTTTATGTCACACTGAAAAAAAAATAGCCAACACATTAAGTGATTTCAGAGTTCCCTCTTACCCCCAAATTCGGTGCCAGCAGGCAAAACAGCCCTAAATTTCAAGCCTATGTTAACTCTTCTTTCTTAGTGCCACCATAATCTGCTACCATTCCAAGAATAGTCGTTTTGGAGAGCATTCTCCTCTAATAAGCTTAGATGTTGTAGATGGTGCTTTAGGGTCTTTCTGGAGCTTGTCATGGCTCTGTCTGTTGTTTTAGTCCACACCCCTCATTTCTAGCAGCACTCTGTGGCCATCAGCTTCCTAACATCACTGTGCTTTGTAAAAACTGGATAGAATTCTGAGAGGAGTGAGGGACGGACAGTACAGTCAGTAATCTTAAGGATCTTTCCAGAGTTAATGATGTAAGGATGTGCCGTCAAACAAGAATGTCACATGAAGAGGGCGTGGCAGGGCTTAGAGACAAAGCAGTGTTTCAATAGTGATCATGTGCCATTTGCACAAATCTAGTGAGATAGGACACTATTCATAATGGTGTTTAAGCAACTCAGTAGATTCTCTACTTTCTTGCCTGTCCATTTCAAGGGTTCTGTTACCGCAGGTATTTCCTATTTGATGATTTAGAGGTGACAGGGTGACTGGTGACAGGCTGACACTGTGGGTATGAAGATGTGACTGTGGACTTTGTTGCTGCCCTTCACCAGGTATTTCATGTTTCACATTAATCTACCAGAGCCCCAAATTCTTAATCTGTAATATTGGAATAACTGAACTATGCTCATAATTAAATGAAGTAGGAGTGGCCTAAAGCCAACCAATAAGAACTGTTGGAAACTGGACATATTGCTAGAGTTTTAGGCTGGATACTGGAGAAACCCAAGTTTAGCAAATCAATGGTTTCTAAATATGGTCTACGTAGGACCACATGAGTTAGAAAATACATACCTGGCATAGAAAAAGGAAGAACACTGACAAGCAGGCTGCTTTTAAATGTATTACTCAAGATATTTTCAAATAGTATACCCAACCATTGTCTCATTTGATCTGTTTTCCCATTCCTTCCTGACTTCTGATGAACTTAAGATAAAATTAGGGAGTTGGTGTCCATATAGTGCTGCAAATACTTGTGGGCTCCTTAGTGGATGATCTTTCCCTTTGCTTTACTCTTATGCTATACCTCAGAGTGTACATCTACTTCTGGGTATTGCCATCAACCCCTGCCTCAATCGGCACCTATTAAGACCTTCTTTGAGACACTGTTCAGTGTTGTTTCTGTCATGTCTCTTGGGTGTATTTGTGAGCTATCTTTCTCCAGTTTTCCTTGACTTTCTTATCTTTCCTCTTGTCCTTGGTAACCACCCCTACTGACTCAGCTTTGTATCACTAGCCAAGGCCTTGATCCTGTAGAAACTTCAGCTGCATTGTGAAGTAGGTTCACTGCACATAGGTATAAATACCTGGGAAAGACTCTCAGGATCTTGATCACAGTACCTTGAGCTGTGCCAGTATCTGTTATTTCCACCAATGTGTCGAGAAAGAGCACTGGCCATAGCACATCACACAAGGCAGGTTTATTACCTATAATAGGTAACAAGGGACCATAAAAGCATAGGGCTTATAGCCAGGTGTCCTCCAAGACACAGAAAACTTGCCAGAAGTACAGCCTTACATGAAGGTGTCTTGATTGTTATACAGCAAGGGATGGTATAAGATGGAAGTGTGATCACTCTGGCTTTTACGTCCACAGGAAACATAAATTACTATAGGTCATCCTGAACCAGAAGAGAAAGAAATGGAGCGGAGCCAGTGTTGCTGTGACTCCTGCCTCTTTAGTAACAATGTGGCATTTTTAGTACTCTCTATAGTTGTTTTGAGATAGAGAAAACTAACTGGTCAGTGCAAGGACACCTAGAAATGCATCTTGGATTTGTCATATTTCAGACCTAATGAGTAGCTGTCCTCGCCATAACCTTCTCATTATACATTTGTTTTTCTCAGGAGTGATACTATGTTCCACAAAGAAACACTAGTCAGAAGCCCCTAGTGCAGACTCAAATCTTCAGTTCCCCAATAATGACATAGAATCAAGCATACCACAGTCTGTTTATCCCTACCAAACATTTTTTTGTTGTTTTTCCCTATTTGTGTCTACATTAAATTCACAATCTATTTTACTTCTTCTGTTATGTTCTGTTTCACCATAATTGTCTTAAATTTGATTTCTTGTCTTACTTTGTTTCTTATATTACTTTCTCTATCTTTGAAATCCTACAGTGTTTACCCATAATGTATAGCATAAATTAATAAACCCTAAGCCTGGGGAACAATGTCTTTGGCTACCTGAACATTGCTTCTCTTTCCACTTTACTTTCCTATACTTTTGCTCTCATGGGTTCTAGTTAGGCCAAAATCTATACCCTTGCTGATGACTCCACATTTCATTCACTACCTTACCTTTAAACACATCATTCTCTGTATCTGAAAAAATCTGCATTCTCTTTACCACTAGATTAATTGCTCTTTATTCTTGTTTACATTTTTAAAAAATGTGTATGTGTTCATTGTACATAGCATAAGGTTTCATATAGGAAAGTTTCCTTCCACCCCCTACATCTACCCTCCACCTTTCATTTATCTCTCCTCCTCCATATTAGTCTCCCTTCTGCACACAACACACACACACACACACACACACACACACACACACACACACACCTTGCATACACACGACTTTATGTATCCATACAGTATCCTAGGACCCATAAATGAGAGAAAACCAATATAATATTTAGTTTTCTGTTGTTGACTTCTTTCACTTGCTGTGATGTTCCTCAGTCCCATTTTCTAGCAAACAACATGATATTGTTCTTCTTTGTGGTTTAAAGCTATTGCATTTTGTATATCCATCTCATTTTTGTATTCATTCCTTAACCTAATAGTCCTGAATATAACTTCCTCCACCAAGTACCCTGTGAGCCCTTTTGGAGTTGTCTAGGCTCTTCATATAAGCATATTTTGCTTAATATGTTGATTCCATTGCCTTCCCCCACCTCTCTCTTTGAAGAAACTATGAACCCACATGCTACAAATAGTGTAACAACAATATATCTGCTTATCACTCTCAGGAATCACAAGAAAAATATCTCCTTGCTCTTCAGAAATACTTTGTTGTTATAACAAACCCTGGGTGAAATAGAAAGTACTGCCTCTTCTTAAACTAATAATTTAGGTTTCTTTCTCATTCAGATTGTAAACTTGTTAAGGAAAGACTTCTAACTTTTTTTCTGTGGTTTTCACACCAGCATAGGGTTAACACATACTACAAAACTCAAGAAATCCTCCTTAGAGTGGATTATATCTCATCCACTCTGCCCATAGACAGGGATTCCATTGTGATTCTATCTTGTATGGAGATTTGGAAATGCAAATGGTTCTGCCAAAGGTCACTTGGTCCACTGACATTACATATACTCCCACTCCACTCTTATGGATTGGATATTGTTAAAGATAAACTTAGGATTAGTTAAATCTCTTTTCTGTCACCTTTTATCAGTCAGGGCCCTCTGGGCATTATTTGGCTTCTTTGTGTGGGACTCATCAATAATTTTTGGCTCTAAGAATAATTTAGAGAAGTCTAGCACAGGTAGAGTTAAGTAGCTAACAAGAGCCATTATAACATGCAATGACAACAGGAAATGGCTGTCAATGGGCTTCCCAGAGTCTACTTGACAGCTATAGCTAATGTCAATGGCTGTTATCATGAGGCAGAACTACAACAGCCATAATAGCTTTACGTCATAATTACTGCCCTTGTCTGCTGTTAATGGTAGAATTACCTCCTTTCACATTGACCATGCCCAGCTGATGCTAAAGTTGACAGAGCCCAGATATTGGAATCTTTCCTTGGGAGTCTTTAAGGGAAAAGGAATAAAACACCTCTGAAGGATGGAGAGATGAAGATAGACCCTTGTGCTTTCACAATAATTATCTGATCAAGCTTTGGTAGATCTTCTCCTACTGAGAATCTGTTTGGTGAAGTGTAGAAAGTAAACAAAAGATATAGATCGATTAATACCTCCCCTTGTATTTTATTCTTCAAAATAAGCCTGATGCATCTCATGATCAGGAAACTACCCAGCCCACACTGAACCCAGGAGATGGAGTGAATGTTCTCTGTGTTCATTTGACTCTACTGCTTAACTCTTCCATAACACTTTCCTGTCATTGTTTCTAAAAACCTCCAGGGAAAAGATCATATCTTATACATCAGGCATCTCACACTGCCATCTTTTCTTCATCTGTAGGTTCTCAAAGCAAGATAAAGTTTGATATGCATGATACTGAACATGCATAAGATATGGAGTAAACTGGAAAATGAATGAATCATAATCAAAATTTTTTTGTTACATAATCAATGCCATCCCATTTCTGATTCACTGAGGTAAAAATGAGATTATAGAGTTATGGCCTGTATTCCTTTGCTCAGATATCTTAAACAGAACATTAGAGAACAGAAGTATGGAATGCCCATGGTGCCGCCTGTCATATGGCTGTGGGCATGTGCAGCCAACTGTCCTGATAAAGAGAGAGAACTCATACCCTTGCTTAGTTCCACTGGCTAGTGTCTGTGAATAGCACGGCACAGGGCAAAGTCCCTGAGGCTTAGGATCAGATTGACTAAAGCTAAATCAGAGTGACCCTTTGTGATCTTAGAGTACTTTCCTAACCTTATGAACTTCAGTTCCTCCATCTATTCCCTAACAATTGAGATTGCTGAGAATTCAAATGAACAATTTTTATAAAGTAGAAGGGCCTTGCAATAGGTTTGTTCCATTTGTCTCATGTTATGGTACCCTGCTCACAGTCTTGATATGAAAGGCACCCCTCCATCTTATGCATACTATGAGAGCAATATAGTTGTCTCTGTGTGTGGATATATGGTATCAAAAGGGAAAAATAAAATATACAACAGTTTATTAGTTTGAACAAAACTATAACCCCTTTGTATTGCATAAGTGCATACAGTCTTTCTATCCAGGGTGCTAGCCTGTCAAAACGGCTACTTCCCCACCAACCACTGCTGTGCTAGTTATTTTTTAAAGCCTTCTAGCACCTTCTCCAGGTTGCCTATTGCATTCACTTCTTTCTTACCTCAGCACACCAAGGCTACAGAGCAAAATGAACAGGACAGATGTGGAAGGCTGGCCTTTGACACAAAATGAGGGATATGAAACATTTTGGCCTTCAGTCTCTTCTCTCAGTTCTTGCTGTGTCTGAACTCAGTCTTACAGCAGACAATGCCATCTTGTGGTTCTTGTGAAAATCATTCCTTGAAAAATTCAAGACGCTCACTGTATATCACCACTGACATTTCTTCCTCGAATCTTTTTCAACTTTAATTACTAACCCCAAGATGTTAGCTAATGGAAACAGAAGCTAGATTAAAACCAAAGCAGCTAGTTTTTCCTGGATGGAAAAATGCTTTAAGGCAATCCCAAAGAATCACAGGACTCTCCTGCTTTTTGATAGTAAGATGGAGGTAGCCTGTTCCGATGGCTTATCTCCTGGAGGAGTAGTATTATAATATTTGTTTTTTTCTGTGGTAATAAAACTTTTTATAGTAACTTACTATCTATCCTCATCCTGCATTCCAGCATTTTGAGTCCTGAATCCTGTGTGGAATCCCTTACCACCCTTGTCCAAAAAAGAAAGAAAGCAAAACCTGGATGTGAAGATTTCTACAGACACAGTTTTAAGGCCACTTGTTGGAAATTTGTGAGTATTTGGGTTGACTTGTATTGTCATGGAACATGAAAGAGGAAACTTTGGTTTGTTAACCACTGGAACCTTAGAGAGATTGAAGGCAGTGCTCGCCTCAGATGCTTAAGAGCAGAACTCATTGTGCTACAGAAGAAAGTAAGGCCCTACTCCCTGGAAGCATTTCTTCAACAGTTTTCATAAGTGATCAGAAAAAGCACTTCCAAAGTCCTGGAAATCCCATGGTTCTCTAATGAATAGATGGCTAGCATTTCTGATAACTAAATTTCAACTGAACCAGCAAAAGCAAACATTGTAAAAATGTGCTTTTAAAGTATCAATATTTAAGTTTTAATTTCTCCTGTGGTTCTAAAACACACAGGTAGGTAACTTGGAAATAATGTGTTTTGGAAAGCAATTTGCCTGTTAAGATCTCAAATTTAAAATTTATTATCCTAGCATTAGGTGTTTTTTGTTAGTAGTATTTTTTGTTTGGTGGGAGTTGGTTGGTTTTGTTTGTTTGTTTGGTTAGTTGGTTTGAGGGCCTCTCCGAACCCAGACTGTCTGGAAAGCTGTCAAATTATATCACAGATCTTGCTCTCAAAGACATTACAGTGGCCAGAAGGCTCAATTACTGCAGTTAGTTCTGTAGTGAATTGGGATTAGGTTGGCAAAGAATGCAAATTGGAATAAAGCTTTAGAAATCGTGAAGGATGTGCATGAAAGTGACTTGGTAAAGGATCATAGGACTCTAAAATGTGGAGTGTCCACCATAGAGAATCTGGGTGTACAAAGTAGAGGGGGAGGGGATAGGTGAAGGCCAAGAGGATACCATTTCATATGCAAATACAGAGAGTATCATACACACACACACACACACACACACACACACACACACACACACACACACTATAGGAAACAGAATCATCACTAACTTGCAATAATCCCAATAAACTCATTGATATCCCTTCTTCTATTTCCTTTCTTCAAATCATTTTAGATACTTGTAACCCTTTAGAGATATAAACTATAAGACAGCCATTAATAAAACTACATAAAGAAGTATACTCCAAAATACTTTTAAAAATGAAAGTTCTGAAAATTATTCAATAGTTCAAAGACAAGAAAAGAGAGAGGCAGATATATAAGATGATAGCTAGCAAAGTGACACACTTAAGCTTCAACATATGAGCCATTGCACTAAATGTAAGTGTTCAAAATATAATAAAAAGGAAGAGATAGCAAAGTAGGTATATGCTTCTTAGATAGTATGCCAACTGCAGGATACATTAAATAAAATGATAAATTGAACCTTATTAAAATTAAATGCTTGTTATTAAAAGAGCTGTGGTAGAGTAAAAGACAAGCCACAAATTGTATTACAAATTGCTTCTCTAGCAAGTAGTTTATATACAAAATATGTAAAGAACTTTAAAACTTTACCAGCTGTCAATAACATAATTTAAATAAAAATATAGAAAATACCAGAACAGATATTTATTGAGCAGAATATACAGATGATTGCCAAGCACAAGAAGACATATTTAGCACTACTAAATGCTAGGGGAAAAAAACAAATTAAAACTACAGTAAAATATCATCTAAGGAATCACTATGACTAAAAGTTAAAGTAATGGCAACATGCAGTTTGCTAAGGGAATTAGGAGAAATTATATCGTATATACATTACTACTAGAAATATGAAAGGGTGTAACATTCTTACAAGATAGCTTTGAAATTTCTTATAAAACGAAACATGTAATTGTGTAATTACTCCACACTGACAAATATACTGGAGTATTTATTCCAGTAAAATGAAAATATATATCTGTGGGGGAAAACACTCAGTCATAAATATTTATAGTTTTATTTGTTATATCTAAAGATGCAAATTGACTTAGGCATCCTTCAGTAGTGGAATGGTTCTACAAACAATGGTATAGCCATTTTATAGTATATTACTCATCAGTAGAAAGAAATACATATAAAAATATAGTTAAAAATGTGGGTGACTTTTGAGAACATTGCACACTGAAGGAAGCAAGCCAGTGCCCTAAGATTATATACTGTAATTTTATTTATAGAAAATTCTTTATCTTTTAAAACAAAATAAACAGCTTAGTGTCAGTAGAGAGAACGACATCAGGGAGGACCAAGAGACAGTAGAACATGGTCAGTAAACTGGATTTATTAGGAAATATGGTGTTGATGGAACTTCCTATAACTTGACTGTTTAGAAGATATTTGATAACATTGTTTGAACTCGAGCCACAAATTGAAACAAAACAATTACTTGGTAAAGGATGGGTATTAGAAATTTCCAGAGATCTCTTAAATCCCAACAGTAAGAAAATGAACATCAAACTAAAGTGAGAATAAATCCTAAATGGACACACCAAAGATGACATACAGATGGGACACAAGCATTTGAAAAGATGCCCAACATCATGTCACCAGGGAATCGCAAATCAAGACAACAATGAACTACCACTACACAGGCCGGTTATAATGGCCAAAAACAAAACAATGGCAAGAACTAGCAAGCATCTGCTGGGGTTTGAGGGGCTTACAAAATGCTAACAATGCTAACTTTGGAAGCCAATGTGAACCAGTATGAAGTGCCTATTTTTGCATTCTTTATTTTTAATTTAAAAAAGTTCATACAATCTAAACATTGAAACCAGTAGCTGTGATCCTAAGTATTTATCTAAAGGAGTTGAAAACATGTCCATACAGAAAGAAGCACTTACCTTTGTAGCAGCTTTATTCAGTTTCCTCATATCTGGCCCAAAGCAGAAATGATGCCTGCAGTCAGTGAATGGCTAGACGCACTGTGGCACATCCAGATGGTTGAATATCATTCGGCAGTAAGGAACATGAGCTATAAAGTCACAAAAGACATAGAGAAATCTTACACATATATTACTAAGTGTGAAAAGCTAATATAGAAATGTTAAATACTGTATAGCTCAACTTTGTGACATTCTGGAAAACAAAAATCTACCATGACCATAAATGATGTTATTTTTCCTCATTTTTTATTAGATACTCTGTATTTACAATTGAGATGTTATCCCTTTTTCCCATCCCACTCCCATCTTTCCTCCCCCTCCATTTACCTGCACAAAGGTGCACTTCCTCCTAATCACCCTCTCCACCCCATTGCCTTGGCATTCCCCTACATTGGGAAAACATGCCCTCCCTGGACCAAAAGCCTCTTCTCACATTGATGCGAGACACTGTTATCTTCAGCTACATATGCAACTGGATCAATAGGTCTCTCAATGTGTGCACAAAGATTGATGTCTTAGTCCATAGGAGTTTTGAAGGGATTGGTTGGTGGATAATGTTGTTCTTCCCATGAGGTTGCAACCCCTTTCAGCTCCTTCAGTCCTTTCTTTAGCAATGATGATGTTTTCTAAGAGCTGTGGGGGAGAGAAGGATGAATTTGATGAGAGGGATTTTAGAACAGTAAAACTATTCATAAGAATGGGCACATAGATCTTAAAAGCACACAAAATATACACTCTCAAGAATGATTGTTACCTAAACAAGACCTGCACAACAACAACAGCAGTTGACTTGCCAGAGTGAATAGAAAAAATCTCACAAGGCCCATCCTTAGGTGCGGAGCTACAAGCACAGGCTGCCAACAAAAGGAAAATCAGTTTTCTAAAGGAGCAAGTCCCTGATAGATCATCCAGTCACAACTGGTGTCAGTCCTAAATTCACTATTTAGAAATGAAGAATGCTGTGTGTGTGTCTACATGTATGTTTATGTGTGTATATGTGTGTGCATATGTATAAGTTGTAAACACAATTAAAAGCAACGTCATGATTTTGAAAGAAAGTGGCAGGACCATGGGAGGAGTTGGAAGGGAAGAGGGGGCAGTAGAAATAATGTAAATGTATGAGATTCTCAAAAGATAAAAAATTAAATGAAAACGAATGCATGCCATTGAAGACTCTAGGGCACAGGTGATGAGGATATATCATATGTTCTGTCAGTTGCAGGCATGTCTCACTATAACGCACCATGATGATAGTGGACTGGGAAGGTTTGCCTGAAGGGAAGAGGCAAGAACATATGGGTTTTTCTGTTCAGTTCTTCTGTGAACCAAACACTGTCTTTAAAAGTCACACAGAAGGATACAAACACATGGATAGAAATGGAAAGGAGTGAATCTGAAAAAGATCAGTGGGCTGAGCCAGTGTCAATATCTGGCAGTAAGATATTATTATTGACAATATATAGAAAGGGTGGTGGGTTATTTCCTATAGTTGCCTAGAAGTCTACAGTCTACAGTCAATACTACACATAAAACCATTTCGATGAAAATGTAAACTGTATCGTGTCCATTTTATTGAAAAGTATTTGACTTTTTGTCTTCCCTTAGTATCAACTGAGAACATCTTTCTGGGTCATAAATGGTCTTGCCTTATCCATCCTTTGTCATTCTCTTTCTCCCGCTCCCTTCCTCTCCCTTCTCTTTCCTCTCTCCACTCCCTCCATCCCTCCCTCTCCCTCTGATTCACAGATCTTTTTTCCTGTTGTTTGCCTATGCCAGTCTGCTTCCCTTTCTGAGCCTGCATCTATTTTCCTTGTGCCAGGACTCTTCTCCCAGTCCTTAATACAGATGTTTCAGTCTCAGCCATAAGTACCAATGTTAACCTTTCAGAATGTGCATCTCTGTTCAGCCACCTTAAAGTGACTTCCTTGATTGTCTGTCTGATTACTTTTATTAAACTATTAACTCTAGCTATGATGAGAATCTATCTATATTCTCTCTCTCTCTCCCTCCTTCTCTTTCTCTCCCTCCCTCCCTCCCCCTCTCTCTTTCCATAATGCATATTCTATACCTGCAGTGATTTTGTTTTCTGTGCCAGTTCCAAACTCAGTATCCAATTTGTGGTAGCTGTTCACTAAAGATCTACTAAATGAGCATTTCCAAGAAGTATTAAACCAGAAAATTTATGAGAATCGAAGGACTTATGGCAAAGGACTCTGATAATAATAAAGATGTTTATTCTTTTTTTCAAAGGAGAGAAAAGGCACACTGCTTGATAGAAACCATAAACAATTTCCTAGGGTGATTTTTTTTTTCTTTTGAACACAAGCACAGGTGAGTTCAAAAGCAATTGGCCACAGGTGGCCCATTCCCTGTACTCCAGGCCTGAGAGTGTGGTGTGTTCTCCAGCCATATGATTTTTTTGTGCCCTTTGATGAAGAACCAAAGTCAGAAGCTATCTAAGCATGTTTTATTCTACTTCATTGTCAGAATCATTATGTCCTTGTTGTTAGTGTGATAGCACCTTCATTTCAAGAGATAGCAGTCAACTCTTTGGATGAAATAAGTTTGTACTTCACCAGCACAAGGGCCAAATTCCATCATGAAATATGGCTCCAAAGCAGAACTCAGGAGAGAGGGAGGCAGGCCTTTGCCATCCTTACCCACTTCCCATGTTTTCCCTGTTTGCTGCTGCTGCTAGGCTTCTGGCTAGACAGAAATGGTTTCTCTATCTCCTACCTGTAGTCCTCAGTTTCAGCTGTTCTAGCAAGACAGATGCGGTTGGCTTAAATAGTAGGAATACCTCCTACATCTGGAGACTGCTAAGTCTAGGACCAAGAATCCAGCTGACTTGGGAAAGCTGCTTTCTGTTTTCTTATGTCTTATGTCTTTGTTGGGAGATGAAGATGGAGAAAAAGCAAGCTCATTTCTACCTTTTAATAAAGTACCAATAATCCTATCACAAGGACTTTATTCTCAATATCCTACTAGTTCTTCAAGTCTGGACTCTGATACTATTGCATTGGAGATTAGGATTTTTAGAAAGAGACACATTTAGACCATAACCCTTGCTAACCCAATCTCTCTTCCATTCCCTTCCTCTTCTGCCAGCCTTACCGAAGCATGATGCTCTTCCTGTTGGACTTTGGAAGTGTGAGAAATGCACAGAATGAAGCACCACTTAGTGGGATCAAGAACTTCCAGAGTTATATGGATGTAAAATAAAGTTTAGACAGGAACCTAAAACTGTCTGTGTGCGCCAAACAATTTACCTTCAGATTTACAATGGACCTTCAAAAAGCCCTAAGTATGGAAAGGGTTTTCTGCAAGTTGTAGAACTCCAACATCCTCAGTATACCTTCCTTTCTAAGCCAGTAGCTTAAAGATGTTTTCTTTATTGGCTTTATAGACCTACAATTAGAAATAATTGATAGAAAAAAATTGACCATTGTAAGCTAGAAGGATTTTTTTCTATGAGTTTGAAAACTACTCCAGCACACCCATGTTTACCTCCTAGACTAGTAGCCATGGACTTGGTATTCTTTACTAAACATCCATCACCATCAGAACTTCTAAGAATTAGGGTTCTCTGGGACTCAATCCTTAGTTTGCTTACCCCACTCCTTGTACTTAAGTGTTCTGTTCAGTTTCTTGAACTTAGATGCTTTCTAACTTCTGACAAGTGTTACTTCTGAACCCTCAAATTCTCTCTTGAGCAACACATGGAAATTTTCCCCACTGGTATTAGCCTATCTTGTCTAAAACTTGACTTTAAATTCAAATCATTCCCTGCACAAAATCTTTGAGTGGCTTGTCTTTACTCACAGTGATCTAGACTCCAGTCTTAAGTAGACAGTAGCTCTCACTCAGTGTGATCCTTACTTCTTGTTATGAATCATGCCGAGTACTTCTCTTCTTATTCTCCTAAAGCCACTGGTGCCAGTTTTATTAGCTCCCCTGTAGCCCATGTTTCTTTCTAAAGCTCTTGACCCTGCTTTTCTCCTAGTGGACCTCGTATCACTGAAGTATCATCCTCATCCCTCAGTTTAGGTCTCTCTTTGCTCAACCATCAGCCCTTCAGAAATGTCATTCCTGATATCTGTTTAAAAGAATAAACCCTCATCAGCATCATTCACTGCTTCCTCTATCACTGTCTTCTCACACCAGGATCATGTAGTATAACATATTACACTTGCTTTATTACTTTCCCATCTGCTCTTCTAAATGTATGCTCCGTTAGGACAGAAAATGTCTTTCCTTTATTCTTGTATTTCTAGCCCATGAAACTACACTTAGTAGATCATAAGTCGGCAATAAATATATTTCAACTCTTTTTTTTTTTTCAGAAAAGAGAAGGCAAGACTCATAGGTTGAAGAGCCAGGATGTAGGAAGCCAAATCAATTGCTTAAGATATATAGAAAATTTAGTGCATCTGTCCCTTTGGTTCCATGTGTCTGTCTCACCACCACTCAGGGAGGGAAAATGCAGGAGTGCCAGGTTGCTGTGTCAAGCTCATGGGAGGCCAACATACTGCTCAGAGGAGGCTAAACACAGTCTAAGATAGGGGTTTCAGACTGTGTTTCTTCAGGTGAGAAAAGGGCAAGGGACTAGGATGAAGGCTGTGGTTCCCAAACTCCAGTGTATCCAGATGCCACTGGGTACTGCAAGGAGTTGAAAAATGGGCTTTTGGCTTTAGATCACCAGAGCAGGTGATGAGGCTGGGGGTGGGGATCTGTCTTAACTCTGAGTGCCAGGAGTACACTGAGGACTTCTGCAGGAGATTCAGGTATGGCTATGTATGATGAAAACCTCTCCTACCCTTGCCCTGTGGTTCTTTATGAAGGAGATGGTCCTTGCTTGTCCAAACTTCTATATTCATAGTAGATGAAGATGCATATGACTTACTCAGGGTGAATCAGAGGTTAACTACCTTTAGTAGGAAGAGATGCTCATTGACTAATTACTCAGGCCCCTAGATACTTCATTAGCATGGAGAACTCTAGGTTCTATGCTATGTGACCAGTTGACATAGTCCTCTTAATGAGTACCTGGTCATGTACTCCATGACAGAAATCTCTCCCCCCCCCCTCCCGACACACAAGCACAACCTGCTTATTTGAAGGAAGTATTATTTGGAGGTAAAAGTTATAGAACTTTATGGAAAGTATTTTTTAATTCTCCACTGGTAGGGAAAAAAAGAACAGTTAGTTGAGAGAGTACTCCAACAAAATTAGATAATTTGAAACCTGGTCTTTGAGGCAAAATAGTGGTTTGTCATTTGCAATCATCCCATTTGTAAAAAAGTACACTTTAACTGGGAGATGTGTGAGTGGGGAGAGGGCCTGTCTAGAACAAACAATAGATAGAAAATACTCCATTTGTTCACTGTGAAGGGGAGAAGATAAAAGCATGTCAATGCTCCCCAGCGAATCTGGCTCTAGGTTGATGCAAATAAATGATTAGAAGTTGAGAATATGGAAGTGATGTGTTTGATATACATCCTCTGACATTTGCAGGATTTTGTGCCAATGGTTTATTTAGTTCATTTAACTGTGTGAGAAAGTGATTTGTGGAAAATGTTTAATAAGTGCAGGAAGATTTTTTAATAAAAGAAATATTGTGTATCTTTCATAGTTTCTGGACAGTCAAAAAAATCAAGTCCTATTTTTTTAGTTTATGGAATTACTTCGCAAAAAGAAATAGTGGCGATTCCCATCCATGGGTTAATCATTATCTCCTAAGTCATCAAGGAGGCTATTGGTTTGGGTCCATGAGTTGACTGGATCTTTAAGACTGCTCTCCTGGCCAGACTTTTGCCATCTGCCTCTTCCCAGCACACACACCATTATTATTTGTGGGAAGATGCTAGATGAGCCTTCCTCACTCTTCCTTTTATCCCAATCTCATGGAAGTCAGTCTTCATCTAAACATCATGCAAGAGGGAAATTCAAACAAACCAAACGTGAATCTGAACTTGATACCTAGCTATAGTGAATTTTCCTAATGACACTTATATTTTAATGCTAAATTGGGTCTCCCAAACTGTTTTTCCCAAAGACAAGAGTGTCTGCACTTCTAAGACACTGAGGGACCCTAAGTTAATTCTGATTGGTAAATACAGATGCCAACAGCCAATAGTTGGGGAGAAGAGACTTAGGCAGAGTTTAGGTTTCCCAGGCTTGAGACCATGAAGAGGGGAGGAAAACAGGATGCTGCTATGAAATAAAAGAAGAATGTACAAAAGAGAGAAGTAAAGCCACTATGGAAAGAATATGGCCCAGAGGTCTGCCCAAGACCATCACACCTAGGGACCCATCCCATCTGCAGACACCAAACCCTGACACTTATTGCAGATGCTAAGAAGTGCTTGTTGAGAGGATCCTGAAATAGCTGTCTCCTGAAAGGTCTTGCCAGCACCTGCCTAATACAGATGCAGATGCTCATAACTAGCCATCGAACTGATCCAAGGAACCCTAATGGAAGAGCTAGGGGAAGGACTGAAGGAGCTGAAAGGGATTGCAACCTCATAGAAAGAACAACAATATAAACTAACTGGATCACCCAGAACTCCCAGGGACCAAAACACCAACCAAAGAGTACACATTGAGAGATCCATGGCTCCAGCTGCATATGTTGTAGAGACGTGTCTTATCTGGGAACATTGGGAGGGGCAGCCCTTGGTCCTCTGGAGCTTCAGTGCCCCAGCTTAGGGAGATGCTAGAGCAGTGAGGCAGGAGTGGGTGAGTGGGTTGAGAAGCACCTTCATAGAGGCAAAGGGATGAGAGTATTTGCAGGGGTATCCAGGAAGGAGGATATCATTTAAAATATGTAAATGAATAAAATGCCTTAAAACAGCCAAGATGGAACATAGTATATAATAAATGGTAATTTAAGGTTATCAATGAAAATGTAGATTCTAATAATATGAAGGGTAGACAGCTGCCCAGCCATTATGCTACCTAAGACATTAAAATATGAAGTCTCTCTGTTTCTGTCTCTGTCTCCGTCTCTGTCTCTGTCTCTGTCTCTGTCTCTCTCTCTCTCTCTCTCTCTCTGTGTGTGTGTGTGTGTGTGTGTGTGTGTATGTGTGTGTTTAATCTGAAAACATATATGGTCTAAGGCAAAAAATAACCCCTCACTGATATTGATAATATTTTATACTACACCCAACCTAACATGTTAAGGAATTTCTAGGAGAGAAACTATGTTCTTTCTGCAGAACTG
Source organism: Micromys minutus (assembly GCF_963924665.1). Lineage (NCBI taxonomy): Eukaryota > Metazoa > Chordata > Mammalia > Rodentia > Muridae > Micromys > Micromys minutus. Next base: position 33,428,991 of record NC_137971.1, on the reverse strand, counting down.
GCATTGGAAAAGCACCCTTTCTTCTGAAAAAGAAGTGCTCAGAAATACAGAGGGAATACAGTGAGAAATACAGTGAGAAAGCCAACCCTTAAAACTGAGCCCACTTTGTTCTTTTGTAAATCAGACAAAAGTATGAAAGAAAAAATGAACAAGGGTCATCAAACTCCTCCTTGTCACTGGGTTCACATTGCAGTAGGCATCTCCTGTAGGCAGGCTTGTCCCATTACTGCAAACCCTTTCCAAACAGCCTATTCCCTTGACCCCAGACACTGATGTGTCGTGGTGCTATCTTAGACAGCTGTGTAGCTCTCAGGTACCCAGTGACAAAGAAAGATTAATTAGTTTATCTTCCCCTCTAATGTGGGATGGAAGATGTGTTGATTTTTAAGTTTTTCAATGTAGTGTTCCTTGGGCCTTCACACAAGGTATGATTCTTGGTTATATCTGCCTATTAAGATCTTCCAGGAAACTTTTAGAAAAGTGCAAGCTTCTTAGTGGTACGTCCACAGATTGGAATTTAATTAGGCATTTATGTATCTTAAGTAGAGGGATTATTTTTAAGACTCCAGGTACTTTCCATTTATGACAAGAACTGAAACCATTTGGTTAGTGTCCACTAATTGTATGATTCTGACTAAGTTTGCTCATATTTTAAAACTAGGAGTATTTTCTAAATAAAGTCATATCTTTCCCATTTGAAACTCTACATCACTATCTTAACTTTACAATCATTAAATCTAGTGGAACCTTTGATTTCACCCATGTAAGATGGAGATTTTATAAAAAGCTTATAGATAGGTTCTGTATGATGATCAAGTGAGATCATTATGTAACATGCTCTCGTATACTCGCCATTACTACGGTAAGCAGGCCTCAGGCACCATGAGTACCAGGGACATGGCTGAGATGAGGTTCTCAAATGTTCATCCCCCTTTCTGTTTCTCCTTTGTATACTGGTGTGTGACAACAGGGTATCTGCTCTTATAAATTTGGTCATTGGTATGTATTAGCCAAATCTCTCTGAAGGAGACCAGCACACCTAAGATCTGTTTGAAAGCTGTCTCCTTTCGAATGCAGGATCACATTTTGATGTCCTCAGGCCCAGTTCTGGGTTGGAGGTGGTTTAAACCTATTCTGTTCATTAGGTTTATTCTCTGTAAAGATACAGATAGTCTGTCAGGGTCAAAGGTTGTGCCTTAAACTCCACACTCTTTGTCTGTTCTCCCATTTCCAGCTCTGATCCTGGCTTCCTGCTTTTAGGTCAGTCAGTGCTTCCCACTGTGAGAAACTGTTCCTTCCAAATGTTTCTCTTCTGCCCTGGCTGGAAAATCAATTCTACCCCAGACGTTGCTGCAGTGGACTGGCTGCTGAGAACAGGGGTCAAGTTACTATTAGGACAACTGGGCTCATGAGGTTGTTTGACACTTTGAAGAGCCACCTTATCTGACTCTCCAGTGATCCAGTGCTATGTGAATCAATGTTTCTCAGAGAACAGGAGGCAGCCACAAAAACACCAGAGAGTGCTTGTAATTTGGTAGAAAACCATTGAAGAAATTGTCAACCTCCATTTTTCCTGTATGTGCTGCCATTTTAGAATGGTCAATTAGGTTCTGACCTTCCACCCTGTATCTCTTTCTATCTTTACCGACTTGCAGAACTGAAGGGCACCCTGTGCTATGCAAGCCACATTTACATTGTCATTAAAATTCAGTAAAAGTTGCAGGAAGTTGGAGCATCATTAGACCAGTCATTTAGCAGTAGCAGGAGAGAACCCATCAGGTTGCTGCAACTTATTTTCCTAGAGACATGGTAGTTTGGTTTATTTCAGTATACATTGTTTGGCATCTTCTTTTATGTATATTTTTATCTCAGCCATTTCATACACAAAACTGACTTTACTGATAATTAATTTTTTGCCCACAAACGCAACTTGGTCACATATTTCTATCTTACTGAAAGATGCCTGTGGATTCTGAAGCTGGTGTCAGCTCTCACCACCCACACACCTTCAACAAACTCAGAAAAATGTGTTATCCTTCCTAACATGTGCCCAGGTGATACATTGTTCCAACAGTTTTACGTCTGGACACATACATTGTGTTATTTATGCATGCAGGCAAGCTCAACAAGTGTTTGGTGTTTATTTTAGAGTCTACTATATTAATTTGGAAAGATTGGAAGGGCAAGATGTAAGTTTTAGCTGGCTTAGCCTGTTAATATATAATTTTACATTGAGTTTAAATGCACTTATTGACATTTGGATTTTAAGTAATGTTTTATGCAAGGACATATATGAGGGCTAGGGATGCAGTTCTTGAACATCTGTCTAACATGAGAAAGGTTGAGTTTAATCCCAGCACTGAAAATCAGACCAAAACAAACACACAAACAAAACCCACAAAGGATACAGTTAATCAGAGCACATAACAGTCCAGGAGATAAGGCTGGAAAAAGGAGGAAGAAGTTTTCTGTGGCAGCTTGCATTTATTAGTTCAACTAGCATAGGGGTTGACTTGATCCATTCTGTTTGATGGATTAACTACTCCCAGCCAAAGATGCTTGTTTGCTATTGCAACAATACACACACAATCATTTGAACAGTCCTCCCTCTTTTCATCTATCTTCTGATATATTTTTAAACTACCAATTGTAATCTTTTGGTAAGTCATGAAAACAGTTTAGTGCATGTTTCATGCAGTATTTAAAAGACTATATCAGAATGCCTCATGGGAAGAAATGATAAATATTACTTTTGTAAATTTTTCTATTTTAATTGTGGTGTGTGTGTGTGTGTGTGTGTGTGTGTGTGTGTGTGTGTGTGTGTGTGTGATTATGTGGTACTGAAAATTGCAATGCTTGTTGTGAGTTTATAATAAAATCTACAATTAGACCTAAATGAATTCCCTTCTGAGATGATTCTACAATCTAGAAATCAAGGAATACTCATTCTTTAGAAGACAGAGTCTTCAGGGTGCCATTAAGCTAATGTCAACTCTAGGACCAATGGCTACATCTACAGTCCAGAGTTAAAAGCTCTGTAAATGATCTAATTAGCTCAGTGTGCAGTTCTAAAAAGTCAGGCAGAAAGACTGCAGCATCCCTGGGAACACATTAGCCGTGCAATTTTTCAGTCCACATGGGTCATTTCAAGTTCTCATTCTAGGTGGACTGTGGCTCTTCCGTGTAGACATTGAGGGAGGTTGTCCTGTCAATACACACTAATCCTATGGGAGTCTGGCCTTCGCTTCTGTTTGCTAAAGTAGGATCTTATCTGTCTATGACTCCCACTCCACAGATTCTAGCTGCACTCATCCCTTGATTTCACTGAGTACCATGTCTGTTTCTGTCTGTTCAGGCTTGCTGTCTCTGCGGGGTACGGGAGAAGAAGGCGAGGGGAGACTGCAGGTCTCATTGCTTCACCATTGTTACTTGCCAAGAGAGGAGAAATGGTATTGTCAGAAACTGGGGCCTACTTTATACAAGTATACTGGGGTAAGACTTTATATATTCTTATTATTGAATTTGAGAAATGCTTTTGTTCACCCAATTTATTTATTTTTTAAAATATCATCAAATGTATCTGAAACTCTCTAGTGTATTTAAGTTGATTGTTGTGTCTTTCTATGTCTTGAACACATACTGCTTTCTCAAAGGTTTTCATAATCTCATGAGATTAGAAGAGATAGCATAGATAAAGTGATGGACATGCACTTGATACAATGTATGCTATTGGGCTTCCTTTGCTGGGATGATGCTCTCCAGCCACTATTGTAACATTGCTTTAATAACTATGAGCTAAGGGTGTCACGATCCCTAGTGCTTTGGATCTAGGTAGGCATACTAATGATATGCTTTCCATATGGATGGACTGAGAATTTTCCTCAAGTTAATTAAAAGTTTAGGTAGCACAGGACTTCTTTAGAGGTTCAAAAAGAAAGGCAGCGGATATTAGGCTCATTCAGCCAGAAAATTTCCCATGATCTCCCATAAACACCAGATACTTACCGCCAGTCCTCATGAACATTCATTCCCTTCCCTTTTCCCTTTCCTGCCTCTCTCACATGAGTATCTGGCCTCCTTGAATTGCTGTCACCTTGTTTCTAAGCCTTATTCCATTGGAAACTAGAGCAGCCATGCCCCTTCCTTGACGTCTAGCTGTGGGGGATGCACAGTGTGATTAGAAACAACAATCTTAAGAGACAATTTTGTTATAGAAGTTTAGTAAAAGTTATGGGAAGGTTGGGCCAATGAAATAGCCCAGTTGATAAAGGCACCACTGCCTTCAAGCCTGGAGATCTGAGTGTGATCCTGAGAGCCTGTATAAAGGTGGAAGGAGAGAATCAATTTACCTGATTATCACATGCATGCATGTACATATACTTGTGCCTATGCACATGTGCATGTGTACATACACTAATAATTTATGAAATGAAAATTTGAGAAAATGACTCATTCCATGATGTCACAAGCATTGTCAAGCTCCCAAAGTGCATATATTCTTTTGCAGCACAAGCAGAGAGAATGTCCCTAGTCACTTTTTGGAGCTAATATATTCTAGAAAACAAAGAAGACAAGCAAATGGTGACAGAATGTTGTGTACTAATTTTCCTTAGGCTGGTAGGTTTTAAACAAAAAAAAACTAAAAAATTAAGTGTAAGCAAATACAATCAGTCTATTAAAGACCATACATGGCACGGTGATACCTCATGAAGAAGCCTATGAAGACATTTCAACCTAGAGACATAAAGTAAATTATAGAAAATGTATGACTGTAGTGTAGAAAAGTATTTTGAACATTGTTTCACTTTTTCAAGATTGTTATAAAAACAAATCCCCAGTCTCTCTGTACATGTACCTTTCTATCTTATCAAACACATTCATGAGGAGTACCCAGGTCTGACTTGTATATAGCAAAAAGCTAGCTTTTTATACTAGAACCGTTTCCTCCTTTCCACATCTGCTAGCTGTCTCCTTCCTACTTGCTATTTCAATAGTTGTGAATCATCTGAGTATCCCACTTGATGGAATTATATGATTTTTATCTTCCTGTAATTGGTTTATTCCACTCCACATAGTGTTCTCAGAGCTCACCACATTGAAGTGTATGTCAGATTCTTTGTGCTTTTTAAGGGTGAATGGTGTTCTGCTATTTTTCTCTCCATTCCCACAAATAAGAGCTCCAGTTTTGCCTCCCACACCCTGTCAAGCTTTGTAATTTGTCATTAGGAACTTCAATTTTGGTAGTAGCCATCCTAGCAAATAAAAGGCATCTAATATCTGTTGGTGGCTTACAGTTCCCAATGATTGGTGACGTACAATACTTGTCCATGTTCATTTTGGGGGTCTGACCTGGGCTGCAGTTTTTCTGTCTACAATTTCAATTACCCGTGGGCATTTACAGTATGACAATAAACTTTGCTGTATCAGAATACTGTAGACCTCCTTCCAGACATGGAGCAGCTGCTCTCTCATCTTTTAAAGAAATGCATGCTTTTCACCTTTGCCTTGTCCAACTGAATTGCTGTGTTCTACATATACAGTTTCAGAATATTCTGTCATTACTTGCTTATGAAATATATTATTTGAAGATCTAGTCTATCATTTGTGGGTCCTTTTTTAATTTTGTTGGTATTGATGTACTGATTTTAGAATTTTATGAAATTTAATTGTCTCTATTTTCTTTTCTTATGTGTATCTTGAGTGTCATAGCTAAAAACTGCTGCCAAATAGTCCATTTTTTCTTCTTAGGGCTTCAAGCCTCTCACTTAACTTTTTGATATGCATAACATTAATTTTGTTTATGGAGGATATCATGTTTACCCAGAAAGATTCTTCAAAAAAAATTCTTTCCTCAAGAAATAATCTTAGGACCCTTGTAAAAAATAGTTTGAACAGATGTATGTGGGATAATTTTGCAGGCCCCTATCTGATTCCATGCCTCTGTCTGACGACTTTTACTCCAATGCTACAATAGTTTTGTGATCAGTTTGAGATGGAAACATCTTACTCTGTTCTCACCCATGATTGTTTTTAGTATTTATGGTCCCAGAAGATTTTCTCCAACAATTTTAGAATGCAATGTGTGTGTGTGTGTGTGTGTGTGTGCGCGCGTGTACATGAGTGTGTGTGTAAAACTATCACAGGAATTTTGATAGGTGTTGCATTGAAACTGCAGGTTATTGGGGATAGCATGGTAACTTAAATAATACAGTGCTCCATTTCATGTCTACTGAATATCTTTTCATTTATTTGTGCTTTCTATGACTTGATTCGGTTATATTTTATAATTTTGTTAAATAAATATTCTTTAGGCTTTGTCTCATTAACATTATTTCTACATACTTAATTATGTTTGACTCTGTTGTAATGAAATCAGTTTTTAAAAATTTTGGTTTTCTATTGTTCATTGTTGGTATACATAAATACAACTGAATTTGGTGGTTGACTTTGCATTCTGCCAATTTTCTAAATTTGTTAGTTTTAAATGTGGTGTGTGTGTGTGTGTGTGTGTGTGTGTGTGTGTGTGTGCACGTGCGCACACACACACAATCACACACATACATGTGTCTCTTTAGGGTTTTCTACATATGAAGCCAAGTCATGTTCAAGTAAATATTTTTACTTTTTTCTTTCCAGTTTTGGGGGGGGTATTGCTTCTTTTCTTTCCCCAAATGGTTAGGTCCATCTAGAAGTGGAAAAAAATAATATCCTAGTCTCATCTCAAATATTAAAGGAAAAAAATTTTAATTTTTCACCATCAGGGATGATATTGTCTGTGGGATTTTCCAATATAACCTCTCTTATATGAGAATATGTGCCCTGAGTTTCTTTTTTGAATGATTTTATTTTATTACAGGGGAGCTTAGAAGTCTTCCACATGCTTCCTCTGCACCAATTAAGATGATCTTGCATGGTGTATTTTATTCATCAGTTCGGTGAATGTGATAAGTTACATTTCTTGTTCTCATATGACAGAGTCAATGTGGTAAGGAAAGATACTCTACTTGGGCATTTTATTAGTTTCTTTTTTTGTTGCTATGGTAAAATACCATGACAAAAGTAATTTAGAGAATGAGGGTTATTTTGTCTTGTAGTTTAAGAGTATAGCTTACTTTGGTGGTCAATTCATGGCAACATAGAGGAGGGAACTAGTCATAATGCATTGCCAGCCAAAAATCTAGGTAGATTCCTGGTTTGGCTGGCACATTTTAAATTTAGCCTAGTACTGAAGCTGAAAGAATAGGGATATCCACTTTTAGGGTGGGGTTTCCAACCTTAATTAACATAATCAAGGGAAAAGGAAACATGTGAAGTTAGCAGGGAAACAAATGGGGTGGCTAGCAGAAAACTGGAGAAGAGGGAATGGGGTGGGTTTGAAACGAACATGTCCTATGAATATATGAATATTAAATTGAATATTTTAAAAAGATAATCTCTCATAAGTATGGCCAGAGGTTAATCCAATCTAAATAATCCCTCACGGGCATGCCTAGAGGCTTGTCTCCAAGGTGATAGATCCTGTCAAGTTGGTAGTCAATATTAACTGTCACAGGCATATTTATGGAAGTCTTTTAATTTGGTTTGCTAGCATTATTAAGGTGTTTTGCATTAATATGTTCTATCTTTTTTTACATGGCCTTTGTTAGGCTTTGCGATAAGTTATTATGACACTGGTCTTGGGGGATGAGTTTGAAATTGTCCTTCAAGCATTTAAAAATTTTAAAAATATGATTATTAATTATTCCTTAAATGCTTGGTGGTACTCACCAGACAAGCCATCCATCCTAGAATCTTATCTATTGAGAGGTTTTTTTTTTTTTTTTTGATTATTCATCCAACCTTCAGACTAGTTTTGTGTCTGTTCAAACATGCTGTCTCTCTGACTCAGTCTGGCTTGAATGCATCCATAAGAGATTAACTATTTCATTTAGGTAACCCAGTTTATTGGCACATAATTTTTGAGTATTCTCCTTAATGTCTCTATTACAGTTTACTATTTTGCTCCTTATTAAATATTCTGAGTCATCTGTCTTTTATTCATAGTCAATATAACTAATGCCTTGTTAATTTTCTCAACATTTTGAAGAACCAAGGTTTTAAAAATGATTGCCTTCTCTTCTTCTCTGTCTCCATTCTTTCTTTGTTGAATCTGAACTCTGTTTACTCTTACTTTTCTCATTTATTTAGGTGTAAATTTCATTGTTAATTTAAAAATCTTCCTTTTCAATGCTGAAATTTTTGCCTACAAATTTTCCTCTGGGCATTGTTCTTGTTGAATTTTACAAGCTTGGTATATATATATATATATATATATATATATATATATATATATATATATATAATATATATATATATATATAATATATATAACATATTATATATATTAATCTCTGGTTTCATTTGAAGATATTTCTTACTTCCTTGGGGTTTTATATTGTTGTATCCAGATAATCCTTATTAATAATTTTTGGTGGACTTTTGATATTCATATCTCTATTCTAGGATTGTTCTTTTCTTCTTCTGAATTTGATCCTTTAAGAATTTTCTGAGATGAACAAATGCTACTTTGATTGTTCTAATAATTGTGTCTTATTTAATTCCTTAAGAATTGGGGGAAAGAGGGGGTATAATCTGGCACTGAGTTGGGGGAAAGGACTGAAGCCCTGAGGGCTAGCAGAAAGAATAGAAACAGGCAAACTCGAGAGGTAAGAGGTCGGGAAGACCCCCAAGAATATACCAGAGACCTGAAAGTGAGAGACTCTAAGTACTCAAGGAGGTGGGGGACCCTAGATGAATTCCCTACAGTGGGGAGAGGGAACTTGTAGAGCCCACTTACAGCAGAAAGACAGGGCATTAAGTGAGAAATGGGCTTGTTATTCCACAGTCAAATCTCTGGCCCATAATTGTTCCTGTCTGAAAGAACTGCAGGGAGGAAAATGGAGAGGAGCCTGTGGAAAAGAAGGTCTAGTAACATACCCAAAGGTGAATCCAGCTCAAGGGGAGACCCCAAGGCTTGATACCATTACCGAGGCTATGGAGTGCTCACAAAAAGAGACCTATCATGACTGCCCTCTGAAAGGCCCAACAAACAGCTTAAAGAGTTAGATGCAAATGTTTGCACCCAACCAATGGACAAAAGCTGCTGATCCCTGTGGTTGAATTAGGGAAAAACTGGAGGAAGATGAGGAGGAGGGTAGCCTTTTAAGAGGACCAGTGGTTTTTATTTAAACTGGACCCCTGAGATCACTCAAACATTGCATCACCAACCAGTCAGCATAGACCAGCTGATATGAGGCCCCCAACATATGTACAGCAGAGGACTACCAGGATGGGGTTCATTCAGAGAAGATGTCCCTAACCCTCAAGAGATTTGGAGGTCCCAGGGAGTTTAGAGGTCTGAAAGGGTGGGTGGGGTGGAGACAGGGGACCCAGGTAGGAGTTATGAGATATGGAACAGTCAGAGGGTGGGCTGAAAGAGGAATAAAATTTGGAGTGTAGAAATAAATAAATAAGAAAAATTGACTTTGCTAGAGTCTAGATTTCAGTATTTGTGATCATGTATTTTTATGGTTTTTCTTTTAAAATAGTTCTCCAAGTGTCCACATTCTACTTTTTGGGAGCAGTAAGTGTCCTACCTCCCATAGTCAAAAGAGCCGAAAGATGTGAAGTCAAGGATTTGGAGACATAGGCAGGAGGACCAAGATCAGAGGGAAGAAATGCAGTGATGGAGGATATCAGAGAGAGAGGCAGCTGGGATGAGGATGCTGTTGGAGGAACTTTTTTTTTTTTTCATTTTCAAGGCTCTTGAGAAACAAGCATTCCTATCAGCACCCATTTTTTTAGCATCATTTAGCCTTGAGAACTTTAAGAAAATAAAGGTTTGGGGGTTTGCCGTTGTTATCGATTTTATTGTTGCTGTTTGTGGTAATTTATTACAACACCAATCGGAAACAAATATAATCTGCTGTCAAATTGTGCTTTTGTTATTACTTTATTGGCTTTTTATACTCTTCTCAAATTTTCCCAAGTATCCTGACTTAGCCTGGTGTCTAAAGGTAACTTTTTATCTTTCAGTTTTTCAATTCATTGGACTTCTCGTTTCATCATTGATAGATGAAACTATTCTCACCTATTACTTCATCTAATGTCTCTCTATTAATCTCTCCCTGGGAACCCAGTTATTTAAAAATCTTTTAAACTTCATCCATGCTGTTAAATTCTTCATCTATATTTTACATATGTTTCTGTATCCTCTTAATTTATCACAAGGTCTATTTTCCATCTTCCCTCCCCAGTTATGTCTAATCCGCTGTCTGCTCTTAGGCATCTTAACGGATATCACCCAGCTTCACAATTTCAAAAGTGCTACCTAGATCCTTTGCAAATGTACCTGATCATCTTTGATAGTCTAAATCTCTCTCACCATATACTCAACTGGTTATTTTACTTCTATAAGCATAGAATATTAAACCTGGCAGTGTCTATTCAACTTTCTCTTTATCTGATAGTTGTTGCTTTTACAGATCTGGTGATGTGTCTTGTTTTTGCTCTTGCATTTTATCCTGATGGTTTGTTTTCTCCTGTGCTCAGTGTGGTTTTTGTTCTCACACCTTGAAACTTTCTATCTGTGACTTTGTTTCTTCATTGTTATTGGTGAAAGACATAATACCCTCCTAGGGTTGTTCATCACATGACAGGTGGGTTCTCTAGAGTGGGGGCTCTGAGAGAGAAGAAGTCCAGTAATCTGGGAGGCACAGTCTATAACAAAAGTCAAAACTGACAACCCATGACTTGCTGTTTCTACCTGTGACTTGGGGAGGTGACTGAACAAGCTCATGAATCCCAGGAGGCAAGATCCCTGAGAACCACCCGAAAGGTTGTCAATCTTGCTTCTATACATCATTCTTGTTTGTTTGATTTTTCATTAATTAATCACTTTACTTTACATCTCAGTAAAATCTGCCCCCCCTCCCAGTTGAGAAAGCCCACCCCTCACACTAGTAATAAGAGTCTGCTACACTTTCAGACAAGAGGCTTCACCCGGCACCTGATGACCACAGATGCAGAGACCCACAGTCAAACATTAGTCAGAACTTGTGGAACCTTGTGGAAGGGGATGGTGGAAAGGAGGTTTGAAAGAACCAGAGAGTTTAAGGACACCACAAGAAAACCTACAGAGTCTATACATCATTCTTAATGAACATGAAAACATTAACAATATTGGAAGCATTAACCATATTAAGCAAATGAGGAGCAATGTCTTTGAGTTTCTGATGAAAAGAAACTGAACAGTTTATCTGATAACTACAGGAATACTATCTAAGATGATAGTTTGTGTGCATTCTGGCTTCACTCAAATGACATGACTTCCCCTTTCTTAAGACAACCTGTTTCTTTTGCAGAAGACCTAGGTTCAGTTTCCAGCAGCCACATGGCTACTCACAACTGTCTCTCTCCAGTTCCAGGAGACCTAATGGATCCCCTTAACCAACTCAGACACTTCAATGCAGGCACACATACACACATGCAGCTGAAACACACACAAAAACTTGAATTAATAAATCATCTAAAATGTCATGAAACTCCAGAAAAAAGACCATAGTTTGATAACAATACTTACTATTTAGATTAATCATCTGTTTAGAGGAGGAAGGGTCTCACTGTGTAGCCTTAGTGGACCTGTCACTTGCTATGTAGATAAGAAAGTTCTAAAATACAGAGATCCTCCTGCTTCTGCCTCCCAAACTATCAGGGTTAAAAACATGAGCCACTTTGCCTGGAAATAAAGTATTTCTTAGTGTTAGAGTATATTGATGAAAATATATTTAGCAATCTGAAACAAAATTAGGCTAGTGGGGATGTAAATTACTATATGCATTTTATAGTTTAATTTGGCAATCTATCTTAATACTCTTAAAAATCTACATGCCTATAAAATCTATATAGGAAATATATATTATAATAACTATCCCACAATTTCACATGGAAGTGTTTATCCTAGTAACAAATTATAAAAGCACGAAAATATTATGCAAACCACATTCACTTTTATGATTAAAAATCATTGGAAATAGATTTCTAAAGGAAGTTATTGGTAAATAATTATCCCACATACTCATAAAGAAAAACTATGCCCATATTAAAAATAATATCGCAAATATGCATATGCAATCACTGAAAGATGTGTCCAACATATTATTATGTAGGCAAAGACACTGTATACTGCATGGTTCACTTTATCATGTCTAATTTTCAAATAGGTAATTTATATTGTTAATGAGGACATCTTGATAATGAAAACACAAATTATTTTTATTTCCATTTTATCTGTATTATCTAAAGTTTACTAAGCACCTGCTCCTATAACTTGTAATTGTTTGTAAAATGAAAGCAAAAATAGTATAAGCCAAGAAACTTCTTGCAGGATTTAATTTTCTAATTATTTAGTCGTTCTGAAATTATTGGAGGTTCAAAATACATGTATGTCATTGTATTGATGATAAATATATGATGCCAATATTTAGTTTGTACCTAGGCAATATTTCTTACCATAAAAACACTCTTTGATTCATAGATAATTATGGTTTAATCTCACAATAAAATAAAACAAAAATAAAAATAAAAAAGAACAAATTTGTGAGTAGAGAGATGACTCATTTAATGGTTAAGAGAATTTGCTGCTTTTGCAGACAACATGGGTTCAAAACCCAGTACCCACAGTGTAGCTCTTTGTTGTCTGTTAACTCCATTTGTAAGAGATACAGTGTGCCTTTTTCCCCCTCGTTTTGCCTTTGCTCATGTGTGGTGCATGCACATTAACTCATGCACACACATAATAATACACATAAAATATTTTTAAAGAACATTTTTTTGTAAAGCAATATTCAAAGACATGATTACTTTGCTAGTTCATTTAACCATCAAATTTCTTCTGTGAAACGGGCATTAAAATCAGTATTCATTTTCTGCTAAGGGCAGAAAGCAGATGGATAAAAGAACTTAACTCTAACTTTGATAAATGTGCATCAAGATCGAAGTATACTTGTTCTACCTAGGGTGCTATGATGAAACACCATGACCAAAAGGTACTTGGAGAGGAAAGGGTTCATTTGGTTTATTATGGTAGTGCATCACTGAAGTAAATCAGGACAAGAACCCCAACCTAGAAGCAGGAAGAGATGCAGAGGCCATGGAAGTAGGGGTGGGGGGGTGCTGATTATTGGCTTGCTCCTCATGGCTTGCTCAGCCTACTTTCTTATAGAACCCAGCACAACCAGCTCAGGGGTGGCACCACCCACAATGGCTAAATCTTCTCTTATTGAATTACGAATTAATAAAATACTACATGGGCTTGCCTGTAGTCACATCTTATGGAGGCATATTTCACATTCAAGGTTTCCTACTCTCAGATGACTATAGCTTGTGTCAAGTTGGCCTAAAACTATCTAGCACAATATTCTTTTCTCCAATAGTTCATTTTGCCAAAAGATCCCTGACACCAAGTGTTTTCTACAGTAGACATATTGAGGAACACCTCTCACTGACAGATCTTGTGCATCTCATAAAACAATCTCTATAGCTATATTCTAGATTTTCCTGTATGCAGGGAAGTGGACCATAAGCAGAAGCTTGGTAAGGTTGGGCTAAGGCTATCGGCCCTGGAGACCCTGAAGGGATGGTAGGAGTTTCACCTGCTCCCATTACCTGGCCTCTGTCATGTAGCCACAGCTCCCCATAGAGAGATTCGTGGCCATCAGTCACATAGGAGTGATGCCCCAATCCCTTCCACATGTAAATGAAGCATCCCTAACATGTCAGACCAAGACAAAAGAAGTACCTACTGTCAGACCTCAATACACCCCAAAATTGTTTATGAGATCCTATCCAGAAGGAATAAATCTGGGTGAGAATTATTCTGTTAACTGAGAGAGAGCATCTGTCACAAGCTGGAACACCACCAGGGAAGAGACCTGGTTGTGCCTTTCCCCTTTGCTTGGACCCTCCCACCTCATTGGGCCAGAGATCTCTCCACGAATAGTCTCCAGTACAAAAGCCTACACCCATAGTTGTTGGTTAGATTATTCAGGTCCAAAGATTTTGCTTTGTTTTAAGCACTACACAAAGTTAAAACTTCTTCCTTTGCACTAATAATTGGAATGGATGATCTATGATGCCCAACAAGTTACTGTAGAGCCATAGGGGAAAATACAAAACAGTTCTCTTAGGAAAATGTACAATATGACCATACAGCACTTTACTTGCCTGCAGTAAGGATTCAGGAAATAGTGCCTGGAACCCTCTGCAGGGCAATCTTAGAAATTTGAATTAGCACCATTGAATTTAGTTATTGCTTTAATTTCTATTTGATTTCCACTTTTAATATGACTGCCCTTTTATGGTGTTAGCATGAAGTACTCTTTTCCTAGTTATATTGTATAATGCTCTTTACCTACTGGTATTTTTAAAACACTCCACCTCTACACGAAGAAGTGCCAACATCAGAAACCAAAAATCTGGGGCAGTCTATTTTAAATAATTTCACCTAAATTGTGATTTTTTTTAAGTTTAGTTAATTAACTTAGTTAAGTTTTTCTCAGCATATTGACTTATACTGTAGCCATCATTTTGAATGATTGGTGATAATGATGATAGTGATGACAATGATGATGAATTTAATCATGGCTCTATGCTTACCCTAACTAATAGCTAGAGAAGAGAGCCCTCATAAAGGATGTATAGCATAATGAAAGAAGACATGTCAGACTCCTGTCTGCGAATATAACAGAGTATCAACAATAGGGCCAGGAATTTGTACTTGTCCATGGGCTGGGTCTCAAGTTGGGCCTGTTATGGGTTGGCCATCCCCTGAGTCTCTTCTCCATCCCCTGTGCTTGCATTTCTTATAGACAAGATGAATTTTGGGTGAAAAAGATTTGTGGTTGGGTTGGTGTCTCGATTGCTCCTCCAGGGTTCTTGCCTGACTACAAGAGGTGGCCTCTTTGGGTTCCATATCCTCAATGCTGTGAGGCACAGCTAAGGTCATCCCTATTGATTCTTGGGTACTTTCCTTATCCAAGGTCTCTGTCTCATCTTGGAGATACCCCCACTTTCTCACCCCCACCAGTTGCAGAGAGGCTCCAGCAACAGCTGACTCAGGCAGATGCAGACACCCACAGCCAAACAGTGGATGGAGCTTGGGGACTCTTGTGGAACAGTAAGGGGAAGAATTGTGGGCCCTGAATGGGATAGAAATTTCACAGAAAGATGAATAAAATCAACTAACCTGGACCCTTGGGGCTCTCAGAGACTGAACCCCCAACAAAAGAGCATGCATGGGCTGGACCTAGGTCTTCTCACACACATGTACCATTTGTGTAGCTTGGTCTTAATGTAGGGCCTGAATAACTGAAGCATGAGCTATCCCAAGAGCTGTTGCCTGTCCCTGGGATATGTTCTTCTATCTGGGCTGCTTTGTCTGGCCTCAGTGGGAGAGGACAGTTTAGGCCCATAGAAACTAGATGTGCAGGGATGGCAGGATACCCAAGGGGCCACCACCCTCTCAGGGGAGAATAGGATGAAGGTAAAAGGAGAATTGTGCGAGAGTGCGACCAGGAGGGGAGAAATGAGTAGGATGTAAAGTGAATAAAAATATTAAAAAAACAAACAAGCAAGTAAACAGAAAGGGAACATGAAATAGGCCAGGTGATTTATTGTGGATAACAGGAACCCCTGTTCCCATCTTAATTGTGTGACTTTGAGAAGCTGCTCAGGCTCTGTGGGACTATTTGCCATCAGCAAAACATGAATAACAGTTAGTTGTTCTAAGAATCAAGCAGGTAAGTAATTGAATGATATGAGCTCATACTTGTTGGAAATCTACTTAGCTACATGCTTCACTTCTACTACTACTAATTTCTATTTATTATTAGTATTATCCTGGTCTTAGTCTTATATTTTGTTATATATACATCTATCTCTATTTCTATATCTATCTATCTCTATCTCTATCTCTCTATATATATGTGTATCTTTATCTATATCTATTACTATAGTTGTATATGTATTACCAGAAGAGAAAACTCATCATCAATTTCACTCAGCTATGAACCTTGAGACCAACAACAGTGACATATCTTCAAGATAGAAGCAATTGAGCTAGCATGACTACTTGCTAATGACAACAGTGCTGTCTCTAATACTGACAATGACCACAAATTGTATACTGTAGATGTGCCACCCAGTAGGTTCCCATGGATAATCCCTTGTCAATAGTAAATGACATCTAAACATCCTACACAATATCTGACAACAAACCCAGCACTATAACGAATTATAGGTGGAAAACCCAATACAAAAAGGGAAACTACATCCTAGTAAAAGCAATAAAATATCTAAGCAAGAAAAACAAAAGAAGAAATACACAAAGGTACAATTTTACCTCTAAAAGAAAAAATAGCAGGAAACAGCAACCACTATTACTTAACATCTGTTAACATAAATGGACTCAATTCCCCAATAAAAAGACACAGACTATCAGACTAGATTATTAAACAGAATTCAGCATTTTGCTGCGTACAGGAAACTCATCTCAGAGACAAAGACAGACAAAGACACAGAATCTCAGAGTAAAAGTGTGGGAAAAGAACCTTCCAAGCAAACAGCCCCAAGAAGCAAACTGGAGTGACCATTCTAATACCGAATAAAGTAGATTTTCAAACAAAAGTTATCAAAAAACATAAGGAAGGACACTTTTGATTCATTACAGAGAAAATTTGTCAGGAGGAATTCTCAATCCTTAACATATATACTTCAAACACAAGAGCATCCATATTCATAAAAGAAACCCTACTAAAGCTTAATAAATACATTGCACCCCACACAATAATAGTGGAATACCTCAACAACCCACTCTCATCAATGGACAGACCATGGAAACAGAGACTGAACAGAGAAACAGTGAAACTAGCAGAGGTTATGAACCAATTGGAATTAATAGACATCTACAGAACACTGCATCTTAAAACAAAAGAATACACCTACTTCTCAGCACCTTACAGCACCTTTGACATAATAGACAATATAATCAGTCACAAAACAATCCTCAATAAATACAAGAAGATCGAAATACTCCCAAGCATTCTATAAGATCACCATGGTGTAAGGCTGGTCTTTAATAACAACAAAGACAACAAAAATCCCATATACACATGGAAAATAAACAACAATCTAATAAATGATAGCATGGATAAAGAAAAAATAAAGAAAGAAATTAAGGATTTTCTAGAATTTAATGAAAATGAAAACACAACATACCCAAACCTATGGGATGCAATGAAAGCAGCACTGAGAGGAAAACTCATAGAGCTGAGTGCTTCCAAAAAGAAACTGGAGAGAGCATACTCTAGCAACTTGACAGCACAGTTAAAAGCTCTAGAACAAAAGGAAGCAGATACACCCAAGAGGAGTAGACAGCAAGAAATAATCAAGCTCAGAGAAGAAATTGACACAATAGAAACAAAAAGAACCATCCAAAGAATCAACAATACCAAGAGCTGGTTCTTTTAGAAAATTAACAGGCTTGATAAACCCTTATCCAGACTAACTAGAGGGCAAAGAGAGAGTATCCAAATTAAAAAATCAGAAATGAAAGTGGAGACATAACAACTGAAACTGAGGAAATTCAAGAAATCATCAGATCCTACTACAAAAGCCTATACTCAACAAAGCTGGAAAATCTGGGGGAAATTGATGAATTTTGAGATAGATACTACATACTAAAGTTAAACCAGGACCAGGTAAACCATCTAAATAATCCCATAACATCCAAAGAAATAGAAGCAGTCCTCAAAAGCTTCCCAACCAAAAAGAGCCCAGGTCCAGATGGGTTCAGTGCAGAATTCTATCAGATATTTATTGAAGACCTAATACCAATACTCTCCAAACTATTCCACAAAATAGAATAAGATGGAATAGTACCTAACTCATATTTTGAGGTTACAATAACCCTCGCTCCTAAACCACACAAAGACCCTACAAGGAAAGAGAACTTCAAATCAATCACTCTCATGAATATTGATGCAAAAATACTCAACAAAATTCTTGCAAACTGAATCCAAGAACAAATTATAACGATCATTCACCATGATCAAGTAGGCTTCATCTCTGGGATGCAGGGATGGTTTAATATATGGAAATTCATGAACATAATCCACCATATAAACAAACTCAAAGAAAAAAACCACATGGTCATCTCACTAGATACTGAGAAAGCATTTGAAAAAATTCAACAACACTTCACGTTAAAAAACTTGGAAAGAACAAAAATCCAAGGCCCATACCTAAACATAATAAAAACAATATAGAGCAAACCAATAGCCAATATCAAATTTAATGGTGCGAAACTTGAAGCAATCCCACTAAAATCAGGGACTAGACAAGCCTGCCCACTCTCCCCCTACCTATGTAACATACTACTGGAAGTCCTATCTGGAGCAATTAGACAGCAAAAGGAAATCAAGGGGATACAAACTGGAAAGGAAGAAGTAAAAACATCACTGTTTGCAGATGACATGATAGTGTACATAAGTGACCCCAAAAATTCCAAAAGAACTTCTACAGCTGATAAACAAGTTCAGCAAAGTGGCTGGATATAAAATTAACTCAAACAAATCAGTAGCCTTCCTCCACTCAAAGGACAAATGTGTGGAGAAAGAAATTAGGGAAAAGATACACTTCACAATAGTCACAAAAAATGTGAAATACATTGGTGTGACTCTATCTAAGCATGTGAAGGGACTGTATGTCAAGAACATCAAACCTCTAAAGAAGGAAATCGAGGAAGATCTCAGAAAATAGAAATATCTCCCATGCTCATGGATTGGAAGGATCTACATTATAAAAATGGTCATCTTACCAAAAACAATCTACAGATTCAATGCAATCTTCATGAAAATTCCAACCCAATTCTTCACAGAGTTGGAAAGAGCAATGTGAAATTTCATCTGGAATAACAAAAGACCTAGAATAGCGAAATTCATCCTCCACAACAAGAAAACATCTGCTGGAATCACTATCCCTGACCTCAAGCTATATTACAAGGCAATTGTGCTAAATACTGCATGGTACTGGTACAGAGATAGGTACGTGGATCAATGGAATAGAATAGAAGATCCAGAAATGAGCCCTCACATATACGGTCACTTGAATTTTGACAAAGGAGCTGTAAATATTCAAGTAAAAAAGGACAGCCTATTCAACAAATTGTGTTGGTGCAACTGGCACTCAGCATGCAGAAGAATGAAAATAGACCCCTTCTTACCTCCTGGTACAAAGCTCAAGTGCAAGTGGATCAAAGATCTCCACATTAAACAAGGTACATTGAAATTAATAGAAGAGAAAGTAGGGAAAACCTGAGAACACATAGGCACAGGAGAAAATTTCCTAAACAGAGCACCAATAGCTCGTGCTCTAAGGTCAAATATCGACAAATGGGACTTAATGAGATTGCAAAGTTTATGTAAGGCTAAGGCCACTGTCAAGAAAACAAAATGGCAACCAACAGATTGGGAAAAGATCTTTACCAACCCCTCATCTGATAGAGGCCTAATATCCAAGGTATACAAAGAACTCAAGAAGTTAGTCACCAGAGAATCAAACAACACTATTAAAAAATGGGGTACAGAGCTAAACAAAAAGTTATCAATTGAGGAATATAAAATGAAAAGCATCTAAGGAAGTGTTGGACATCATTAGCCATCAGGGAAATGCAAATCAAAACAACTCTGAGATTCTACCTCACACCAGTCAGAATGGCTAAGATAAAAAATTCAGATGACAGCAGTTTCTGGCCAGGATGTGGAGAGAGAGGAACACTTCTCCACTGTTGGTGGTGTTGTAAACTGATACAACCACTCTGGAAATCAGTCTGGCAATTTCTCAGAAAATTGGACGTAGTACTACCTGAAGACCCAGTTATTCCACTTCTGGGCATATACCCCAGAGAAGCTCCAACATACAACAAAGACACATGCACCACAATGTTCATAGCAGCCCTATTTATAATAGCCAGAAGCTAGAAAGAACCCAGATGTCATTCAGTAGATTAATGGATACAAAAATTGTGGTATATTTACACAATGGAGTACTATTCAACTATCAGAAACAATGAAATTCTTAAGAAAATGTATGCATCTACTGAATATCATCCTGAGTGAGGTAACCCAGTCACAAAAGAACAGACATAATATGCAGTCACTGATAATTGGATACTAACCCCAGAAAGCTCTGAACATCTCAGAAATAACACACAGACTATATGAAGTTCAAGAAAAACAAAGGCCAAAAAAAAAAAAAAAAAAAAAAAAAAAAAATCCATGAAAAATCATTATGCTTAATCTTTACACACCAAGAAAACTTTGACTATTTCCAGGTTACGTTTTGCTTTACATGAACTTTATGCTCATTGTAACTAGTAAGATTTTAATGCATACTATTAAACCTTTAAAAAAATAAAGTACTGACAAAAATGTTTTTTATACTTTTATGCAAAAATTCTTTTAAAATCTGTACACTTATCTTTGTTTTTTTAAAATAAAGTTGCTCATTTTTAAAAAGGGGGATTGAAGAAAGTGATTCTAGGATTTTCCTCCACAAGTAAGACAAACTGCTTAGGCCACAAATGTGTCATGGCTGTCTCTGAATGGAGGCCCAGGGAGGCCATTGTGTGAAATGGGTAATGGAATCTCCCTCTGAATCCAAGCTATGTGGCTGAGGCCAGGTATGTGGCAGGAGTGAAAGAAGGCTTGGAGAGGTCTTTTCATGAAGCTGTGAAGGTGAAGCCTGAATCTTCTTGGAGACTTAAAGATGAAAGATGCTAGAGTCATGGAATATTTTTCAAGGAAAGTTGTTAGCAGATAGTGGAACTAGCCCAAGAGAAAGAAATGTGCTGCAGTTAGCAAAGCTGAAATTATTTGGAGACCTAAAGAGCATTTTGACATTAGACAGGAAAATGAAGAATTTAGAGCCTGTCCTGTTGGTCTTCTGTTGGTCCAGGATTTCGTTACTGAGCTCCCTTCTCTACATTTGGAATATTGATGTGTATCCTGTACCATTAGATGTTGTAAGTATGTGATCTGCTTTTTTATTTTGATTTTATAGATCATTGCAGTCAAGGAATTACATCTCAGAAGAGACTTTGATCTTTGAATTACTAAAAAATTTTGATACTGTGATAATCTATGGGGACATTTGAAGTTGAACTAAATACAGTTTGCATTATGTTATGGTTATAAGCCTATGGGCCAAAGAGTGGAATTTGGTGATTTGAATAAGTATAACCTCCATAGATTCATGTGCTTGAATGCTTGGCAATAGGGAGTGGCAACTATCAGGAGGTGTGGACTTGTTGGGTGATCTATATCACTGTGGGGGTGGAGGCTTTGGAGTTATATATGCTCAAGCTATACCCTAGGTGGAAGAAAGTTTTCTCCTTGCTGCCTGGAGATCAAGTTGTAGAACTGTTATGTTATTCTCCAGTACCATGTCTGCCTGCATGCTGCAAGGCTTCCTGCCCTGAGGATGGTAGATTGAACCCCTGAAACTTAAGTCTGCCCCAATTAAATGTTTTTCTTTTAAGAGATGCCTTGGTTGTCACGTCTCTTTATAGCAGTAAAACCCAAATTAAGACAATCTCTACGATATATATATATATATATATATATATATATATATATATATATATATATATATGTGTGTGTGTGTGTGTGTGTGTGTGTGTGTGTGTGTGTGTGTGTGTGTGCCCACATAGACATATATGTGCACATAAATAAAGAAAAACAGACCTCTCACTTCAATACCTTCAGTCTTTTTTGTTATTGTTTGTCTCTGGGAGAGATGTTTGGTTTGACCTTGCACAGGTAGATTTCCACAAAAACATAACACAGCTTGTTCCAGGTCATATTAACAATGTTTCTATAAAACTGATAACTCCCTCTTATACGATAAAGTCCTTATGTTATTTACTGTTACTACTTGGTCACAAGAACTACAAATATGAATAAGCCCAATGATGACACATCTCTGTTTGTGGAACTGAGCTATGAAATACAGGATTCTGGAAGCTTTCGTTGCCATAATTATGTCTAACATGCTTTCCAGACCTAATGAGTCAGAGAAAAGAATGTATGGCCCCTGGATAAAGTTTGATAATTGATGATGGAGTAGGGATTCTACCTGGGGCCATCAGGCTAGTGGCAAGGTTTGTTAAGGTATCTAAGAAATAAGGGAGCTGTCTGCATAGAAGACCAGGAGCATTTGCTCTTCATTTCAGGAATGTGTATGAATCACTACGTGGCCCAGATACTATGTAAGAAACTGGTAGGGTAGGGGTCAATGTGGTGGGATGAATACCTGAAATTTAAATCAATGCCTGCAACCTGTGACTGTCATCTTTGCTTGTGGATATGGTCTTATCTAGACAGGGTGACTTTGCATATTTAATTACGCTAACAACAGCTAGATGAGCTTTTGTTGGATTATCTAAGAGGCTGTAATTCCATAGACAAGGTTCCTTATCAGGGACAGAAGGAAAGACAGAGACGTTCACAGAAGAGAAAGCCACGTGAGTGTGGAGCCAAAGGTTAGAATAAAATGGCCCAAACCAAGAAAAGCCTGGAGCCACTAAAAACTTGAAGAGGCATTGTTTATGCCCTGATTTGAGGTAGCTAATGCTCAGATTTCTGTTTAAAGCCTTGATTTTGAATTCCCAATCCCTCCATAACTGCACGAGGATAAACCTTTATTGTCTTATGTCTTCTGCTTTGGTGTGGTGGTCTATAGCAGCTTTAGGAAGCAATGGGCTTGGCATATGCTTTTAGAAGCAACTTTTATAATTGAGCCAGAGTCCACAAGTACCCCCTCTTTTTTTGCCCTTGCTCCTGTTTCCAACCTTAAGTAACCCCTGCACAATCTTTTGATTCTCTGATCTTTCAGTGTATGGAGGTTGAAGCTGTCTCATCTCTGGGCCAGGACTCCAGTAATCAGGATTGACAAGTCAGAACAAAACAAACTAGATCCAAAACCCTGAAAACATTCCAAAAACTGTGCTAGCGCACCTGCCCCAGGGCTTCCAGCACCCCGAAATCCCGTAGTCAATCAGTTCCATAACATGATTTGAGGCACACTGTTAATTAGGAGAACGCTCAACATTTATGAAATGGAGTCGCCGAGCTAAGAATCCCAACTTAAGTCTCAGGGAATTTGTCAATTTGAAAAATAAGCCACTTGTATAAAGATAAATTCCATTAGCTTTGATGGGTGTGCATATGCCAAGGTGAAGTGGGGGGGGGGTCTCTTAATGCCATTTTCATATTTCTTAGGACGGTAACTTTTTTTCTCTTTTTAAAGCAGTCTTCTTAAAGACGTATTTGAGCATCGACAAACTAGACAGGAAGCATGGGAATATGAACACATGTAAATAGCAAGTCAGACGTGCCTTAAAGATGTCATTTATTCTAAAGTGTGCAACAATTACTTTGAAGCCATTAGTGTCTGGAACTCTCTCCAGGCAGAGACACGTTTGAAAAACACACTCTTCCTATCAGACTTTGATAGTGTTAAAGAAAGATCTTTTCTTCAACAAGAATCAAAAAATATTGCTTTTGACCTGACAAGCTGGAAGTTTGTGTTTTTTTTTTTTAAATCAGGATCATGGTCTCTACAGGAGTTCAGCCACTGGGAGGGACTGATTGGGAATCTCAGTGGGGGAAAAAACTGTTTGGGACTAGAGAGTTTTGGGGGTTGAGTGGGGCAAGTCAAATTTCCAACAGTATTTATTTGTCCTTTTCATTATTTCAGATTTTGACATGTTGTGGTCCTTAAATGAAACAGCAAAGATTACCCTTCCCCCACCTACTTCCATATTCTAGAAGGTACAGTATTAAATCAAAAGTATCCAGGGCCGAAGCATTGTACTATTCTCCTAGATTTACAAGTGGACTTCTCTCCACAAAAGATTCAAAATAAGGAAAACAGTCACGAGAACGCCCATGGTTTGTTTTTTATTATTACTCAGGAACTTCCCTTCTCTGGGTCTTCAGAGGAAATTGATACTGTCTCTGGGCTGAGAAGTTACCTGGAGAACGTAAGGTGGGCTGTTCGCAGTCCGAAATTACAACTCTGCAGTACGCATGCGCTTTATGAGATTCCCCCCCCCCCCCCCCCCGCCAAAGCCTGACGGCTTTTGTGTCTCAGAGCAGAACAGAAAAAATGGGTTTGGAAAGAAACCAGCCTTTTCTGGAACAAAGCTTTTTCTGACTCTGACTTGAATTCTAGAAACTCATCAGAAATGATACGCGTGTACGACACCTTACCCCTCAATCCTCCTTTCAATGTGGATGAATAATGTTCTTCAAAAAGCCTCCCCCTGTATGGATTCTCATGCTGGACATAGAAGGAGAATTGTGTTTCGTGGAACCAAAAATGAGGAAGGGAGAAAGCCAGAGAAAGACAATAAATGACAAGAGAGAAACAGGGAGACAGAAGAACACTGTGCAGACACAGTGTGCTTTGGCCTCTGTCCCGATGACATATCTGCTCATTCATTTGAACATGTACGTGGAATTAATTTAAGTTCCTGCAGACAAAGGAGAGGGAGCCCAGCAAGGTTTAGGGAATTTATTTTATATTCCCCATGCTTTGACTTGTAGAATAAGTAGAAAACAACTCACAGACAGGTAGTGTTGGGGGTGACAGCTTTGTGCTGTCTGCAGAGCTGTCTTTTTCTTACAGCTCCTTGTAAACCACCCCCCACTTCTTGTCAGAAATTAACCGGTCTGCAATGTGAATTAACAGTTAAGGAAGGCTTCTACTGCTCTGTTGGTATGTAGGGTATTTGAAAGTATGCGGCATGCAATCCAACCATGATTATAGAGACAAATTATGGCTGTTTCTCTTCTGTTTTGATCTGCTCATTGGGAGAAGGAATGCCTGAGGATTAACACACTAAGTTCACAGGAAATCCTAGAACTGAGCATGAGCTCATTGTAAGTGTTCTGTACTGTGAGCCCTCGTTATTAAATGCTTTCCTTCTCATGATAAATGTTATTTTGCTTTAGAAGCTGCATGTGTGCAGATAGGAGGAACTGGAAAAACAAGTTGAATTTAAAAAACCTTCTGATCAAATGGTCTCAGAAAACCAAAAGGGAAAAAGAAGTTTTAATTTCCCTGCACTGAAAGTCAACTTTTGCATGTGCTCTAATCTCTGTCCTCATCCATATTGGATGAAATGAATATGAACAGGACAGGGTCTGGAGTTACACTCAGCATTTGAACCCCTCTAACTCCTTAAGATGAGAAGTTACTTAGGCTTGTCTGTGAAGAGCATTACCTAAGAAGTGGGGGCTAGTGATCCTGTGGTGGATAGTAAGAAAACTAAATGGTATAAAATGCACTCATTAGGTAAATTATGACAAAATCATGTTGGGTTTATTGGAGTGTGTATGTGTGTGTATGTGTGTGTGTGTGTGTGTGTGTGTGTGTGTGTGTGTGTGCATTTGTGTGTGATTGCAGACATCTAGGAGGTAGCTGTTAGGACCTGGTGTCTAGCCCCTTTGCTCTGTAGGAGTCTTAAGGGGTCTGATCTGTCATTTTATATTTCCATACAATTCTAGGTACCTTTCTTTGTTCTCTTCCTCCCATGTTATTCTTCACAGAATGCCTTGGAAATCACAAGGTTCATCACAGGAGTGTTGTTTCCTATCAGAAGTTTTAGAATCAGCCACACTGCGATCCAGCAAGTGTTCCTTCCAATTAAGTACAGAGATGGGACAAAAAATGGAGGCAGCTGTAGAAGCCACCTTCATTAGTGTGGGCAAGAGCATGGAGGAGAGGGTCCCCAGGAACCTCCCCTTATATTCAAGAAGAGGGAGCTTTCTCCCTCTTTATACAGGCAAAGAGCATTTTTGGATAAAGTCACGCTGGGTATCACAGGTAAAGCTGAGATCTCCATTCACCTATGTCCTAACCTGATGGCTGAGCAGGCAAAAAGTTTTCTTAGATGAAAGATCACATTTCCTAATTCTTATTGTGAAAAATCCTTAGAATTATTCAAAAGAAATGTAAAAATTTCAAAAATTTTACTAGCTATATGAAGGGTTGTATTCATTGCCTGCTAAACACCAGGCTGTCTTACTTCATGTGCTTCGCTAGCTGAGAGTATTACTATTATTGATAAATCCTTTAGGAGAGGGGAAAACTGAGGCATGAAGATGTTAATGCTTGCCAAAGACTGCACATTAAGCAAGGGAGAAAGGAAAAGCTGGATTTAAGATAGTCTGGCTCCCAAATCCAGGCTCTTATCCATTACATTCTCCTGCCTCCGCAGCCACAGTCTGGAAGCCAAAATATCAAGGCATGATTTCCAGTGCTTTGGAATATTGTTTACACCACCTGCTAGTCTAGGTGATTATAAACAAACCAAATCAATTAAACTCAGGCCTTTTCTGTTTTGCTCTCAATGTCAGAATATGTAAAATGTGACTGGGGGGTAGACTAAGATTTTGAAAATTGCTTTCAGATTTTATTACAGAATTCTGTTGGAGCAGAAGTGACTCTGAGGTCACTTTTAAGTGTGTAGCAATTCATCCATGAGTAGGAGAGTCAACACTGGCCAAATCTCCTTCCCACTGACTTGAGTTAGCCATTAAGTCAATCAATCAATAATAGCCCATGTTACAAAAGGCCAATCGGTTGTTTTTAAGTAAAAAAAAATGTTACCAATAGTAAAATTCAAAGCAGAATTAGGTTCAACTTCTTCCTTGGAAGGAAATGGCATCATCGTGTAGTGACAGGTCTCAAATATCCTCATGTATGGCTGAATAAAATTGGGTAGGCTGTTGGCACATTCAGATTGTCACGTTAAACACCCTCTGCTAATTATGTAATGATGGCTCTACTCTTGTACGCATGTCTGGGTGCAGGACCAGGTGCGCCCAATGCTGGGCCATCTTACTCTGGCTGGCAGCCATGTCTTTGTAGGAACCTGAGATACACAATAGAGCTGCACATCCTCACGACTGCACCTTCTTTTCCTTTCTCTTCCCTTGTGTTTTCTTTATCTTCCTTCCCTTTCTTTCTCTTCTCTCTCAACTCCCTCTCATGGTGTGTACAACGGAATGTGCCATGTTCCCTTTGCCTTTAAGAATGGCCTTCATTACAGATGCATGTTTGGGCAGGCCGGGCCTCCCAGCAAAAACTTATTGAGTCCTCCTTTGCTGGCTGG
This sequence comes from Micromys minutus, assembly GCF_963924665.1. Lineage (NCBI taxonomy): Eukaryota > Metazoa > Chordata > Mammalia > Rodentia > Muridae > Micromys > Micromys minutus. The sequence continues at coordinate 33,401,714 of NC_137971.1, read as the reverse complement.
GGACAGTTAAAATATGCTGCAGTTCTTTCAATGAGGTCTGAGAGCTGAGGCTTCCAGGAAGAGCTCCACTTGTCAGCTGTCAGTCAGGAGACAGCCTGTCCCTCCTAGGCACTGCCCCTGCCACAGGGGGGTGACCAGCCTGTAAAAATGAAATAGACTTCAGTGGGATGCCTGAGATTCATTTTCTCCCCCGGATGCTTTCATCTCACTCATTTCTCTGTGTTTACAGGCCCACGGGTTTCCTGAGGGCAGCCATGATTTAGATTTACAGTTCCCCAGGCAGTCTGATTCCGAGGAAAAGTTATAACACCTGTAATGTATTACTGTCTCCTGGAGGAGCAAAGAATGTCAGGGGCTGTGGAGGTTGGCTACCCCAATAACTGCAGCCCCGGTGCTGCAGCACACAGCAAATGCAGGAAGCTGCACTTGTCCAGGAGTGCTCCCCTGCCCATGCATGGGCACACAAAACTCCGGGGTGCTTAGAGATTGGGAGGGACAGCAGTAGCATCCATGTCTGATGGGTAGGGAGCTCTGGTGATGGAAGGTCTGACCCAGACCACAGGCAAGGCAGAGGTGAGGTGGAGCACACAAACTGTAGGAATGGAAAGAGTGATGAGCCTGGCTGAGATGGAGGTGAAGTTCTGATCACATATGCACTGCTTTATCACCTCTTGTCTGGTCATTTTCTATTAAATCCCGGTGCATCTCTGCCACAAAGAGCAGAGACCGCATTACTCTGAATCCTAAGGGGTATACCCAGGATGGGAGGTTAGCACTGGGTCCCTGCCTGCAAGGTACCAAGTCTGATCATTTTCCTACAAAAACTCAGCTTCCCTGAGGGTCTAATACTGCCACTCAACCCAAAATCCACCTAGCGGGGCAAAATCCACAAGAATCACCTTTTGAAACAGAAAGCAGTGAGCATTTGAAAGGTCGAGCCAGGTTTATCCAGCTTGCCGCCAGCACAAGCTCTTGAACTTGGGGATCCAAAGCCTCCTTGTTCTTCCCCCACAGTGCCCTGCCCTTGTTCTCCAGATTTACTATTCCTGACACATCAGCACTACTCTCGCTTCCCTGAGGGTGGCCAAAACCCTGGGAGGCTGATTTGCTTCCATGTCCTCCTCTTGTGTTGTTTGGTGTCCTGAGGGGTTAACACTGGCTAGCATCTGGAGCTGCTCAGGGAAGTAGGGGTGTAGGCGAGGGAAGTAAAGGTGAGTTCAAGTCACTAGACACAAGCACACTCACTCACACAGTTAAATGTGGTTCGGTTTGTTAACCTTCAGCATTCCTTTAACTTGGGAGGCAGTAGCCTCCAAGCCCGGTGATGACATAAAAAGCCTGAGAGACTGTGGTGGGCTGTAGGGTCAATATTCACTCTGCCACCATCAGCAGGTGTCATTTTAGAGTCTGGTAAGTTGTCTCTTAAGGATGACAATGCATTTGGTTTTGTTGTTAAAGCAACAATTGGAACCACTCTGCATAAATCCTCTGTTAGTGTTTTTGGGGCTGTTCACATTACAAACGTGGGAAATACGGTTCTAATTGGCACCAAACTTGTCATTTCACATAACCCAAGCCCAGTTTCCCTTGCAGTGGCTTGTGGTCGTCTTCTGAGCAGCATCTGTGTCTGGCCTCCTGAGGTCCTGGCATTCACACACTCTTCTCTTCCACTGATGGGGAGAGGAGAAGCTGTCACAGGAGGGTACAGGCCACGGCTGTAATAAGCCTGGTTTCTGAATGGTGGCACACGGAGCCACTTCTGCGCCCTTCTCCACTCTCCTACCTGCAGCACGCACCTTCCAGCATGCATGGGAACTGATGCGAATGAGTAATGAGAGTCAGGGCTCATATGATTTAGCATTTGCTGTTGCAAGTTCTCATTAGAACAGCTCCATTTGGCCTCTGGATTTTAGAACATCAAGATTACATAACATAATTTTAATTTGGAAAAAATTAGTTGCATGTTATAGCCTTCCAGGGCTTGGTTTCTAAATGTTGTGTTTAAAAATATACTTAAATACAAAATTTTAACTTCCGTTCTATTCCTAAGCTGTGTTTGGCCATAAAAACCAAACCCCTGAGGTTAGTTGGGTAAGTTGGTAAATGCATATTCATCCAGTTGAAAATATTTGTCGTCTGCCTACAATGTATTAGGCTCAAACATAGATTCTGGGGATAGGGAAGGTGGCAGGTTGCAAATAAGATAAAAAGTTTCTGCTTCGTGTTTTCATTATCATTGTCTGGAAAACAAGTAGATAAACAGGAAATTTTTATGAATGGTAATGTGAAGATCATAAAGGATCTTTGTAAATGATGCTTGGGTGTAGGAAACAGGACAGAAGAATTCTTCACTCTTCTTCCAAGGGGCCAGGTGCATACTGGGTGCTGACCCAAACATCTCAGAAAATCAAATATAATTTTGATATATTCCTTCTTTGAAATGGTCTTGATATCTAGAACTAAGCAGCTATTTTGTCTGGAGTCCCTCTGGGGTGCTCTCATTTGGTCGTTTATTTCTTTGGGAGGGAACTGAATTTGGATTTGTTTTCAGAGGGCATCAGTATGCTGAGCCTTATGAAACCTGCTCTTTTGAAGTCCACACCAGCTTTTCCCAGGTTATCAGATCCAGCTATTGGAAGTAGGCTGATCCAGATCTAGAAGGGAAGCACAGTGTGTGTTTGTGTATGTGTCTGTGTATATGAATTTGCATGTAAATGTGAGTGTTAGTGTGTGTGCATATATGCCTGCATGTGTGTATGCATGTGTGTGAATGTGTGTGCATTGTGTATATCAATGTATGTATGACTGTGTAGTGTATGTATGCATGTATGTGAGTGTGATATATATATATATATATATATATACATGTATGTGTATACATGTGTGTTTGTGAGTGTATGCATGTGTGTGTGTTTGTGTGACTGTGTGCATATGAGTACATTGTGTGTGTATGTGTGTGTGTGTGTGTGTGTGTGTGTGTGTGTGTGTGTGTGTGATATTTAGGGATATTTAGCCTTCATAATGTACAGTGTCCACTTTCTTCAGTCTTTAAGTTTTAGCATAATGAAGAAAATCACCAAAGCTGAACTTCATTCACAATCTTAATGTGTGTTTGACCCCCCAAAAATTCAATTTTAGTTCAGCCTAACATTTACAGGGACATCTACTCAATATTTTAACCAAATTAGGGAAAAAATAAACTTTAACCAAATTTTTGTTCTAGCAAGTATCTCATAGGGATGTAGGGATAGGGGCCATTAAAAAAAAAGTTCTTAGCTTTAATTAGGCTTAGGACAGGCCAAGAGCTTTGTGTGTTAATAAACACTGGCACACTTTCCCCCCATCAACACCATTCCCTTATTTTATTGCTGGTCACCTTTGCTTCCATGTCACCAAAGCTTTATTTTGTTGAAGAGATTCACCTTGGCAAAGAAGGCAGTTGGGATCACCCACTTGGAGAAAGACCTCAAAGGACATGCCAGTTGGCAAACAGCAATACAAAGTATGTCCTCCATAAAAGTAAATACAGTTTAAACTGCAATGTAAAGTCCCCTCGAAGTATAATTATATGTGCTTTTTTCTCCCATTCAGTTCAATTCAGAACATTACTAATAGCGAAGAGAGTAGCTTCTCTTTTCATATATGCCATAAATAGATACATTAAATGATCTAAAATATTACAAATTTGTAACGCAAAATTGCAGTAATGAAGAATAAGAGCTCACATTTACAGTAGGATTATTATGACCCAAACACTGTGCTCAGCACTTTGCATGATTTTCTTTTTCTTTAAGAGAGAAGGACATTTGGGACTGAGAGGGCATGGAACTTATTTAGGTTTCCACAGCTAGGAAGAGGCAGATCCAGGAATCCAGTCATCTAAGACTGCCTGGCTCCAAGTCCAGACTTTTAAACAGCACATTTCCTCAAATACAAAGTCAACAAATGCCAAGTGACCCTTGTGATGAATGGAGCATCCTGACTAAGTAAAGAGCACTCTATTTCTAGGACAAAGAATCCACTTTAATTTGCTCTTCTTAGCAGAGGTCTTTAAATGGCATTGCATGGTAGTCACTGTAAGGAGACTGTCTGAAAACAGTGTCTAGTCAGCTATGACTCTGAACTCATTATTTTTTCACCCTTGTAGACTGCTGGGGAATTGTGTCTGGATCCCATCTTACCTCATCCTGTCCTCCAAAGCACCTCCAGACCTACATCTCATGATCAGAATGAGCCAAGATGGACTGAGACTCTCAGAAAGAGAGCTGAGCATGTGCTCTGGAGATCCAGCTTTGATTTTGTTCTTCAATATGACACACCACTGTGACAGAGCTCTGGCATGGCCTAGGACAGTGACAGCAGAGTGTCTTGCTGTTCCTATATTAAGAATGTGTTCTCAGAAACAGCTGGTGTGTTACAAATGTAGCCGAGAGCCTGAGAAGTGGGAAGATTGGAATCCCACTCCTAAGCATGCAGGCTGTCTGTGTTTGAGAGTCAGAAAATGAGATGGCAGGAATGATTGTAATGGGACCAGAGGGGATGAGGGTAAAATCAAGAGCCATGCTCCACATGTCTGCTGGCTTGAGGAACCTGTATTTTTTGCCTGACCATGACCATGTAGGAATGTGATGGGTAGTAGGTTATATTGTTGGTAGACTCTCAGATCTTTGTTAGTGAGGATGCTGTGTGTACTCTATGTGCATGCGTGTGGTTGGCATATTGCATTCTATGAGAAGTCATTCTTTATTCCTATTGAATTTGTGGTGGGAGTTTTTGTTCGATTATGTTAGTTAGAAAATATCCTAACACTAAGGTATAACTTGGCTGTAAAGGCTACATGTACTTGCTTATGGTTAAAAAAAAATGAGAATGTCATCTGTGAACACTGTGTTTACATCACTACAACTCTTTCCCCTTTCCAGTTCAACTCATTCCACGCTGCTCTCTTCACTTTCAAGACTCCATCTACTGTAATTATTGGTACATTTATAAGTTTATACATAGAGGTTCATATGCACACACATATGTATATTCATTTTGCTCATCTGTACATATGTTTTGATCTATCTTGTGTTAGGTAACCTATCAAGGAAAGGGGGAAACTGATTCTTCCTCTTTCAACATCCATTGATTCCTTGAAGCTTTTCATCTAGGGGTAGGGCCCTTTGGAAGTTTTTCCTATCTACATTAGCATGTTGTCTGGTGCTGTCAATACGTGAATCTTGTTTAGTGTATTGTTGACATTTAATGTTTATATCATCTCCTTTGGGTATAGAAGACCCTATTAAGAAGCAGGTATCCTGGTCTTTTTACAATCTTTTCATTACTCTCTTCTGCAATATTCTATGAGCCTCAGTTGTTGGGGCTGCATTGTAGCACCCACTGCCAGGCATGACAAACCTCCCTTCAAGTTCCTTGTCAGCAGGGTCCATGTGACTCCCTAGAAAATGAAGGTTGTTGTTATTGTTACCCTAAGTTGCTTCCCAGAAGTTAGAGTTAAGTCCCTACTGCTGAAGACACCATACCCTTTAGTCATGGGACTCAGAGATATTGAGCTGTAGCTAAGGTTGAGGCCTCCTCTATGCAACTAGCTTTCATAGTATCTTAAGGTGGCCTATAAGCTTCCAAGAGAAAAAAATAAATCAATAATATATTTTCAAAATAATCACAATAAAACTGATACAAGTAATATTTGTAGTTTGAAACTGAATGACTTTACATGAACTGTCTTGACTGATTTCTCAGAAAACAGCTAACTAAGTAGGTGTAAAAATAAGTATTTCTGTAGAGATCCAAGATGCACATAAGTGATTATTCAATCCACCTACCTATGTAGTGGTGCACATTAATTACCTTTCTACCGTTACACATTGATATTTTCTTTTTGGCTTATTTTTTTTGTTCAGGATTTGTTTGTATTTCTTAATTTGTCATCTTATCCATTTTTGTTTCATTTTTATGAATTTATTTTTGAAATATTAGCATCAGACATTCATTTTTATTCATTTTATATATTATCACTTGTGGGTAAATTCACTTATCTCTGTAATATTACAAATTTGCTTACTTAATATTCACTTCAACATCTTTATATTGTATCTTCTTGTGCAGAATTGTGAAGTGACACATTATTCTTCTCAGTCTCTCTTGCAGCTAGAATTCAGTGGGTAGATTAAGTTTTACCAGTTCAATTGGTATATAACTGGTATACCAAAACATTCACCCACTTACCACAATGTATAATTCAATGGTTTCTCATATATTCACAGTTTTACAACCACCATCACAGTCAAGAAAATACAGATATATAAGATTTGAAAAGCTGAAATGAGGCCAGCACCATCTGCTTGTTGTATTTGATGGTTGCTGCTGGCAAGAACAATCATGGGAGCACCGGAGTCTTCATGGCAGTTTTATTGTATCTGATCATTAGCTTCTTATATGTAGAGGCATGTGGTGGCTAGTTTTGATTGTGTACTTGACACATGTAGGAAGAGAATTTTAATGAGGAATTGTCCAGAGTATTTTGGCCTGTGGGCATGGCAGGGAGGGATTTTTTTAAATTGGGTAATTAGTTGTGAAGACCCACCCTGAATGAGGATGGAAACCATTTTATGGGCTTGGCTCTGGGCTGAATGAAAAGGATAAGGCAGCTAAGGACTACAATGTATACATTAATTCATTACCTTCTACTCTTGAATATGAAGGGATGTGACCATCTTCTTCAAGTTTTTGTTCCTTGACTTTCCATACCTTCTGTAGGAGCCTGCAACCAGTAACCATAAGCCAAAGAAATGCTTTTTTTCTTAACATTTCTTTATCAGAGTATTTTTACCAGAATGGCTGGGAATGAGAATAAAATAACGTGAATATGCAATGGTGAAGTGATCTCCACTTTAATCAGTCAGGCCTCCTGATTATGGAGAGTTTGGCTTTCTGGCACATTATGTTTCTAACTTTTCTATCTTATAGAAGCTGTTTCTTCAAATTCACTTAGGTCTGAATTCTTCAACTTTCCTCATGATTTTTCCAATATTAAATCCACTACATTAGTACTTATTTTGTTGACTAACATGACCAGAGTGGCTTATTTCTTCTAAAGTCAACAAAGTTTGAGCACAAATTTTATGTCTTTAACTTTGAATTATTCCTAAATTTTTTTTTAGACCTTGTAGTCAACATGCTCAAAACTGAATACATCATTCTCCTTCCCCAGCCTCCTCTTCACAGTTCTCTCATTCCCAAGGAAATAGGCCTGGTGATAGCCCATCTAACCTGATAATACCTTTGGGTCACCTCTGACTACTTTCTCTACCAATGTCTTTTCCTCTTCCACAGTCAGTAACCCAGTCACTGACTCTTAGCCTTTGCTTCACTTCATTCTCAGTGGCTCTGGCAGCTGAAAAGATTAATAGTTCTGACATCCAGCTAACCGTCATTCCCTGTTAATCACCATACACATAGTCCAGATGGATCTATGTAAAACACCAAACTCAACCTGCCACATTCTTGCTGCAAATTCTAGTCTTGCCTCAAGCATAAAATGTAAAACTCAAGGTCTTTAGCCTAGACATAAGACCTTTCATGACCTACCTTAATTCTCCAGATTTATTTTCTGATCTTTGCTCATAATTTAAGCTTGAGGCAGATTAAACTATATGCCATAGATTTTTCTTTTTTCTTATGTTTGAATATGAGTTTGGCAATTATTTTACTGGAATGTGGTTTGCAGGAACTCTTATTCCCTGCCTAAAAGCTATCTTTGTGACTGTGAAGATTTGATTAACTTCCATCAACAATTTATTAAATTTGCCACCATAAGTCATTCTCCCCTCTCTTCATCTGACTGTATTGTGCTGTTATGTATGTTCCATTTTGTGTCCTCGCTCACCAGAATGTTCTACTTCTGTTCTCATATTGCATCATAGATAAGTATATATCAAGCACTGAGCACAGAACTTATATGGGGCAGATGCTCTGAGCAGGGCAGAAGAGTTCCTCCAGATACAAATTCAGTAATTTTCACATTTTCAACATTTTTTTATTTTTAACATTTTTAACATTTAAGATACAAAAAATTAAACATTGAGATTATCATGGCTTCCAGCCAGTCCAGAACTTGAGATATTTAAAATAATTAATGAAATATGTTTTTCCAATATCAACTTGTGGGTATATTCACAAAATAACTAAAAGTGGGGACTTGAATGGATATTTAAACTAATGTTCATCACAAAAATTTACAAAAGCCAAAATGTAGGAACATCTCAAGTGGCTTTTAGCTTGTGAATACATAATCAATATTGGGTCTATACATACCATTAGATGTTTTCAGCTTCAATAGCAACAGATTTGGGCGCATACTCGCATATGCATCAACTCTGAAGACATTACATTAAGTGGGAAAAAAAAACAAATACGAAAAGGCAGCTATGGTATGATTGTGCTCTGTAAGATTCTTAGAAAAATAGAAATTCATAGAAATAAAGTCATGTTGGTGGTTGTTAGGAGCTTGGAGGAAAGGGAAAAGGGATTATTGCTTAATGGACACAAGCTTCAATTGAAAGAATGTTCTGGAAATGGATAGGAGATCAACCATATTCTGGTTAATTTTATGTAAACTTGACATATGCTACAATTATTTTAGAAGAGAAAAAACACAATTCAGAAAATTTTCCCACTAGGTTAGCCTGTAGGCAAGCTGATTGGTGATTCTTATGAGAGAGTGCAGTTCACTTTGTGAGATACTGGGCTGATGATCATGGGTGCTATAAGAAAGCAGGTAAAGAGAGCCATAGGGTAAAATCCAGTAAGTAGTACTTTTTATGGTCTCTGTATCAGCTCCTGTCTCCAGATTCTTGCCCTACTTGAATTTCTGCCATAATTTCTCTTGGTAATGCAGTATATTGAATTATAAGCTGAAACAAGCACTCATTTTTCTTTGTTGTTAAATTTTTATTGGATATTCTCTGTATTTACATTTCAAATGTTATTGACTTTTCCTCCAACTAAAATTCCCCTTCACCCTCCACTTGCTTTCATGAAGTTGCTCCGTCTTCCAAGCATCCTCTCTACCTCAGGGCCTTGCATTCCACTACACTGGGAAAACAAGCCTTCACTGGACCAAAGGCCTCTTCTCCCATTGATGTCAGACAATGCTATCCTCTGCTACATATGCAACTGGAGTTATGGGTCTCTCCATGTGTGCTCACTGGTTGTTGTTTTAGTCCCTGGGAGTTCTGGAGGGTTTGGTTGGTTGAAAATGTTGCTATTCCCATGGGGTTGCACACCCTTTTAGCTTCTTCATTCCTTTATCTAGAGCCTTCATTGGGGACCCCGTGTTCAGTCCAATGGTTGGCTGCAAGCATCCTCAACTGTATCTGTATGACTCTGGCAGAGCCTTTGAGGAGGCATCCATATGAGGCTTCTGCCAGTAAGCACTTCTTGGCATCATCAATTGTGCTTGGGTTTGGTGGCTGTATATGGGATGAATCTCCAGGTAAGGCAGTCTCTGAATGATCTTTTCTTCTATCCCTGCTTCTACATTTTTCCTTGTATTTTCTCCTGTGAGTGCTTTATTCTCCCTTTTAAGAAGGACTGGGGAGTCCACATTCCAGTCTTCCTCCTTTTTGAGCTTCATAAGGTTCATGAATTATTTCTTGGTATTCAGAGCCTTTCGGGCTA